>NC_048298.1:308471008-308673981 GCF_013100865.1 Trachemys scripta elegans
GATTTTAGTAAGGGTTTTGACACAGTCCCACATGACCCTCTTATAGAATCATAGAATCATAGACTTTAAGGTCAGAAGGGACCATTATCATCGTCTAGTCTGACCTCCTGCACAATGCAGGCCACAGAATCTCACCCACCCACTCCTGTAACAAGCTCCTAGACTTGCATCTGAAGAAGTGAGGTTCTTACCCACGAAAGCTTATGCTCCCAATACTTCTGTTAGTCTTAAAGGTGCCACTGGACCCTCTGTTGCTTTTTACAGATTCAGACTAACACGGCTATCCCTCTGATACTTGTACCAGTATAAGTTGCCTTTATACTGGTATAACTACATCCACACTAGGACTTTTAACTATTTTGGTTAAAAATTACCACCCCCCAACCAGCGTCGTTTTACCATTAAATCTTATAAGCATAGACCAGGTCTTACTGTGACGTGTAGGAAAGCAGCTATGCTTCTGTAGTCTTCTCTTCATTCTTGGAGTGCAGCAAGGGTGTGCTCCTTACTTAGCCAGATCTGTGACAAGCACTGTAAACATTTTGCTGGGATAAATGGGGATTGAAGATAATTAGATGATTAGTAAACTGCAGGCGTCTCACAGTATCCAAATAACTGGCCCCTGAGCTAATTCTCTGGTAAAGTGAAAACAGATTAAGCATTAGAAATGCATCCCGTTTGACAGAAAAGGTTCAGGAGAGGGTATGAAAATATTAATCCTAAACATAATGCAAAATTTTTCTTAATGTTAAGAGATTTACTGCTTGACTTAGCGGCTCTGTGGAATAAAATGCACACCAGCCAGTGTTGTCCCACCAATACATTTTCTCAGATCTGTGTAGCTTATCTTTTTTCCCCACCCACACTGTTAGCTCACATGTTTTTATTGTTCCTCTCTTGGAATAAGGATTTTCTTCGGAACATCCCAGGCAGCATTTTTTCATCCCAGCTCTGTGATAAGTGGGTCTCTGTAATGGATCAAGGGAACCATGAAGAGAAGATAAAAGACATCCAAAGGTAGAGTTATTTATATTGCAAAAAAGTGGAATCCTGCAAATTAGACTTTTGACAGGTCCCAATTAAGGAAAGCGTTTAAATGCATGTTTAAATTACCCCCAATTCAGGAAAGCACATAAGCACGTGCTCAAGTCCCATTGACATAAAGGGACTTAAGTACACGCTACAAGTTAAGCACATGCTGAAGAGCTTTCCTGTATAGGGTGCTTTCCTAAATCATGTTCTCGGTACCTATGTGCCTGCTGTGGGAGTACGTGCCAGTAAGCAGATTTCAATCATTTCCTTTCACCAAGACCACAGGAGAGTGTTTATAAATATGCTCCCGAAGACCAGGACTTCTGCCTGCTACTAAAATAGACTGAGTTTGTTTTGGGTGGTGCAGGAGCTTTGGCAAAAGGGGTGCAGCAACTATTCAGTTCCACTCTTTTTTATTTTATTTTATTTTATTTTATTTTTTTGCATTCGTTTCAAACTTCAGTGACTGTTGTGAAGCCGGGATTGTGTCATAGTGAAATATCGGAGTCTGGCAATGGTGGAAGCCCTGTTGCTGAGGATATTAAAATTAGACTGGGCAAAGCTCTAGTCCATGCAGGCAGGAGGGTGGACTAAGTGACCTATTAAATGGAGCTCTGCCAATTTACGTTAACAACTGGGTATCCAGAGCAAATGACTGAATTTTGCAACTGAGTGAACCAGTGAGTTGACAATTGAACAAAAGAACAAATAAAAATCACAAATGGTACATGTGCGTTTATGTGACAGTGCAGTGTTCATTATTTCTTAGACTAATTTACAGTATATCAGCAATTGTTCTGAATTACACCATATTAGAGGACCGCACTGAAGTTTGAGTAATAAGAGCTCACTGTGGTACCTGCTGGGTCTTTTCTTAGAAGCTATTGAAATAGTAACTATTTCCTGCTCTAACCAGTAATCCACATTGCCTCCCTCCGATTTCTGTAGTTTCATCAGATGCTAACTTTAGTGAGTGGCGGGGAAGTGCTTTCTTAAATTGCTCTTTATGGGGTTTTTTTCTTTCAGGCTAATAGAACAACTCCCCAGAGCCAATGTGGTTCTCTTACGTTACCTCTTTGGAGTATTACACAGTATAGAAAAGCAATCTGAAGATAACCAGATGACTGCATTTAATCTAGCTGTGTGCATCGCACCCAGCATGCTGTGGCCTCCTGCTCCCTCTAGCCCTGAAACAGAAAGCGAATTCACCAAAAAGGTGAGTGAAACCTCAGTTTTGCTAAGGAATCTCTATGTTCAGAAAGGTGATAATAATTAGCACCTACACAGATCAGTGCTTCTCCTCTTCAAAGCCCTCTGCAAACATTAAATAATTCATCCCCACTCTGCCCCTGAAACAGAGGGAGTGAGATCATAAATATCCAGTGCATTTGTAACAATCACTTCCTCCTAGGGATGCTGTTTGTTTAAGCTGGTCTTAGAACAGTTTTCTATGTATAATCAGAGGAATGTAGGGTGAAAAGGACCTCAAAAAATGATCCTGTCCAGCCCCCTGTACTGAAGCAGGACCAAATAAACCCGTAAGGCGGTCGGGGTGGAAAAGATGCACAGGAAGGAGTTGGCTTAGGGCCTCGGGAAGCATTGTCCCCAAGGAGAAGATTGTAAATGGCAGTAGGGAAGGAGCCAAGTGGGATCCAAGCACAATCAATCTATCCAATTGCCTCCTTTGCAAGATGGCGCTGCTGAAGAGGGTGGGATCTGGCACCATTTGGAAGCTGTTCATAAAGGCAACAATATGGATGAGCCTAATGAGAGCAGAAACTTGTAAATACTAGTTTGAAAATCCATCCATTGTAGGTTCATTTCCAGCTGTGGGGGAAGAAGGGTGTAGATGCAGAGACCCTGTAATGGCAAAATTGGAGGCAGTTGCCTAAAGGTAAAAGAAATTTCATCTGCTGGAAGCCCATTTATCCTTAGGGAACTAACCTAGTTCTTGAAGTGTGTGTTGCCGGGGGACTGGCTATTTTCGTAGGGCGTGGGTGTGATGATCTGCTAGGGGTTACTGTGCCATAAAGGCAGGAGAGTTCCTGGCTACTGGGAGGTGAGGGCAGGTCAGGATGCGTGGATGGAGCAAGTGCCACCTCATTCCCCTCCATATATGCCCTGTCCTCCCAATATGATCGCCTACTATGTGCCAGTTTCCTACCCTTCCTCTGGTCTGTGCTGCAGCCTGGGAGAAGTTGCTGACCTTGGAAGGCCATGGTATGGGTGTGAAGAACTAGTGCAGAAATGACTGCATGCCAGAGCCAGCGGGTGAGAGGAGGTAGCCAGGGAGCATGAGGCCTGCAGGGATGGTGTGGGAAGTGATCTAGTGCTTAGTGAAGGGGGCTAGAGTTGGCAGAGGCTCAGTCTGTGCAGAGAGAGAGCAGGACCTATGGTGAGGGAGGCTACAATGGTGGTGAGAGGGGAAAACACCAGGGTGGGGGGGTGCTAGAGTGCTCATCTCCTATAGTGCAGAGCCCTTTATTACTCTTAGCATTAATATGAGCACAGGGAGAGCAAGGATTGGTTTCATAATGAGAGGTACCTACATGGGGCCATTCAGATGTTCCGGGGAGTCCAGAGTGACCTCTTATAGATTTGGCTGTTCCTTTATCAATCTCCTAACAGTTGTGTTGAGACCAATGGCTGGAAGTTGAAGCGAGACAAATTCAGACTGGAAATAAGGTGGATGTTTTAAGCAGGGAGGGTAATCAACCATTGGAACAACTTACCAAGAGCTGGTGGATTCTACATCACTGGCACTTTTTACATCACGATTGGATGTTTTTCTAAAAGGTCCTTTAGTTCGGACAGGGAGTATTTGGGGGAAGTCCTATGGCCTGTGTTACACAGGAGGTCAGACTAGATTATCATAGTGGTCCCTCTGGCCTTAGAATCTCTGAAACATGTCCATAGGAGCCACCCATCTACACCTGCTTTGGAACAAATCACTATCTGCAAAGTTTAGCACATGCTGGGTAAATCCAAGGCAGGAGCACCATATACAGCATCAGCAGAGAGCCTGTAAAATGATATTTGGGAACAACCTTTTCATTCAAAGGAAAAGCACATAGGATTGGTTGGTTTTTGTTACCAATCTATACTCCTCTCAACTCAATAGTTCAAGAACTGTATAGAGATCTCATTGCCATTGATTTGTTGCAGGTTTCTGTTCTGGTACAGTTTCTAATTGAAAATTGCTGCAGGATTTTTGGAGAGGAAATTTCCACCCTCTTTGGGGACATACTGATACGATGTGACAACAGAGAGGATGGCTCAGGTAACATATGTTTCATTCATATTAGCTAAACCCAGCCAGTCAGAAGATTCAGTACATTCTTAGGAAGGTTGTTATTTTCCATTCATATAATCTGTCCATCCAAAATATTACCCAGATGTACACAGATGTGTACACAAACATGCACTCTCCCTTAGTCAGTGATGGTGATAGTTGTGTGATTTTTTTTTTATCATGCGCCTTATACTATCTCAGTCACTCTTTTCGCTCCATTTGGCATGATCTACATAACTCACTTTGCCACTCATGAGTAATATGGTTGTCCCAAACTTCTCATGTATTCTCTCTAGGGTAATATGGCTATATTCTCCCTCAATTACACCACTTTAAATCCATGGGCTTGAGTCTACTTGCTATGCCATAACTGAAACTAGAACCTCTCATTATATATTGGCTATAAATCTTCTACTTTCTGGAGCACAATAAAATTACACCCTGGCTTCTTCACATATCAGAGCAATTGAATTGAATGTTCATAACATTACTGATTTAATAGCCTGTAATTAATGTATTATCCATAGGTTGATTACTAGGGAGTATCCATAAATCCATCCCTATTCAGCACAGCACTTAAGCATGTGTTTAGTTCCCTATGCTGCATTGGGGGGGCCTAATAAAATGAATTTCTATTCTATCTTAAAATGATCATTTTGGAAGAATTCTAAACTTTTCCCATTTGGCCAAGTGTCAGTTCTAGGGACTTTCCAAGGACAAACAATTACCGAAGGGAAAGAATACTTTTGAAACAAAATGTAACTGTGTCGTCAGTGTCGTTTGAGGATGGACATGCTAATGCTGCTTTCATCCTCTTGCAGATCTCTCTTCCTTTCATCTGAATGATTCTTCCTATGACAGTTTGGAAAACGAGCTGAATGATGATGTTGACTCTTCATTTAGTGACTTGCTCAAAAAACGAGGTCAAGATAACAGGAGCCGGGACTCAGTTTTGACTCTGAGTGATTGTGACTTGGACCAGCCTGAGGTGGAAGAAATTAAAATTCAGCTGCCACCCAAATCAAAACCAGTGCGAATTTCTACTGGATCACACCACGAATCTGCATTACAGGATCAATCTGAGAATGAGTCTCTTTGCTCCAGTACCTCTGGCTGCTCATCAGTAACAGTCCCTGATGCTCGCAAAAGCTTGAGAAGACAGAGACGCTGCTCAGAGCCCACGATTGGCCTTCTTGCCTCTAAATTCAGCCACATCAGTGGGGTTCATGAGAACGCAGTACGTAAAGCCAGCTGTGACGCAGTGCTGTCGCACGTAGATGAAGACTGTCTCAAGCAGCTTCGTTCATTACAGGTGGAAGGGCAAAAGCTTATTAATCAGAGTTTGGTTATGGGGATAGATGTGGGTCAGAGTGGCACCGTGGACCAAAATGGTGAAAAGAAAGACTTGTCCAATTGCCTCCTGCCTCCACCCCTGCTGAGATTAAATATTTGCTCAAGAACTAGCTGTTCTAGTTTATCTTCTCCCGGAACGTCCCCATCTGGGTCCTCAATGAGTTCCTTGGACAGTGCTTTCTCTCAGTTTTCGGACTATTCAGTATTTACTCCAACCGAGACCTCCTCGCCTTTGGATTGTGCTTTTCAGCCTCAAAAGAAACATGGAGAGCTTTCTCCTGAATTTAACCCTTTCTCTGGAGTACACCTAGGTGCTGGCCTCAGTTCTTTTCCTAACCAAGCTAGCAGCAGCAGCTCCGTTGGTGTTAGAAAAGAGAGTCAAAAAAGCCCTGTAACTCTTCATCCCAGCACATGGCTAAAGAACGGAGCCTCCACAATGAAAAATTGGACTCTCCGAAAAAAGGAAAGAGTGTCCAAGCAAGAGGAGAAAAAGAAGAGTGTTGTTAAAATAACTTTGGAACCACAAACGGATTCTTCGGATGCGTCAGAAGATAACTTATGTCAAGAACAACGGCAAGTTTTAAAAACACTTATGTCAACAGGAGGAATTAATGCTGCGGAAACAGTCCAGGAGGGCAACTTTTCTTCTTCCCGGGGGGGTGGACAGCTATGCGGCTCTCCACTTTGTGCAGGGGAAGCCAAAGACAAGAGACTAAAGGCGTTGGGGCTGTTGGCTGAGCAAAGCAAGGAGGAGGAAGAGGAGGAGGCAAACTCTCTATTTGTTCAGTCACATAAAAGACAGCTGTCCAACACTTTCACTCAGTGCACAAATCCAAGGGCTGAGCATGCCCATGAGCCAGAGGATGTTGTCAGTGCTGGACATGAACTTTTCATCAAGGACAGCTTAAGTAAGACTGTGATTTCCACAGACTTAGGTGGCCAGCAAGTGACAAACTCCAAGAACAACAAATCTTTGCCAAGCACTGAATCAAAAAATATTGATGATGAGCCCAAAAGGGGCTTCTCTCGGTCTCCAAAAACCACAAAGGCAGTTGATGACTGTTTGTTTAAACCTGATGTTAATAAATGTCTTCAGAAATCAGAGGAAGGGACCAAGGCCATGGTCCAAAATAAAAAGGAATGGCCAAACAAGCATTGCAGTGATTCCAAGTTTGAAGAGCTTGACCAAAGGTTTTTTGCCGAGGAGTCTTATGTTTAAAATCACCACCTTTGGGACTAATGTTGGATCTGCTTAGGGTTCAATACCCCAAGAAATGAACTTTCACGGCGGGGCTACAGAACTCATCCTGTCATTATGGGAATTATCAAAGTAACTTCCCCACATACTGATATTGTGATTAACTACCTTCCTAGAATCTGGGAAGGTCCCAGAAAATTGTTAAGAGAGGCACTCAGATCCAAGACACTAGTGAGTGCAGTAGTGTGTTTGACATAGAGGCCTCCTCTTGACCACTCGTGTTAAGCTTTGTAGATGTAAGTCCGTGTCCTTTGTGGTTTTGATGCAGTATACATGGTCAGCATAGATTCCATAACTGTGGTATTCTACTACTGTTTTGAAACTATGATGGTTATTACTTTCATTGCTCTCCAAGGAAGAAGTGTCGTGCTTTGTATGTTAACGAAGTAACTGTTCAGTAGTTCCAGTCCTCTCCGTCTTGCAGCAAAAGAAGAAAAACAATGTAAGCTTGAAAAAGAAGTGACATTAAATGCTGAAGCTTGTAACTAACAACTCCCAACTCTGTGTGTTTCGTTTATTGTACTCCATTGGGTGTTCTTTTTATGTTTAAGTTGTGAATAGTTTATTAATATTGCTGTAAAATGGCATGTATTATTGCAAGCAGAACACATGTAATTTTATTATGCGCTATCTAAATCATCTTATAATATATTTAAAGTAATGCATTATCTAAAATGCTTTGAGTTTGTATAATATATCTTGATAAATTTTGCTATTATATATGGTCTGAAATAAATGTGTATTTTTGTACTTGCAGAACTGCTGCTAACTTTACAAATTCCGTTTTTGTTGTTACGGCACTGGTATTGGTGTATGCATTCAATGCTGTACATTAAATAAAATCCATTCTGTCATAAAGTCAACCAAAACAATTTTCCAAGTAACCCTTCAGTTCTCTGGCTTTAAAGTCACGTTTATTTACCAGTGGATTGTGATGTTAATGATGCTTCTTAAAAACCTACTTTGTTTTCCCCCTTTTTTTATCTCTAGATTTTGACATTTGCTTCTGTAGTAAATGCTTTTGTTTTGTTTACTAGAAGGAGATGGTATATTTCAGTTTTGGCAAAAGAGAACAAGCTGCAATGTGAATACAATTCAATAGAACTTTGGAGGTCAGGTCTATGGGTTCTTTCTTGCCTAGTGATATCAATGGGAATTTTGCATGGGAAAGAATTGCAGGATTTAGGCTTTACTTTCTGTACAGCACCATGCATATAAAGTGTATCTCAAACATTGCAGAACTCAACAACCTGATAATCTAGTTAAAGAATAATTCCTCTTCCCCTTCTGCTATTCCCTAAGAGGCATATTCAAAGGAGAATCAGGTGTTTTCAGCTGAGCTCTAAAATGAAATGAAGAGTCAAGGATAGGGAGAAGCAAAAGGTAATGTTTTCAAATAATGTTGTTTGTAGTGTTGTAACCAAGTTGGTCCCAGGATATTTCAGATAATAGACGTTTGGCTGGGTAATGGATCCTGTATGAATATTGGCAAGGTTTTACAGAAGGCTAGAAGGAAGGCCAGTGCTTCTGGAATGGTATTGATTCAGTTAGTAACGTTCCCTTTTTAAAAATGGCTTTCGCCCACTTCAAATAGTATTGATCAGTATAATAATTTTAACAGTGTGTTGTATTCAGTCACACTGGGGCAAGATTCCAAAAGCACCAATGGGACTTAGGCACCTAAGACTCTGAGGTGTTTTTGAAAATGTTACCTGCTGTCTAATGCCACAAGCAGCTGCAAAGAGCAGTCTATGGAAGCACTGCACCATTTCACCAGGCAGAACAAGCAATCTGTCTGCATATCTGTCAGCTGGAATGACTAAATATGTTTAAGAATGTCTCTTGTATTGAAAATATCCATTCCAAGGCTTACTGTTTTGGGACCTGAACTTGCAAATAATTTATACCCACGATTGTAGCTACATCTACAGAGACCCACTGAAGGCACCACGACTTCAGGCAAGTAAAACTGTTTGTGGGATCAGGCTCGTAACCACCATCTGTTCTCTCTCATCGTCTCTCTCTCTCTCTCTCTCTCTATATATATATATATATATATATATATATATATATATATATATCTACAGTTATTTGATTAGAAGTGTAGTACACAAAATCTGACCTTAAAACCTTCTCGTTCACAAGGATAAATTCATGTGTGTGTGTTCTGGGTTCTCGTATTTATCAGCACTACAACCCATCTCCCTTTTTAAAAGAAAACAAAGCCCTGATGCTATTTTTAAATGACAGAAGGAGCCACTCTGCATTCCTTTTCAAACTGCTCAAAATTGCATTGCCAGGCAATTTTCAATCAAGTAGCAAACATTGATTCATTGCACCAATACTAAATGTTAATAAAAACAGTCTTTGCAACATAAGCATTTTGTATTACCAGTCATATCTTGCCGCAGTAATTTTTTCCTGCTAGTCTAAAGTAAAAGTACATTCAGTGCTGCCTGGATGTGAAACAGATTGAGAGTTTGCTCTTGAGCTACATGTCATGGCATAGTGCTTTCAATATTACAAATACAGTGAACAAGCTGGATGTTGGATCAGTACAGTTTAAAATGTAGACTGGACTGTAAAGGGCATATACTCGGACACTGCCACCCCCAACATAATGACTGAGAAACTTGATTGGATCCACAAGGTGCTGCACAGCTTTAGGATAAAGGGGGAGTGTATACTGGGATAAGCCCCGCCTCCCTCTGGGTGCTTTGCTGCCCATTGGCCAGCTAGAGAGATGTGAGTTGATTGTCTCATGCTTCCCACAATCATTTCTTTAAATTCTGGCCTGGGTTTTATCAGCCTCTTGTCCCATTTTAAGTTGAACCCAGCCTCGGTCTCCAGGGTTATATAATACAGGGTGCAGTGGGTCTGACTGAACATCTATGTAAGGGGTTGTGAAGGAATTTTTTCTCATAGGGGCCAAATGGGCTGTGGCCTAGTAGTTTTTTTCACCTTCCTCATACCCTCATGGAGACACCATGAGGTGAAATGTTGTCAGAGTTTAATGTGAGGAATCATGTGAATGTTAGTTCATCACAACTTGTGTCCAGTGCAGATTAAAAAGCCAAACAGCCAGTGATCAGACAGTAAGAAACATGGGATTTTGTTGGTGGACCCCAGGTCTATGGAAAAAGGAAGACCTGAAGTCCTTGCAGACAGGGATCCTTTCCTGGTACCTTCTGTCCCCTTTGCAGGAGGAAGTTGAAAGGATTCAGCAGAACAAGCTGAATCCTTGGGGTAGGCAGTGAAAAGTCCATGGTAGGTGCCCTGAGTTATGGTTCTATGGCAGGTGCCCTGTAATCCTGCAATAGATTCCCCTAAATGTGTAGAATGGGGAGATGGGGCAGATAGTGCCCGTCTCCCATGTTAAATTCTAATAAAGCTATAGTCTGCCATTTAAAATCCAGCCCTGTGTCTGTCCTCACTCACAGACATTGTCCTGATCGGTTGCAAAGGCCCTGACTTAGAAAAGCACTTACACAAATGTTTAAGTCTGTCCCTGTTCTGGAATGCACTTAAGCATGTGCTTTCCTGAGTTGGTGCTAAAAAGAATAATAATGCTTAGGACTTTATATAGCACTATACATCTTCAAAGTTCTGTTCAAACAATAACTAACCCCTGAGAGGTGAGCAACTAATTGTCCCCATACAGAGCTTACGGGAGAGCTCTACTCTTAAAAGTGGCTCTAAAAATCGCATTGTGGGGTTGCATGTTTGTGGCTCACTGATTCCAAATCAGATTTGCTCAGTTTACAATTGCAAATTTTTTTTTCTAACTCAGCTCTGCAAACTCAACATGGGATCTGAGAATCAAGCTGGGTTCTTCCCTTTTTACACATCATCACAAGGGTCTGCATGGCAAGTTATACCATCTGTTCTCCTGTGCCATTCCAGCTGCCCCAATCCCAGGCTGAGTCTGCAGGGTGGGCTGTAGTTAACAACAACAAAAACCACCATATTTTTACTTGTAAAAAAAGACAATCTTGTCCGCAGATGACTGATGCACAACATGGAACTCCATTATGCCATTTATACAGTCACATAGAAGAGCACATCCAGGGCCCAGATGTAAGTGACCCTTGTGCATGAAGAAGGCACAAAAAGAAATAGTAGCTGCACAAAAGTCTCCCGTAATTGCAGTCTCTGGGCTCTGGAGTGGAGAGCTTGCTTGCTTCTGTTTACCCCTTGAGAAGTAAACTGAAAAGTGGGTGGAGTCATAATGGGTAGAGCAGATTATGCCTCTGATGGGGTAGCAGGAAGCACAAAGCATCAAGAGAAACTGTACCTGCTTGAGGCACATTCCCTTTGATGCTCTTCCAAGAGGAGTCCCTTCTATCCAGAGCTCTGGCATAAATGCGACGCCCTAGCCCTGAGCAAGTGACTGGTTCCAAGTGTCAGGCTCATTCTCCTAGATGTGCTGCCTTTGCAGGGGAAAAAATCAGATAACATAAGACAACAGCTGACTCTGTACTTAGATCAACTGAGTGCATCAAGCAATGACTGAGATCAACTGAGTGAACGATACAATGGACTCAAAGTTTATATTACAAAAATATCAGATTTGGTTTTGTAACATTTAATGTAGGGAACCAAAGCGTGACATGAAGATTTTTGGCCTACCTATATCATATGCATGAGCTGGAGAGGAATTGCTCGTGGACTTCAAGCCCCTTGGAGTCCGATAACATTTGCTCAGGATTTCTTTTCTATCAACAGCCTTTTACTGAATGAGTTATGTGGTGCTAGGGAGCAACGTGAATGAAACTGTATCTGAAAGGGTCAGATGCAGCCATAGAGAACTTTATAGAATAGTCATAGTATTTACTCCTATGCTACAACATGCTTGGAGGCTAACAGTGTACAAAAAGCTCCCTACCCCACTACAAATCAAGGGAAAATCCAGGTTATCTGCCAACTTACTTTTACCTCCATTCTTTACAGTAGCATCTCCTCTTAGGCTAGATATAAACTTAAAAGTGATGTCAGCGTAGCTACATCAGCCAGGGGTAGGAAAAATCCACAACCCTGACTGACCGAGCTATACTGACTAAATTCACAGCATGTCCACAGCTGTGCTGATGGAAGGGGGCTTCTGTGGACATAGATAATGTCATTTGGGGCAGGTGCTGTTCCTACACCAACAGAAGAACTCCGCCAGTCCATGAAGGCTGCATCCACACTAGGGACCTATGCTGCCATAGCTGTGCAGGTATAGGATCCGTAGTGTAGACATACCATAGTGAGGAATCCTTGCTTTTTTTGGATAACAATAGAAAAGGAAAAGAACTTCTAAAGCATGTAAGAATGGAAGAGACACAAAGATCTGAGGGCACAAAGGAAAATAGACATAGGGGAAATATAAAAAGAGAGAAGAGAAGAAGGGGGCGGAGTTGGGGGCGGGGCCCTTAGAGTGTCCTCTTTTTGTTATTTTAAAATATGGTAACCTTAGCTCTTGTAACTAGGAATAAGCTATTGTTACCCCCAAAAAAGTACTCTTCTTTGCAGTAAGTGTTACAGACGGCCTGGGGGCCTTAGCAACTTGGCCTCTTAATCAGGAAATCTGTAGCCTTATGTCATATAGGCAATGCTTGTGCAGGGAGTGTATATACACAAAATGCTCATCAGATTGCATACATGGAGATATAAAGGAACTGCTGAATCCTGTTTGAATGGCTGCTGCCACCACACTTTGCCACGGTTATTCTCCATGTTTGGCTAAGCATTACAATTAATAGATATTTATAGAGTCAGAAGCTAATATAACATGCCACAAGCGGAGGGTGAAATGTATTCAGATAATATACTTCATTATAACTCCCAAATTATCTTAGTCCTTTTGCAATGGCTAGTGGCCTCTTTACTTTTTTCATATGTGCTACTCTAATGACTGTAAAACACACACTGGTATATTGGTGGGCTAGAGGGTTAGAGTACTAGCCTTTCATGTTTATGGCCTGAGTTCAAAGTAAGGCTTAATGTTACTGTTGAAAAATGTGGTGTTTGGTCACATACAAATCACCATTCATTCATTATTAAGGCCTCAATCCTGCAACAGTATCTGTGCTAGCATCAAGGACCATCTGTGATGGGGTGTTGATCCCACACAGATGAACAAAGGGTTAACCGGAGTCAGAGCTCAGTTAACCCACCTGGAATGGGCCAGGCCTAATTCACAATGACATCCAGTTGGTGGGGAGCAGGGTGGTGCAATAAACTGAGGCAGTTGGGAGCAGGCAGGAACTCCGCAGTTACGCTCCTGGTAGTAGAGAGTGAAGAGCTCTGTAGGGACCAGACTGGCTCTAGCTGGATAAGGAGAAAGTCCGTGGAAAGGCTTGGTAGGAAGAAGTCCAGGGAAGTTGTCGCAAGGATTCAGGGGAAGTGAACCTTGCCAGTGTCCCTGAACTTAGAACCCTGTGATGAGGATGGGCCTCGGTTCCCCTGGTAAGGTGGCGTGAAGCCCCTGAGAAGGAGATATACATCCCTGCTTAGGGCTTCCTGTAGTTAGTTCACAGACCGCTTGGCCTAGAATCCAGGGTGGCAGATTGGACAAAAGGAATGGAGATTGGGGGTACGGGGGGGGGGTTGCTGGACCAGAAGGGGTGGGGACTAAAGCATGACCTGGTTGGAGTGTTGAGGCACAAGAAAGGGCAGACCACTGTGGGACCAGAGCAACTGTCAGCGGGGGCGCTACACAAGAAAGAACTGCTATGCCATGTTCAGCCAGAAGGGGGTGCTCGGTAGTGAGTCCACTCTTCTACACTGCCCATTTGGCATGCTGGTCAGCCTACAACTGGAGTGGAATGGAAGATTGCAGATGAGGCCTACGACACAATGGCAAAGCGGTAGGGGCTGGCAGATGGAATAACGGAACATGTGGAAAGCCAGTACTGAGGTACATTGGCTGAGATAAGAGTGTTATCTGACTCAAGTGTTAAGTTGCTTGCTACTGTGATCTATAAATTCACTCAAATTGTTTGAATGAACAAAATTTTTAAACGATTTTAATAACCACCAAAGGACACGGCTGACTTGAACTCTAAGTCAGCCTCAAGATGTTTATCTTTTTCCTGTTGCTGTGTGAAAGGCCCACAAAATAAAGAAAACTGACTGATGTGACAGGAGAAACAGTGAAAGTAACTACACAAAAACTGGTGTCTAATGCATAAAGTAACCAAACGGGGAGGGGTACAGATGTTTCACCTCCAATCCCTGCTACAGCAATTTTACACACCATTTGCAACAAGAGATAAGATTTAAACCAAAGTGATTCTTTAATTGATGGCATCCCTTTATCAGGTCTCTAAATTACACAGCCTTTGTTAATAGTTACTGTTCTTGGTCTGCTCACAACTGGGGGAGGTAATGTGCCTGAACTGCCAGGGGATTGGACTGGAACTCCAGTGACTAAGTACTACAGAAAAAGGAGCAATGGTCTCAAGTTGCAGTGGGGGAGGTCTAGGTTGGATATTAGGAAACACTATTTCACTAGGAGGGTGGTGAAGCACTGGAATGCGTTACCTAGGGAGATGGTGGCATCTCCATCCTTAGAGGTTTTTAAGGACCGGCTTGACAAAGCCCTGGCTGGGGTGATTTAGTTGGGGTTGGTCCTGCTTTGAGCAGGGGGTTGGACTAGATGACCTCCTAAGGTCTCTTCCAACCCTAATCTATGATTCTACTCTCAACTTTGCCATGGACCTGCTGCATCTTGCAGAGGATAAACTCTTTGGGACAAGGACTGTCTTAATATGTTTGTAGAGCTCCAAGCACAAAGGGGCCTCTAGATGCTACTGTTCTACAAATAACAGAACAATTATAAGTTATTAACCCCTTCTGTACTATTAAAAATTTAGTGACCTTTCTGTATTCTAATTAGCTAGTGAAATTGTTTTGTTACATAGCATTCTACCATGTCATTCCTTTATACCTGGTGCAATAAGGGGAATAAAGTTTGGTGGCCCAGTAGATGGTTTTCCCAGACTCTTAACTGTAACAATTCACAATTGTAAGTTGCCCGTTTTTGAAGGGAGCAGTCAAAGTTTGGAGGAGAAATTGGTGATAGATATTTCTTTGATGCATTTACAGTCCTTTTGTGTTCAGAGACACAAATCAAATAGCAGGAAATACATCTTCCCATCCCTACCTACTTCCCGCTGACCCAAAAAACTTCTCCCCGGGTTTGGTCCACGGTCAGATCCCAGGCTTTCAGATGTTCCTTCAAGCTGTCTGGGTTTCTCTCTGGACCTATGTGTTTTACACCCACCCCACCCCATACAACAAGACATATAAGAAACTAGTTTGAAAGAAATAGGACTGCACTGATATTTTGTCCTTTGGCAGGTTTCTGAGTGGATTACTGATGCCATCTTGTTCAAGATTAATATGGCAAATAAGATTTAAACTATTTACTGTTCTAAAAAACCCCATGCTTATGGTAATTGTGTATAAATGAATCTTCATCCGTCAAACATGATTAAAGCTGGGAGCGTGCTCGTGCCATATAGCTCCTACCGCAGTGTTTCTGAAAGTAGCAGTGTTGCTTGGTCACCTTCTTTCACTTTGCATTGATATATACACTGAATTGTGCAAAGGCAATCACAGAATAGGAAACCCAGGATGCAGCTTGTTCAGGTGCAAGGCCCAGGTCTGGAGTGAAGGTTTGGCTAGTTGCAGAGAGGATATTTTAAACTCAGAAAAGGTTCATCTCCCTGTCATAGGACCAGGGGTGGAACAACAAGAGCAAACAGTTACCTGGAGGTTCAGGTCTGAATGCAAAAATCATTTTTTGTAGGTAGGTTTTAGAGCTGGCGTTTGGGGCTAACCGAAT
Source organism: Trachemys scripta elegans (assembly GCF_013100865.1). Lineage (NCBI taxonomy): Eukaryota > Metazoa > Chordata > Testudines > Emydidae > Trachemys > Trachemys scripta. Next base: position 308,486,777 of record NC_048298.1, read on the forward strand.
TGATACCAATTTAGCAGAAGGCTCCAGCTGCGTTTCCTTCCATGTAGCTTTACAAACAGTAAACACCAAATATATAAACCATATTACAGGAGAGCAGCTGTGCTTCCTCAGAGCTCCCTGACTTCTGATTTGGTTCTAGCTTCACTGGCCATAACTGCCTTCTTTTTAAATAGACTTGACTTCACTTAATTAGCTCTCACCTGGGAGCATGTCCGTGAGCTGCCTCTGACAGTGGCTGTGACTTAACACCTGAACCACCCAGCTTGCCCATGCTCCCAACTGAATCTTTTCCTCTTTAAGTGCAAAGCTTATGAAGAGCTGAAACTAGTTGTTACATTTTTGGTCCTGTTACAGCAGACACAGCTGCCGCTGTTGTAGCTAGAAATGCCATCATTAAATAAAAGAGAGTAAGCTCTTTTAAGAAACCGCTTCCTTCCCCAGAAACCAGCCTATGGACATAGAGATCTAGTTATTATTGGATCCTACTGCCCAGTGCTGCTCTAGCTGGTGTGACTCCGAGCTCAGTTTCAAAGAAGTAGGTGGAAGTCCTGTGATTTTTACTTGTCAAGCCAGAAGTGGGCAACAGCAGCTCTATTGCTCCCAGTTCAGCAGATACTTTGGCAATTGCATCCACTATGAGTCAGTTCGTTTTATTCGGGATGTTGTCTGGTTTCAAAGCTAGCACTAGGAAGGACAGCCTGGCTCTAAAAAGCCTTAGTGCCGACGAGGGTTGGCAGAGAAAGGGGACATCCATGGGGCAGAGATTGCCAGGTACTGAACCAACTGGCCATTCCTCCATTAGTAACCTCTGCTTGGCCCTGGAGGTGACTTTTAAGGCTGCTAACACTCACATTTCTTCCTGCAGAAATGCTTCCAAAGAGGCAATGGGATTGGGGTGAGGCAATCTGCACTGAGAGCCAATAAACAGTTGCTTTAAGGGTGTGTGCATGAGAGAGAGCGGGTCAGATTAGTAGGAGTTTTAGCTACTCACTCTGCTAAAAGATGGCTCTAGTCACATTTTGTTCCCATGTCAAATGTCCTTTTCCAGCGTGAGCTGGAGATGTAACCCCTTGGGGGAAGTATAAAGGTTAGACGGCAATGGGATGGGGGATCTTTTCACCCCCTTGGGAGAATGAGAGACATACAGGCAGCATAGGGTGTGTGAAAAATCGGGACAGGGGTGCGGGGTATAAGATCCCATATAAAAAAAACCCCAAATATTGGGACCATCTCTATAAAATCAGGACCTCTGATCTCCCTAGGGCAGTAAGAGAGAGGTGCTTCGAGTGCTGATTGCAGTGTGAGAGGGGCTCAAGCCACTGCCGTGTTGTATTGCTGAAAAGGAACCCCTAGATATCGAACCCAGCCCTGGTTGCTGCTGGCTCCACCTGGCAGAAGGGTTACAGAAATAATCCTGTAGTAGCAGGGTGAGATGGACTAAATGGTCTTTGCAACTGTAATTTCTGAGATCTGGGGTGATACAATAATAATCTCAGTAGATATTGTCAGTGATGTGCATCACGCATGGGAGAATCACAGGTAGGGAACAATTCTTTAACATTTGGCAGATGTCAGGTTTAAACTGAATTATATTGTGTGCATGTCCCTTTTACTATTTTTTTTAACTTCCTTGTCATGTTTGTTCAGTTTACTAATGAAAACAAATGTGTCCACACTCAGCCCTGCAGGGTCAACTTGCAAGAGCTAATAAGGAATCAACTTGTCAGCCTTCTGCCTGACGCAAAAACATGCTCATAACCCAGAGCTCTCATTGCTGATGACTGATGCATGAAACCGAAGAGGATGCAAAATTGTCAAAAGCCCTAGCCCCGAGGGCCACAAACTGCTTCAGCTAATAAACAGAGCAAATATGACATAAACGGCACCATCATGGAAATGTGTATCTGATCTGGGTAGATCAGAAAAGTGGCAGCTCTGAACTATCCACTCCTTTTCGGGAACAAAGAAAATACAGATCTGTACGTAGTACCAATCATCACCTGGGAAACTCTCATGAATAATTCCCGAACCAGGTGTTGGAACCTTTCAGATCTTTCCACAACAGCTTATTTTACAAATTCCTAAGATCTCTAGCCATGTGTTGGAGAAAAACATTTTCTAAGTTTTCCAAGAACATGTTGCCTTGTTTCAACTCTGCTAGGCCATGACAGGGACACTGAGTCATATGTCATTACCCAGGAGAATGTTCTCAATGCAACGTGATGTTGTACGTCACATCATGCATGCGAAAGAGTTTGTAGAATACAAGGGCTGGCCGAATCTGTTTGTTGTAACATTTGAGTCATGTGAAGCAGAAGGAGGTAAACCTTTGATTGATGGGCCCCACTGACACTGTTGTTTCAGCTGGGAAAGCCCCTTCTCTGTACTGCAGAGCAGCAGAGGGTACGGTGGAAGTATCTGAAGCTCCTTGACCCAGATAGTTCTTGCTGGATTGAAATAGCAAATACTCTCTTGTAGCCATTATGATATGTTTACAGTTTCACCCGCATACCCACAGTGAAGTGTCACAGCTCATCTGTTACACATGGAGCCTTGACTAAACCAAGGTCATTTTGAGAAAAACCACTTAGACCCACATTACATCTGGTTTCCAGCTGTGCAAGTTAATAAACCTGAAGAAAGCATTGGGAGGAGGGGGAACATTGGGACATGATGCATGAAGGGCAAGCCACAAGTTTAGAGGCGTTTCTCCGCTTGGTGGGTGGGTGGTTAGAGTGGGGGCATATGGCAGAATGAGTCAGATTCCACTTAGCTGGGTTATACATTGTTTTTTGTAAAGTTGCTTTCCAAGCCTGTAAATGTGTTTTCCCTGTCTCTGCTTTGCTGTGAGTCTCTGCTCACTCCACTGGATTATATTACCTGTAGAGTTTGGTTGATTGGCTGGCTGTGGAGGATTCCAGCTGTTTTACTACCTGCCCATTGCTTCTCTGAGATTTTCCAATCATCATTTTGCTGAGAGGCTGCAACTGGGCCCTTCTACTTGCTTCCTTTGCTGCATTAAGATGGAAGGTCAGGCCTGTGCCTATTGCTTCCCTTCCTCTACGTGGGCCATGTCCCTTTGTTCATTTTCTTGAGTTGCCATAGCTAACGTACCTGCAGGTCTATATCTGTGGTGTTTGTAGGCAAGAAGACAACCCCAGATTTCAGCACAGAAGGAGTCAGACACGATGGGTCGTGAAATCCAGCAAAGGGTGGCTGGGGACCATAATCAGGAAAGCCTCCTTTAGAGAAGGCAACCTCTCTAAAGTTTGCAATAATCCAGACAGTTCTCAAGAAACCAATGTGGATACTAATCTTTGGCCTCCCTTTATCGGAAAAGTAACTGGAAAAAGAGATGACCATTTCCAGCAACTCTTAACCTCTCCCACCATCCTGGCCCCTCTACACTGAATATTCAGCATAGGCCATGGCACTGGGGCGACTTTGGTCACACCTGTGGGTAATCTCCTTGTGGCTGTAGACAGAAGCTTCTGATGATCAGCTTGGAAAGAACCCAAGAACCTACTTTCCCCTTGAGGATCTGAGTATGCTCGGTGCTTCCCCCTCACATCATTGCCAAGCACTGAGTGGGGTGGAGTATCTGTGCCCTTGGCCAAGAGAATTACATGAGCAGCTGCATAAAGCCTTATATAGGCATTTATGAAGGCCCACTTCCCTCCCAGGAATGGGAAGCTGCCTTCACCACGGCAGTGTGAAAGGTCACAGAGCCACCCTAGTGCAGCAACTGCAGGCTAAATGGAGCTCTAAATAAATAGAAAACAACCCTCTTTAATTCACAGAAGCATGCGCGTGATTTCACTTATTCTGCGGAGTAGCTAATACTGCTGCTGTATTAATGCCATGAGGGAAATAGACAATTGATCCATAGAAATCTAGAATACTAAATGTGTTCAGGTGCTGAAGGTATCTGCTAGAGTGTGTTTGCCATGTAAGCCCTAAAAGGGTTGGTGCATCACTTGGATTTATAAATTTGTACTGCACAAGATACACTGATTATTTTCTTAATACTAGGACTGCTCTAGGCTTTATTTTGTCTAGGTTCTTCAGTGGCTTGACTGCACATCTCAACCACTCCTAGAGGACAAGTAGTCTAGTAGCACAACTGGCAGTAGCTAAGCAAAATAATTCAGAATGTAGCCATTCAATGACCGTGTATAAGAGGGGTGTTTTCAATACAAAAATTGTTGCTCTTCACTTGATCCTGCTGTCACATATGATTTCAATCAAAGTCTGTGTTGTAAAGTCACTCTTTCAAATGTGGCTCTAGTTCTGACTTAACATGTAAGTGGAGGGCTGTCGTCACTCTAAAGTGCCTCTTTTTTGTGGGAAATCTCAACATCTTTCTATTCAGAGGGCGAGAGAACTTACCAGGGAGAGGTCTGAGAGTAGGGCTAGGAGACAGGAACTCCGGAGTACTAATCCCACTTCTCTCAACGAATCTCTCTAGGACATTGGGCAAGTTACTTAACCTCTTTGCTGCTGTTTCCTCACTGTAACAGGGATACTTGCCCCATGGACGGGAGAGCCTGGGCTCAGCTAACCCTGATCATAGGATAGGCCTCACCTGAGAGGAATCAAGTGATTCCAGTGTAGAAGGAGCCAGTTTTAAGTAGTAATAAAGCCCAGCTGGGGAAAGAGCTGGAGGGAGGTTCCTGTGAAGGCAGGAAGAAACCATGAAAGGGGGTGAGGAAGCCCAGGAAACTGTCATGATATCTGCACAGACTGCAGAGGGCAAAAGGGCCCCGGAGAGACCAGGGAAAAGCTCTCCAGGCACGGAGGCCTGGGAGAGACCCTCACTAAAAGTAGGGAAGGGACTGGGTGACGTTTTGAGCGTAATACAACTAGTGAGAGGTTTGTATCTCCACCTGCTCTGTAATCCTGGGAGCCTTAAATGCTCTGCTGTTGTGGCGCATGGCCTGGACCCTCACCGCCAGCAGATAAGCATGCAGTTCCCCAAGTGTCTGTGCTATGCAGCAATGATAGAGTGCTCTGACCCCAGCAGTCTGCCTATGACACAACAGTGACACCCTGGTATCAACCAGCCTGGGTTCCTACTTGCAGGGTGACCCCAACATCCTCCCAGTCTGGAGTTTCCCCAAAACAGTCTGCCAGGAAGTGTCCAGCCCTCTCCTGGACCACTCAAAAGTAAATATGGTTCATTGCTCCTTTAAGAGACAAAAGCACAGCATGTGACTTTAACTGAAGTTAGCAATTACTTCAATTCAAATGCAGCACTAGGTTGGCTTGGATTAAAAGTAAAACAAATTAACAAAAGAAGACAGATTTTAAGTGAGTTCAAGCCCAAGAGATAAAGACACAAGTGGTTACAAGTACATAAAGGTAAAAGCCACTTTCTAGTGGCTAACACTTAAGAAGCTACAGCCTTGGTTCAAGGTAGATTTCTTACAAAACTTTCTTCTTTCCAGCCATGACTGACTTTGTCTCAGTCAGGACTTTCCACAGAAATACAAGGTGCTGGTTTTCCTTGTCTTCCTAGGTGAAAGATCTTTGCCTATGCAAGTTTCTCTCATATATTCAGTTCCCAGAGACTTCAACACCTTTGGTTGAAGGACCCAGCCTTCTTGGCTCACAAGAACCCTGGCCCCATGTCTGTCCAATGAGTGATGCCTAGATGGCTTCTTCTTCTCTCCTTATATTTTCCCAGACTCAAGTTGACCTTATGTTGTTCTTCCCTTCATGTGGGCTTCCCATTCTCCTGCTGATTTATATGTAAATAGGGCTTCTATTGTTTTTGGTCACATCTTGCTTAATTTCACCAGAGACAGGTAGATAGTTGCCTTCCCTCGAGTCTGGGGGAAAAGCTGTTTCAACCTGTGTTTGGTCACAGACTTTAAAGCATAATATCAATGAGGCTTCATAATTCCTCATATAGTATTAATGCACATTTTACAATTATATTAATCACCAGTATGTCATTAGCTTTCATAGACCTTACCTGATACACTTTTATAATACAGTAATAGTGTATACAATCTGAGTCAATTACTTATTATTTGCGGTTCAGACCTCCAGTCTTTTTAGTTAAGAGGCTATCTTCCCCCACTCACTAGGTTGATGGCTTTTTTTTTAAACCTTCCATTTCGATGTGCCTTCATTGTCTCTGCCTGATGACCTCATTCATTTGGCAGGGTCATAATTCTAGTGCATATCCATGTCTCTTTGTATACACCTGTCAAGGCTGAATCCCCACTCTGACACTTCGAGTGCTGAAGTGGGGGCCCACAAGGATTTTAAAAATTAATACTTGCCACTCCAGGCTTCTATTACACTCCCAAGGTTACAGCTTTTCTCTGACCTTGTCTTGGTAAACGCTGCCACTACCCAAATGCCAAAAAAAAAAACCAAAAAACCTTGAACTCGGGAAGGAGCACTTGGGAATTCCTCCCTGTGGGATACCCGCAAGCCCCCCCACTCCCCACCCGGGGAAGAGCTGAGAAAGAAAACAAAGGAAATTAGCTGTTGCCACCAGCTAATTAAGCAACATATGCACAAACTTCTTAGGACCTCTTAAAAGAAACAATTATGAAAATTAAGTATCAAGATAGCTCTCTTGAGGTTCAGCTTAAAGGTTACTGGCAAAACAAAAGCATCCGGGGTTAGCACAGAGGATTCCATTAACCATAAGAAATAAACAGAAATAATCCTAATTGCATCTTTCTAAACATTCCTGATCTACTTACACAGTTGGGAGTTCCAGATAAGTAGTTCTAGGTATGATCTGATGATTTATGATCATACCTGGCTTAAGCTGCTTACAACATTGCTGCTCTGTGTCTCCACTCTCCAGGGAACAACAACAGATAAAGGGAAGTTTTTTCCCAATTTTAAAAAAGTCCTAGCTCTCCCATTGGCTCTTTGGTTAGGTGCCCACTCCTTTTCTTTTACCTGTGGACTTGTTAACCCTTTATAGGTAAAGCAAGTAGAGAACAGCTACTAAGAGGAATTTTATAGCTAACTGGCTGGCTGGGTGTCCATAAAAGGGAGCTACCCTCCCCCGCCCTTCATTTATCACAACACCCAGTACATACAGCATGCAATATTATTACTGATCAGTGTGGTATTAGATTTCCAATGATCCATTACCTGCCATCTTCTGGATATATATCATGCCATCAGTGTTTGAGGTGTAGTGAGTATGTCAGGCCTGACAAGAGTTGCTGACACAGAGTAATTAACCACCCATAGGCCTCTGTGGCACAAATTGTCAGCAGATCATTTTGAATGAGGAATAAATAAGAACAAATTATAAGCTGCTTGTGGTCAATTCATGAACAAAGTAAAAAGAGTAAAATTTCCAAAAGCACCTAAATCCCATTTCCAGAGTAACTTAGGTTCTTAGGAGCCTAAGTTGAATAGAAAGAAAGGGCACCCAAGTGCCTAACTCACTTTTGAAAATGAAATGTTGGCTCCTAAAGTCCAGCATTCTAAATATATTCAGGCATCTAAAGCTGCAGATATGTGCCTAGTGTGGTTTTCAAAAGCACCTAGGCATTGAACCTCCAAGGAAAGGGAACTAGGCCCTAGGTGGCTAGTGAGATTTTCAAAACCACTTATCTGCATCTTTAGATACCTGAATATCTTTAAAAATCTGGCCATAACTTGCTTCGGCGCCTTTGGAAATTTTACCTTACACTTATTCTATACATCATTTGCTATGAATTATTGACTCCAGTGTTAAGTATTGTATAAGAGGATAAATTGCCACAAGCCTAAGAAATATTCCAATATGTAACAGATGAATTGTGTATTATACTTTCCTGGTAGAGATGTCATCAGACATCTTGGAAGGGTAAAATATTTTCTGTGTTCTTTAAATGTCCACTGCCGTAGTGAAAGCACCTTTTCTATATTCTGACTAATCAGTTCGCAGCATAGACCTGGTCAGCAAAGCACTTGGGCATGTGCTTAGCTCTAATTATATAAGTAGTCCCATTGAAAATCAATGTGCTTAATTGCTTTGCTGAATTGGAGTCTGTGCTCTTGTTTTGTATGTACAATATTAGATTTACCTTGCATACTGGATTTGCTAATAAATTGCTTCATATCAAATTACTTGATTAAATTTTAACTCTATCTATAGAATTGATATTTTTTAATTTAGTTTTTCCAGCGAATGGTGAAAATTAAGCAAATGCAGTCAATGCTTGTGTGTTCTGTATAGGTGAAAAAATGTGGAATTTGCACCATAACATACTTGGCAATGTCAAAGTCTGCTTTGCTTTCATTCTTTACCTGAAGATATAAGCTTGCAGTATACTTCTCTGAGGAGTGTAAATGCAGGGGCGGCTCCAGGCCCCAACGCACCAAGCGTGTGCCTGGGGCACCAAGCCACGGGGGGCGGCCTGCCGGTCACCCTGAGGGTGGCAGTCAGGCTGCCTTTGGCGGCAGGCCTGCGGGAGGTCCGCTGGTCCCACGGTTTCGGCGGCAATTCGGCGGCGGGTATGCCGAAGGTGCGGGACTGGCGGACCTCCCGCAGGCACGCCGCCGAATCTGCGTTACCAGCGGACCTCCTGCAGGCGCGCCTCCAAAAGCTGCCTGACTGCCGTGCTTGGGGTGACAAAATACTGAGAGCCGCCCCTGTGTAAATGTAATATGCTGCAAGGCCGTGTCATAATAATTAACTTATTGGACAGAAACTGCAGGTTTCAGCTTTGAACCTCATAAAACTACTTGGCAATCCTCATTTTGTTTTCACTTTTATAGAGCACACAAAGCCATCAGCCCTGCAAATGGATCTATGTGGACAAATCCCTGGGTCTACCGTGTGCAAGGTGCTGTACAGTCTCAGCGCAGAAAGGCATTAATAGAAAAATGAAGGGCAAAACCAGCTCAGTAACTCAGAGATATTTGTATCTTAAATTTTGCCTCAGCTTTCTGCTAAGAGTTTCTGTGCCCTAATCTTGTAAAGTGCTGAATACATACTGGTGCAGACTCAAGAGTGTTATTACTGTGTGTGTGTGTGATATATTGTAATAAAATGTGCCGTGATATTAATGTCAGTAGGTGAACAATCTGAGCATAGGGTTAAAACAGCCCACCTCCAGTCAAACCGTGCATTAGCCGTGGCCCAGCTTCTGCCAGCATTACTCCATGAGGGGGGAGGGATAGCTCAGTGGTTTGAGCATTGGCCTGCTAAACCCAGGGTTGTGAGTTCAATTCTTGAGGATGCCACTTAGGAATCTGGGGCAAAAATCAGTACTTGGTCCTGCTAGTGAAGGCCGGGGGCTGAACTCAATGACCTTTCAGGGTCCCTTCCAGTTCTATGAGATAGGTATATCTCCATATATGAGTAGTCCTGTTGAAATCAATAGGATTGCTCATGTAGTAAGTGACTACTCCCTGTAGTGGTGTCAGAATCTGAATCTTTTAGCACAGATCTGTTATATGTGGGTCTTGTGCTTTTTTGACAGGATGACATATCCAAGAGCAGCAAGTTTGGGGTGGGGGCCTCTAGCACCCCGAGTCTGTAGACCATTCCACCTGTTAATGCTTCGCATTTCTGGAGCAGAAATTATGGAGCCACTATTACTTACAGTAACACGATGTTATTACCCACCTGATTTTGCAACCCTTGCTCACATTGCAACTACTCGCATGAGAAAGTATTGCTCACCATGAGTAATGGTGGCAGAATTGAGCACTATGTGATTTTAACTTGTCTCTATTCTTATGTTACATGCATGGTATTACTTCCCATTGGCTACAGATTTTAATATTTTTAATGCTAATTCTCTTAATCTGCTTGACTAGTTTCCTGGATTTATGTAATTTTGCTGCAGCCAGAAATCTGTGTTAATATCACCAGATGAATGGAAATCAAAGCTGCTAAGCTGCTCCACTGCCATTTTATATTATATTTTATATTATGAATTAATTTTCTTCCAAAAGTACTTGGCCCAGTTCCGTCTTTTTCATCATAGCCTGCAGGTTATAAATATTCCACCTTCCCTCTTAATTTGTCACAGTTTCACAGGTTCAATGGTATATTTCACATTTCATCCAAATGATACAGTGGAACTGTAGGTTGTAAGTTATACAGCTATCAGTGGACTTCTAAATCATCTTTTCTTAAATAGAACATATTTTTCATATTTGTAGTAATTTCACATAGCTCTGATAAATAGCCTAATACAATGTGGTAAAACAAATCTGTGATACATTTTCTCCTCATCCTGATAACGCTCATGTTGAAAAATGTACAGGAAGGACCAGTATTCTTTGGAATGTTTCACATTCTTAGGTCTTTTTTATATAGAATGTCATGTCCTTCCTCTGCATTAGGATAGGCTGCCTTTAGCATCCGCCTCCCCTGAACAGATCCTCAAATGGTGTAAAGCAGTGGTCCCCAAACTGTGGGGTACCACCCCTAGGAGGAACATGCTGTGGGGGGATGCCACAGGGCCCATCCCCCAGGGGTTGGGAGGGAGGGCACACTACCCAGCACCTCTCTGGCCTCACCTCTGGCCCCATCCTCCAGCCACAACTGTGGCCCCAGCTCCGCTCCCTGCCCCAGGCCACAGTGGCTTGGCTCCCAGCCCCCACTCTCAGCCCCTGCCCCTAATCACCGCTCTTGGCCCACAGCCCCCACTGCCATCCCCGCTCCCTGCTCAGCTGCAGCCCCTGTCCAGGGGTGAGGCTAGAGAGGTGCTGTTGTAAAACATTGACTTCAGGGGGGCTATATGGCTTTATACCACCTGAGGCGCTGTCTCCCTTGTCTATGTTGTAGTTAGCATATTTTTTTCTACCTATGACTATTCTGGTTTGTCCCATCTGAGATATATTCCAAGTTCCTCTCTCTACAGCAGTATTTTAGCAGGTACAGTATATTAACACCTATAACTACATTTTTATCAACACCCAGATTGTTTCTTAAAAATTTTAAATCACACCCCTTAAGTGACCCTATTAGACCTGCAAAGGTTTTTAGAGTAGGCCTGGCCTAGATCTTCAATCCATTCAATTGTTCTGCATTTGTTGAAATATTTGTCTGTGGAGATTTGGTGGTTCACTTCCTAGAGCTCTAACTCTTTCATCTGGGATCTCATTTCAAACTGTGTCATGCTGTCTTAAAATAAGAGGTGGGAGATTCCAGCTTAGACCAGAATGTGCAAGACAAATTAATCATGTTTAAGAATGAGGCTGAACAGAGATTGAATTGCCTGAGAAACTTAACTTCCTTTTATACCTTTTAATATTGGTCCCTTCAGATCGGAGTTAAGCCTATAGGAGGCAAAGTGGAAACCTAGAACTGATCACAATGGCAATAGTACAGCACTAGGCAGAGAAATAATGATACCCAGCAGAAGTGCTGCTTTAACTTTCTGCAGTAAAACTAGTGAAAAATGTTTCAGCACTTTGTTGAGTCTGTTTTTTGATTCCTCAGAATGTCTCTCTTCACTGCATTTGAAAGGCCCTAATGTTTTACCTGGATTGGCTTGGGAAATCCACTTCTATTTAAGATCTGCATTTATAGAAGGTGCCCAGAAGTACCATGGCACCCGGCCCTGGCAATGTTTGGCTCCTAGGGATGGGGAGGAGGGGATGGAACAGAAGAGCAGACAGTCGCACACATTTATAAATATGCACAGACACACCGATTATGCCGGGAGGAGAAGGAAGTGACCAGGACCATAAGAAATATGGCTCCACAAGAAGCACTCACTGATATATGTCCAGAGTCCTGCATCCCACTAGATCCCAATTCATTTTTAAATGAGAAAATTTTTCTAGGGATATTTTATTTCAAAACTTCCTTTTAAGAGAAGTTGCCTTGTGGGAGGCAGAGTGGTCTAGTGGCTAGAACAGTGGACAGGGAGTCAGACCTGGGTTCTATTCACAACAGTGGCCTGCTCTATGACCTTGGATGAATCACTTTCCTTCTTTTCTCTGTGCCTCTGTTTCCCCTTCTACCCTCTGTCTTGTCTGTTTAAACTGTACATTCTTTGGAGAGGCACTGGTTCTTGCCATGCATAAGTACAGTGACTAGCACAATGGGGGTCCAAGCACAGCTGAAGCTGCTAGAACAGTAATAACTGCTGTGTAAATCATTAACAGCAGCAAATAATGCGGCCCAGGAAAAAAAGAGATGTTTTCAATATTCTTTTACTTGCAATAACAGTAACACGAAGGCTCAGATGCTGTCTTCAGATGCTTAACAAAAATGCTTCATAGAAGGTATTTGCAAATCTCTCTTTATTGAGTGTCCTGCAGTTTGTAGTTTCCATTCATTTTTAATTCATTGACCTTCTACCAAGGTGAATACTATGGGACTCAAATCCATAGCGTGTGGAATTTCCAAATTTTGCTATCCCCTCCTCCTTCAAGTTTAGTAGGGAGGTACATGGAAAGAAAACACAGTTAAGTTTGTCATTAATTTCCATGTATTTGCAAGTCAAGATGAAAATGTCTCACATCGCACGCTGGCATAGTGGAAAAGGATTTGTTGAGTAGGTTTAGATTAGAAGATTCACTACTAAATAATTGAACTCTGCCTGTCCATTTGATGTCCTGATCCGTGATGTCAGTGGGGCTAACGTGCTTCAGTTCTTTGCTGAACTGGGGTCTGTAGAGGCATTCAAGAGCTCACCTGATGAACACAAGGTAAAATCAAGTTTGAGACGAGAGATCGGTTTACTCAGGCTTATTTTCCTCTCAGAAAATATGATTAGCAACTGGGTCTGCCCAAATTTATGGATTCATTGTGTTTCATTGGCGATGCTTGATTTTCCCTTTTTTTAAAGGTAGGTGTTATTCATTAAGGAGTTGACAAAAGCATGTATCTAAGATTTCTTTTGCAAGAGACTAGCTATATCTATTTCTACAGAAAAACCTCTCTTAGAAGGATACTTTTGAACTGAAAAATAAACATTACTTAAAAAGTGACCTTATTCTTAAAATAAATAAACCAAGCACACAAAAATTCCTCTATTTTAAAAGTTTGAATAACTCATGATTTTTCATTAGACATTTATTTGTGAAGGGACTTGGACGGGGCATACTTGCCCCACATTGGAGAAGAAGGGGTTAACCCTACATTGTGGGTGGAGGAAGCCACACCCCCTCACCACTGCTGGGCATGCTCCAACTGGAGCCTAAGTATAAATGGGAGCAGCCCAGCTCAGTTGGGTATGACCACCTAGGAGAGAGGATGGATATTGCAGGCTCCCTCCCAGGAGCTGCTAGAGCCCCAGATTGCAGAGTTGTGCACTGAGACCAGGCAGATACCCAGCTGCACGCAGAAGCCCAAGAAGATACAGAGTCACCAGGAGTTTTGCAAACCAACAACCCTAGAGGCCCAGGAGACCTGTGGACAGCCACACTGGAAGACCAGGTAGGAAGTAACCCGGGGGGACTAGACATTGTTCTGGTTGTGGAACCAGGACAAAGGCAGCGTGTTTCAGACGGATCCCCACTGACCTAGTGGTGGACCCATTTGCTGCTGACAGGGCCCTGGGTTGGCAGCTGGTGGAGTAGGGAGGGTCCAGGTCCCCCTACCCCAGCCACCGCCCACCCCTGCATGGCGGCCCACTTCTCATTAGGCCACCAAGCCCTGCCAGGGAGGACAGCCACGTTGACTCTGGCCATTAGACCACACGGAGGAGGAATGCCTTATTGACTCAGGCCATTAGGGCCATATTACCCTGAGGCTAATGGTCGTCATTTGGACTCAGCAACAGGGCTATAACGCACTTCTTCCTGCCCCAAAAGATGACTGGGTGTACTTGCCCTGCAACAGGACATAAAACAGAGGTTCTGACCAACTGTTGTCATTAAAAATCCCATGGTCCTTTTCCTAATAGTAGGACTGTTAGCCAAGAGTTCAGTTTCCACATAGATCCATTCTCTCCCCATGCCCCCAAATATTTTAACTGGAAAAGTAATTGAAAGAACAAAAGTTATATACATATAAACTACTTTGTTATGGTGATGTCACAAAATGGCTGCCACATTCCAGACCAGAGGTTTCTGCATTTCAGTGGTAGGTTTGTAAAGCACTTTGTAATCCCTCAGGTTGAAGATGCTATTTTTATGTATATAATTATTATCATTGCTGCTTTCTTGCCGTGCCTTGATCAACAATCAACCCATATAATGTCATGAAATTCATAACATAGAACATACGTTTATATACCATAAGATTCATTGGATGATTTAGTTGGGAATTGGTCCTGCTTTGAGCAGGGGGTTGGACTAGATGACCTCCTGAGGTCCCTTCCAACCCTGATATTCTAGGACTCTATGATTATGCAATATAACTGTTTCATAATAGGTCTCATGGACTGCTTGAAAATGTTTTACATCTACCCATGTAATGTCCTAAATGCACATAACACTATTGAACACAATATACTACAGTGGTTTCTCATAAAAGACAATACACCATAGCAACTCCACAGTAACCATTAAAGTCTAGGGTGAAAATGGAATCCAAATGTTACTCAGTTTGTTGGGATATCTGTCTGAGATGACTTTGAATGGATTAGGCAGTAGTACTCAATCAGGTCTGTGGCCCTATTGACCTTATGGGAACTGAGGGAGCATGGCACCTTGCAGAATTGGGTCCTTGAATTGTAAAGTCCTTGGGACAGGGACAATGTCTTCCTTTCTGTCTGTGTGCAAGGGGCTAAGCTTACTATTGACACCAAACATGTGACAAGTTCAAAGAGAGGATGTGAAAATACTGCCCATTTACAAAGAGTAGGATTATCCACAGATCCAGGCAGAGCAAGGAGCCATCCTTCTCCTACAGCACCCTCAGAGGCTCCTCTCTGGGTCAGGCTGTATGAACATTATTCACACACACCCATCCCACCCCTACAGATATCATTACCAGGGAAACTACTCTCACGGGGTCTGAAGGGCAGTTGCAGCCAGGAGAGTACTTGCTAATGTGGCTTCACGGAAGCCGTAGAGTGGGGGCAAATGCAGAGCTAGAACTGGTATGGCAACATAGACTCTGTGTGGATGGCTCTGGCCTCCTGTGGATCCCCCAGGATCTGCAGGATTTCTGGGTGAGTCCAGTGGCCTGTTCCACAGGGGGAGTAATCCCTACACTCCCTCACAGAAATAATCAGGCAGGATCTTCGTAAAGAGACACTCGGCTATTTCCTCCTTGGAGACCCCTCACGTGGTTTTTTTCCATGGGACAGGATGATTTGTCCTTAAGCAATGAGGGGGTTTTCAGAGAGCATGAATTCCTCATACGTCTCATCCACCCTTGCCCAGAATGTAACCCATAGTGATTTGTAATGCTCTGATGAATACAGGCAATAATTGTATCTATTGCAGCAGGAAATTCAGACTGAAGAAATCAATCAACTCCAACAAAATCAAATTCAATAGAAAGTTCACTGCGAAAGCTCCCTGAAGTTTGTGGAGGAAATGGAAGATGGGGAGGGAATTAGGTGCTACCATTATTTTTGTTCCTGTTACTTTGCTTGCAGTGGCAGACGGAGTGAAGGAAAGCTGGAGTGGATGACATTAGCTGCTATAGTGCAGAGAGGTGGGTGTGTTTCCAAATCTACTGCAACCCATTTACTGTGGCTTTACAGTGCTCATTAGGTAGCATTTAAGCGCCATGCAACTGAGAAAAGCATGTGGAAGTAACACTTATTTGGCTGGACTTTCCTCTGTGAAAAGAGATTAGCGGTGGCACTGCACTGACGGGGTTTTATGTACTGCCTGGACTCCTGTCACATCTTGAACAACTCCACCCAGAAAGAGATTTTTAAAGCACACTTGAAGGTTTGTTTCTCCAAGGGTTTTCCTGTGAGCGGGGTAATTTGTATGAAGTGAAAGCACTGGGATGTTGAACACTCTCACAGACTGGTTATATCCACAAAGAAGGTGGTTTAACTCATTTAAGGGTGCATTGCCAGAGCAAATGTAGTGCCCATTTTTCCGCCTCTGTCCAACTGCACCTTGTTCCCAGTGGGGCAACTGCTAGTATAGATGGGACTCCAACATTTTCAGCCTGTTGCTGTCAATGCTAGCACAGATGCTGCCTAAGAATGCCCAATATGCATGTAAGGTAGACGAATGGTCTGACAAGTGTATGCTCTGCCTGTCTCATGGAATTTCAGAGCAAATATTTTTTCCCAGCTTGGCCTTGAGTGTGCACAGACATGGGAGAGAGAGGTGAGAAAGTGTACTTAGAACACAGCACTGGTTTCTAGTCCCAGCTCTGCCACCGCCTTCCTGTGAGGCCTTGGCCAACTCATTTTAGTACCTTAATGTGTGTGTCATGATGGCAAAAACCTGGCTGGGAGCTGTATATACAGAGTCAACAAATGTTTGACTTGTGAACAGTTGGTTCGATCATGCATTTGTTACCCAGACTGACTCAGTGCCGGGCTTTGCCAACCTCAAGTGGCTGACCCATGTAAAGAGTCTGTTAATAGTGTTAAGGGAGTAGAATGAGTCATTTAGCTGGAGCAAGTGTGACTCCATGCTTTTAAATACAGAGGTCCTGTGTTTGATGCCCCAGCTAGGAACATGGTTATATTTGTGCCCCTTTCTATTCATGCAAACTGGTCTTTCTTCAGCTGAATACTTGGGGAATGGCTGTTTGTGGGTGAAACTGACCCCTGTACAAAGGACCAGTCTAAGGGATATGTCTTACTTAAATCCCCCATGAGCCCTGTTTCGAGGACTTAAGGGGTGCATAGGCCTTGGTTGAGTTCACTGCACAGGGTGAATTTTGCCCCACTTGAACACCCGTATGCATGCATGAATAAATGTATTTGTGCATGAGGAGTATGTTGTTGTTCTCTGTTCATTATTCTGAACTAAAAGGTTCACTCATCCAGTCAGTAAACAAGAAACAGTACCCTGAAACTTTGGGCTTGCCCACTGTGCACTAGCTGCTCAGAGACTAGGAAATAAATCTGCCCTGCATTATCTGGCTGCGCACTTACTGTCCATGTAGACCCTGCTGCCACACACTAAAAGTTCACTAGTTGCTTTGATCTACTTCCATATTGAAATGGGAACAGATCAAAGCACATTAGGGAACATTTACTGTGCAGCAGCAGAGTCCACATAGCAGTGTAGCCAGAGTAGTGTGGGTAAAGGCAGCAGAGGCGTGTCTGAGCCGGACCAGCTACTTACCCACCAGTTTCAGGCACATTTGTACTTGGTCCAGCTCAGCTTCCACTGCTGCTCCCCTTGCTACGATGGCTATGCTGCTATTTGTACTCCCGCGAGCTCACAGAGCTAGAGCCAGTGTGTTACACAACCTGAGAAATCACACCCCTAACTTGTAGTGGAGACATAGGTCCCTGTGTGGACACTCTTAGTGTACTCCAAAGCTAACTTGGAATAGCTACTGGCTTTAATTTATAGCCAGTTTATTGTGCAATTGCTTCCCCATGAAGATGAGCCTTATCATATAGATTCACAGATATCGGGCTTGGTTTGCAAACAGCAAAAAGGGCTGTATTCTTCAAATTTATTTGCAATGAATAATTCAGTTTTAGCTGTGAGATTTAGTTAATTGGTTTTGTAAGCACTTTGAGGTCCTCTGATGAAGAGCGCTATGTACTCCTAGCACAAAGAAATATTATTTACTATCATTAATTAAATTCCAAACAAAGCAGCAGCCACCATTTGCTTCATTTTCTGAGAAACAGTCAAAGGACTGTGTGAGCTCAGGGCCATTATAATTTCCCTTCATTTTTCACTTGCTCGCTCTGAAAACACACTAGCTGCAGGCTCAGCTTGACTCATTACGTCATTTTTGTCAATACTGTCTCTGTGCTTCAATGCAGATAGTCTAATCATTATGACTAGGGGAGAAGTTCTTCTAAAAATACCAAATCCCTCCCCACACTGGAAGCTTCTGTCCAGAGTTCTCTTTACATGTTCTTATATTGTGACTTACATGATTATGAAAATAGTAAAGTATTCAGACCCCCAGACCCCATGCTAATGAGGAAAAAGGAAGATTTTATAAAATTGCACATTTTAAACTTCCATTTTATAGGATTAAGCAGCTAGAAAGGACACAAATTGTTCTAAGAAAAAAACAGGAGTACTTGTGGCACCTTAGAGACTAAGGAATTTATTAGAGCATAAGCTTTCGTGGACTACAGCCCACTAAATTGTTCTGGCGGCAAAAAGCTGAGAGAAGTAAAAATGTCATTGCTTTTGTGATAGTGGTCAATAATCTGATGGAATTGCCGTTCCAGCTATTTGTTCTACCTAGTATTTACATCCTGCACAGGCATTTCTTAGTCCTTAATGATTTTGTATGCTAATTAATCAAAGGCTTAGCCATCTGAGCCTCACCTTTGAAATACTTAGCTTCTGTGGAACCAGAGGTTCAGTTTCTGGCTGGAGATGTCAACTCAGTCGATTTTCTATTGCAGCAGTGACCAAAATGTGATATGTGCTTTCCAAGCTCAGAGGGGGAGACAATCTCTGCCCTGAAGAATGTATGATCTAGGATGGGATACAATATACAAGCAAAGTGATCAAGACAGCCATTAGCAAAAGTCAAGGTGGATTTCTTTATGGTAAACACACCCACCTCCCATCTTCACTTTGCCTCTCAATCCTCAGTGTACTTGGTTGTTGCATTGAATTTTGTGCAGTTGATTGTAGAAGAGCAGGATGGACAGCGGTAGAATGGGGAGCTGCACTACAGAGAATGGAATGTACCACTTTTTAAAATGGAAGAAATAGCCACCCGTCAGTCACCTTCTGCTGCCACCTGCCTTTTTGCTTTGACCTCTGTAGGTCAGTCTTAGTGATTTTTGAAACACTGCCCCACCCCAAGTGATTTCAGCTCTTATTGAATACTTAAAACAAAAGGTTCCTAATGAAGCCTATTTAACTTTTGAACAGTGGGAAGGAACAGGTTAAACCAGACCAAGGGACCCTGAGGGACAGTCCACACCTCCTGGCTGGGATGCCTGTCCCCACAATCTTACTTTCATAGGAGTATGGCATTGAAGCCCCGGGCTTAACTAGGTCCTTTCAGCTGAGGGTGAATCCCTCATTTTGGACAAGTTAAGCACAGTTCTGCTTCCCTTTATTCATACAATAAAGATAACA
This sequence comes from Trachemys scripta elegans, assembly GCF_013100865.1. NCBI lineage: Eukaryota > Metazoa > Chordata > Testudines > Emydidae > Trachemys > Trachemys scripta. Next base: position 308,505,875 of record NC_048298.1, read on the forward strand.
TTTCACTACCCCTGCATTCAGTACTAAAGTGATTTGTATTTCAACACGAGCCAAAGTTGATCACTTTGAGCAATACTGCTCTATCTACTAGCCATCTTGGCAGAGTAAATATGTTCATATAAATACAGTTTGCTCCTGAAGTCTCTCCCCTCCCTCCCAGCTCACTGTCAGAAGAGAACTCATTCAGACCCTGCTTACACACAGAATGTGTATGGGCCTGATTTTCAGTTCTTCCTTCCTGTGCTTGGGGGATGGACACTGAAATCTTTAAGGGCATGTCTTCACTAGCAACATTAAAGCGCTGCTGCGGGCGCTTTAACGTGGCTGTGTAGTCTCAGCACCAGTGCTGGGAGAGTTATTTTTATATATATATATAACACCTCCATGAGGGGACTAGCTCCCAGCGCTGTAGCACTATCTACACTGGAATTTTACAGCGCTGAAACTTGCAGCACTCAGAGGGGTGTTTTTTCTGAGAAAGTTGCAGCACTGTAAAGTGACAGTGTAGAAAAGCCATAAGTCACCTTTACACTCCCTGAATTTTGAGGCAATGTAGGGACCTACATAACCCCTGCTGTACGTTAGAACAATCATCTGGCCGCTGGACTCTGAGAAGCGGAGACTGCAGTAATAGTGCAGTGCACTCCAGCCACACTCCTAATTCCCCCCAAATGCTGCAGGGGTGGGAACAGGACTGACAGGCATCACACAAGTCCTACAGTGCTGCTGAAATGTATGGGCCTCAACCTGATCTCACCGAGCCTGGTATGAACCAGGCTAAACTCCTTTGAAGGTGATGGAGTTACAGCAGTGACCAGAAGCAGGCTTTTCTGGAATAGTCTACAGGATCCAAACCTACACACCTTCTGACTCCAAGATCACCCTATTGGTACAAGTAACTCTGCACAATGTTGTGAAGGTTGCAGCTGTGTGCAAACTTTGGGCTAAGAGGAACTGATACTAATCTTCAGAAGAAAATGGGAAGTTTCATCTCCACTTCCCCCCCTTGATATGAATCACATTTATTGTCCCTAGTTCAGAGTTAATTTTTTATAAATAGTCAAGGGCTGAGGGAGGGAGGGTGGAAAGGAGCTTTTGTCACATACAGTCATTCAAGTGCGTCCTTGGCAGGAGTGTTTACTCTCCTTTGCACAAAAGCAAAAAAGCAAAACTGGGAAGAATTTTGCATGTCATCTGACAGGGGTCCTGCTGTGCCAGAGCAAACCATCATGGGTTTCAGAAACAGCTCCTTACCCCTTTGCCTGCCAGCCATTGCAGTGGCTAAAAGTTTTGAACTTCTAAATGAAGATAATTCTAGGGTAGCTTCAGTTGTCCTGTAACATGCCCTTACCTCACCATGTCAATCCAATTTATTACATATTTTTCAGCCCCTTTCCTTCTCTCAGCAGGAATACTGCACCGGCAGCTGGCTGGAAAATTAGCCAAGTGAATCTTTGGCTGCATCTCTCTCTGCCCTAGGCTAATGAGAAAATTGAACTGTGATTCTTTCAATCTGTCTCCTCATTAGGCTAGCAGCACGTTTTACTTTCTCAGGGGTGGCTGCAGGACTCCGTGCAGTCTGAATTGTTATCTATGCTCATTAACATTCAAGGAAACAGTTCTGGAGGTCAAGGGTCAGAGGGAAAAGATAGACGGTTCCTGTTTTACAGCCGAGGATAGCCAGCTTCAATATCCGTCAGTTGATTGCTTCAGTATCAAACTACATTAACCCTCGTCAGTGCAGAACTGGCCTACAGCTAGCTGACTGCCATGTATACAAGAGAGGTGTTGTTGACCTATCAAACCCTTTCGTAATATGACTCATTAGCAGACAAGGGAAATACATGACGATTGTACATTTTATAAAAGGTAAAAGACATCAGTGAAGAAGTTTGGGCGTAGGATAACAAAATGCTACAGGCTAGAAAAGGGACAACCCCTAAGATATTCCAGGATTCAGTTTGAAAACTCTATTTAATAATACAAAGGATGAGACTAAAATGCAAATGAGCAAAGCTTGCTGTGCATATCAACACTGGTGGGATGGTAGACAGTGTGACACACTGTGCACAATTCCAGGCTATTATTTACTAATGTGAATGGAATGGCACATTACTCACACGTGTCCAGGAGCAGATTACTCAGGCAAGCCCAAATGAGAGCTAAGTGAGCCTTTATGCTACACCCCTCTATCACGTGTTTGGTACATTCCACGTACATTACAGCAAAACAATAATCGGAACATTTTGGAGAGTTTTTAAATTTTTGTATGGCGGACTATTTCTGTATCCCACCCTTTGCAAAGCCAGGTGCCTTAGTTATTTCCAGTCCAACTATGCAAGGCTCAGAAAAAGCAAGCCCTAAATCCTCTAAAAATGACTTGAAATAGCTTTTCTAGATGTAAGTGTCCTGGCCAATGATGAGACTTCGGACTACTTATGAGTATGGGGGTCAGTTTGCTGATCATATTATACCACCACATATAGTGGAGTCAGTTACTGATGATCATATAATCCCTATAATTAAAAGGGGAGAGGAGTTGGTTAATTAACTAATCAGGTTGGCTGCAGTGTGACTAAATACTAAAGTGACTGATGCTTTATAAATACCTTATGTAGACTAGATAAACCTTTTGTCCGGGCCTCCCCTGCTAGAACAGGCTGAGGTAGCAGGTGCTGAGGAAAGAAACACGGGATGAGAACAAAGGGTCATTTATTCTCACTCAGCCATCCTAGTCACATACACACCTCCAAGGTCTCAGTGAGCTCCTAAGCCAGAAAACAAGCCAGGATTTTTTTTCAAGTGCTTGTAAGAGCTATTAATTCTATTTTTATCTTTCCCTGTAACAAAAGCTTTCCAATAGCAGCCACATTTCCCACTAGATAGGTTTTAATAACATAATTGCCCTGTAATCCCATTTTATTGCATGGTTTGCGGTTGTTTGATGTCTGGCCTGATTAATAAATGTTACAATTATATTCTGTTCAGCTCTATCATATTTAAAGGTGTAGCCCTTCAGAGCATCCCTATGACGTACATTTCCCAAGACAGAACTAGTCTGTTGTAGAGTGAGCTGTTCTGACCTATTAACTGGATGACAAGATGCATTAAAAAAAAAAAGACACCTGCCCCCCTCACAGCATAGTGAAAGTATTAGTATAGTACAAGACAAGCTAGAGAGACTAGTATTTGGGGGTAAACTTGGGTTGATGTTCAGCTTACATCTGATGGGCAAAGCTTTATATCAAGACATCTGGGAACACAGTCTGTGACAAAGTTGGTTTTTTTAAAAACTTTTAAATAAAGAGGTCCAGGAAATGTAAAGGGTCAGTCACCATAAAACAACCCAAGGAACAAAAACACACAAGAGGACATAAAAGCGACCAGTTATGTAGCGTTCGGCCTGGGAGATGTAGTGCTGATTCAGGGTTTATGAGCAGCTTCCATCAGCAAGGTTCCTACAGCTCCCCAGCCAAATATCAAAGCTGTCCTCCCTTGAAGGGAAATGGAGCTACCACCCCCTGCCCGCCCAACAGGGATGAATCGCCAATAGGGTATGGCTGCAAACAGCATGTGCCACAGCTTAAGCCCGAAACATGATGATTCCAATAAACCTGCTTTTCAGTTCTATACATGACCCTATGCTACTGACAAGTTTTGTGGCCCAGAGTGAGGAGGGATACTTGAGGATTAGAAGCACATTGGCCTCCTGTAGATGTATAGTTGGATGGTATGGCTTAGCAGCTTCTAAGTTCCCTGCCTGCCGGTCCACAGGCAGTAATGAGAAAAAGGCAAGTCTTTCCTTTGCTCAGCCTGGGGTTGAGGAAGGAAGAGCAAGTTCCAGACTGAAAACCCAGGCAGGAGGAGATAATGCCAGAGGAAAGCTAGAAGCCTATTTTTGCTGGGTGATCCCTGTTTTGTGGATATCACAGTCATTGTTTATTTCCATTGTCATCTTTGTGGTTGTGAACTCCTGTGCACATAACAGGAGGCAGAATAAAGCTAATTTAAACCATAAAAATAATCTCTCTCTCTCCAGGTCTGGATTGAGATTTACAAACAATAGGCTCATGCCTAGGACCAAAGCTCCTGAAGTCATGTAATTACATCAGAATCAGTTTTCATTAAAAAAAAAGAGCAAATCTCTAGCCCCATGGTTATGAAGAAAAGTTTCACTGTAATTTACCTGGGTCTGCAGAGAACCTGAGACAAAAGTTCTGAGCAGTATGAATTGACCCATGCATCTCAATAGGCTGTTAACTCCAATACTCACTGCTCTTGGTTGGCCCGACCAACACCACCCCAACAGAGGACTGGGTGCCTGGCAGAAAGAGAAGAGTGCATCAAGCCCAGCCCATCCACCCAAGCAGATATTCCAGCCGCTGAGGTGTAAGTACCGGGGTGTCCCGGCTGCCAATCTTAGAGAGGGAGAAGGTGGCACCTGCTGCTACTCCTGGGGGCCGGGGAAGAAAGGGGCACTAGGCTATTGCCTATCACTTTCTGGGGATGGGGACCTCTGTCATCACCACTCTAAGTGTATGGATGGGGTGCATGTTGTGTTTAGGGCCCTGCACTGACTTAATCCAGACCTGTCTCTCCCGGATAGCTCCGTGGTTTGAGCATTGGCCTGCTAACCCCAGGGTTGTGAGTTCAATCCTTGAGGGGGGCTACTTAGGGGTCTGGGGTAAAATCCCCATATTGGTCCTGCTTTGAGCAGGGGGTTGGACTAGATGACCTCCCGAGGTCCCTTCCAACCCTGATATTCTATGATCCAACACCTGAGAGTTCCCAGAAGACACTGTCAGGATATTTGTGTCACAGGCAGCTACACTGAAATTTTCAGTTGTCCTACATTCCATCTGGGAAATATTTGTCCATTATACTTTCTTTTCCTTTATAGATCTAAAATGTAATAATAGTAACAGTTGGCACTTATATAGCCCCTTTAATGCAAACATCCAAGTGCTTTACCTAGTGAGTAAATACCTCCATTTTACAGATAGGGAAACTGATGCACAGGAAGGATAAGTGGGTCAGTGAGAACACGTGACAAGAGGGAAGGTCAATATTAGAAAGTAGGACCCCTGACTCACCATCCCTGCTCCACACATTGTCACACTGTTTCCTTAGGTTAAAAAAAAAAAAAAATCTGCCTAGGCTCAGATCACAGAAAAGGGGAAAACCTAAACATATGAGAATACATCTCAGAAGTTCTCATTCTTCATTCCTATTGCAATTTCACTTTATGGTGGGGGAAAAAGAGAGAGAGGATAATGAAACTTACAATAAATCTCACAATCAGTTTGTTATGCAACATCTGTCTAAGCAGTCCCAAACAAGAGGCTTTTATAAATTAAAGTTCAAGTGTCATAGATAGTAGGTATTGTGACAAAGTTCCTCCTCTATCTTGGTGGGTCCTGCGCTTATTGGCGGATTTTCTTGCCTCAGAGATTCACCCTGTGGGTTGGGGAACAGCCCAGAAACCTTTCCCTCTGGAAGAACCCACAGTCCAGGTCAATTGGGAGGTTTGGGGAAAACCCAGGCCAGCCCTCTACTCCAGATTCCAGCCCAGGGCCCTGTGGACTGCAGCTGTCTATAGTGCCTCCTGTAACAGCTGCATGACAGCTACAACTCCCTGGGCTACTTCCCCATGGCCTCCTCCAAACACCTTCCTTATTCTCACCACAGGACCTTCCTCCTGGTGTCTGATAACGCTTGTGCTCCTCAGTCCTCCAGCAGCACACCCTCTCACTCTCTGCTCCTTACACCTCTTGCTCCCAGCTCCTCACAATCACCCCACAAACTGAAGTGAGCTCCTTTTAAAACCCAGGTGCCCTGATTAGCCTGCCTTCATTGATTCTAGCAGCTTCTTCTTAATTGGCTCCAGGTGTCCTAATTAGCCTGCCTGCCTTAACTGGTTCTAGCAGGTTCCTGATTACTCTAGTGCAGCCCCTTCTCTGGTCACTCAGGGAACAGAAAACTACTCATCCAGTGACCAGTATATTTGCCCTCTACCAGACTCCTGTACCCCACTGGTCTGGGTCTGTCACAGTATGTAAACAAGGATGTCACAAAGATACACTGTATGTGTCTATCAGTCTCTAACTGTAGATTACTAAAACAACGTTTACCAACCAACGACCCAAGCCTGAGAATCTTAAAGCTAAAGGGACAGATGCTTGGGAGTTGTAAATTGACATAATTCTATTGTCTTCACTAGAGCTATATGGATTTTACACCAGCTAAGATCTGGTGCAAAATTTTTTAGTAAGATTATCAAATATGTCTCTGCCAAGATCCTCTTCAGCCTCTTGCTCTGGCCAGGATAGAAGTTTTGCATCTTAAAACAACATGCTACCCACAGAAATATTTATTTGAGCACCACATAGCAGAACTCAAACTGTGCAGGGTAGAGCACAGTATCTTGTAATCCAGTTGTCAAAAATTCTGCACTAAGGATAACAACCTTATGGATTTGGTGCTGAATTTTGAGGGAAACATGCTCCCTGGAAGAAAATAGGTTAAAAGATTTCATTACAATAAACCCCCCAAAGTTACCAATACACAATTGGGAGCAAAGGTATTGGGCATATTTGGGGGATTAATTTTAGCTTTGGCGTGGTCTCTGCCTTCCCATGACCATATGTTGCACAAAAGCAGGAGCCTGGATCACACTCAGCTTGCAAAGGTGATTAGAGTTTTGCTTCAATAGTAGTCCCAAGTGTGACCAAACCTAATGAGGTCCAGGCTTTTAGCTCCCGCCTTCAACCCCACAGCCTGTAAGTCTTCAGCTCTAGTAGTATTATCGCTTAGCCCCTATTTTCTATCTTCAATATACCAGTCACCGTTTGTAACTCTCTTGACAAGTTTCTTTGATGGCTGTCACACTCACTAGGCTTGGCGATAAGGTATCCAGTATTGTCAGATCTTTTAATTGCATTAAATACAGTCTATGGACAGCCTCAGGTGCTCTATTCCAGATAAGATGGATTCCCCAGTTAAACATACATGACGTGAGGAGGAATGATGTGCAGCAATAGCAGGATAATCGTGGCTGCTCCCTCCCCTGTACCACCAAGAGGTGACTTAAAAAGCTGGCCAAAGGACTTCTGTGGCAATTTTAATCATAAGGGCTACAGCTACCACACAGGAAACCAGGTGCCTGGTACAGCCTCGAGTGATTGATCTCTCTCACCTACAATAAAGAAGGCAGGTTTTATTTTTATTTTTTTTAGTGTTTTGTTTTTTAACCACAGCAACCATGGACCAAAGTAGCAAAATTTCATAGGCCAACATTAAATTTCATAAATGTACTTTAATGATTAGTATCAACCAACCACTGCTTTATGTGACAGAAATGATTCACCACCCAGCTAACAAAATAAAAATAATGTCCAGGGACTTTTTAGTTTGTTGGAGCTTTAATTTGAAACATTCCAGAACTCAAGGGGTATATTTATGTCTGATGTGTTCAAAAACACAACAAATTTCAATAAAATCAACTTAAATAAGAATCTAAACAGGAAAGAATAACTATAGAAATGGTGATGATGTTGTTTGAGTTTATGTTACAGCATGCGGTACAGATAAACACGCTGATTTTGTGTGTCTATATTTATCCTTTAGCAGTGCAGCATAACGTGAAAAGAATCTTTCAGCTCTTGCGCTGGGAACCGACTCAAAGACAACTGCAATATTTGTCAAATCTGGAAAACATTCTGTGAAGACTGCCAGAGCTGAATGATGATGTTTTTCATTCAGCCTGACAGAGCTGATTTCTTGCATGTACCTTCTAAATGAGCGATTTTCAGTTTTTTTAAAAAAGGCAAAATGTTTGCATTTTATGTTTTTTCCAGAGTTTAGGTGTTTAACAGGAAACAGTTAATTTCACATTTTCTGTGATGTCTGTGAAATGTAATGTGAGGTCTGTGAAAATAACAGCCTGAAACTCCACAAATGGTGGGTTTGAGAGCTCATAGCCAGAACCTATTTCTATAGGTACTGCAATGGGGAATTCCAAAGAAGCATTAATATGCAAAGCAGCAGGATGAAACAAGTAGAGAGGATGCGTAGTACCAGCAGGGAGATTCTCAGATGCTGATAAGCAAGGAGCAGCGGTAGGAAGAGGGCTTAGGGTTTCTGCTGCCTTCCACATTAGTTGTGCAGAAACCATGTTTTTTTTCTTTCAGAGTTAATAGTAACTTAACAGAAAACAGAGCAGAGTACCTGCATTGTACCACAGATACAGTAAACTATTTTCAGATTGGATTTTAGAGCAGCCATTCACTAGAGAAGTTGACGCTTGTTTCAAGATCATAGAATCATAGAAGATTAAGGTTGGACGAGACCTCAGGAGGTCATCTAGTCCAACACCCTTCTCAAAGCAGGACCAACCCCAACTAAATCATCCAAGCCAGGGCTTTGTCAAGCCTGGCCTTAAAAACCTCTAAGGATGGAGATTCCACCACCTTCCTAGGTAACCCATTCCAGTGCTTCACCACCCTCCTAGTGAAATAGTTTTTCCTAATATCCAACCTAGACCTCCCCCACTTCAACTTGAGACCATTGGTCCTTGTTCTGTCATCTGCCACCACTGAGAACAGCCGAGCTCCATTCTCTTCGGAAGCCCCCTTCAGGTAGTTGAAGGCTGCTATCAAATCCCCCCTCACTCTTCCCTTCTGCAGACTAAATAAACCCAGTTCCCTCAGCCTCTCCTCATAAGTCATGTGCCCCAGCCCCCTAATCATTTTCATTGCCCTCCTCTGGACTCTCTCCAATTAGTCCACATCCTTTCTGTAGTGGGGGGCCCAAAACTGGACACAGTACTCCAGATGTGGCCTCACCAGTGTCGAATACAGGGGAATATTCACTTCCCTCGATCTGTTGGCAACGCTCCTACTAATGCAGCCCAATATGCCGTTAGCCTTCTTGGCAACAAGGGCACACTGTTAACTCTCATCCAGCTTCTCATCCATTGTAATCCCCAGTCCTTTTCTGCAGAGCTGCCATTTAGTTAGTCGGTCCCCAGCCTGTAGCTGTGGATGGGATTCTTCTGTCATAAGTGCACAACTCTGCACTTGTCCTTGTTGAACCTCAGATGTCTTTTGGCCCAATTCTCCAATTTGTTTAGGTCACTCTGGATCCTATCCCTACCCTCCAGCATATCTACCTCTCCCCCCAGTTTAGTTTCATCCGCAAATTTGCTGAGGGTGCAATCCATCCCATCATCCAGATCATTAATGAAGATGCTGAACCAAACCTGCACCGGACCGACCCCTGGGGCACTCTGTTTGATACCGGCTGCCAACTGGACATCGAACCGTTGATCATTACCCGTTGAGCCCGACGATCTAGCCAGCTTTCTAGCCTCCTTACAGATCAACCATCCAAGGTTTTTTTTCCCCAGCACTTTGTACAATGGGCTTTGGCAAAAGTCACAGAGTAGAAAATTTGAAGGTTGAGGTGGCTATACAGATTCTAAACTGTATGTGCTGTATACGCAAGGCTGAGGGGTTAGATTTTTATTTCTGACTTCCCACCTAATAATGGTAAAGGAAACGACTATGGAAAATGTTCCATACACATATTTTTACTTAGGATGTTTGACTCTAGTAGTGAAATTGTTTTCTTGAGACCCATGTCTGATACAAGAAATGAAAGGCACTGCCAGAACACAGGAACTCATTTTAGCTGAGCTATTAAAGCCAGATATATTGAGCTGCCTCTGAGCATTACACAACAGCTATATTCTCAAATCCTCTTTTTAAAGGTTGCCTAGCTATTAGCAGAGTTAGGACGGGTCAAAAGCAATATACAGGAATGATATAAGACTAAAACTCTGTGACATTCCCTCTTTCTCTTCTCTCCAGCAAAAACTTGATCTTTGCTGGCTTAGCCATGTACCGTAACTTAGTATTTTGGTCCTTTTATCAGAGATATATGCATTCATAAGACTAAGAATATAATGAAACCCTCCCAGTGTTTACATTTAACACACAAATATTGACTGGTGTGATAAGAAGGAAATGTCTGCAAGTTGTCTATTTCTATGTGTCTTTTGACACAATTAAAAATGGTATATATAAAAAAGCAGTTAAATGAACAAAAATAGGTCAATGCTATAGCTGAAAGTCGTTGAAATGGGAGCAAGGAGTTGCAGATGACAAACAGGAGAGGCAGTAGAAGTTTACACTTCAGCTCCTCACTGAAAGAAGCTTAGGAAGCAAAAGAGGACAAACAGGAAACAAACTGTTTGCAGGATTGGGGCTTTACTGTGTTTTTTTTATACATACATATTCTCAATTCACTGGAAGGAATATTACTGCGTTGCCACTTACCTCTCAAATGTTGTTGTGAATTTTTTCCAGTGTAATTTCCTTCAAGATTCTTGTTAAAGTTTTGCAGAAACATTGGCCTGTTTGTCTGGAGAGAAGGGGAAGCAAGGTAGAGTAAAGCTGCAGTGGTTCTCTTTCCCAAAAGACCTACCAAAACAACAGGGTCAACACACAGAGATTTAGAGCTCGACGCTGAAAAAACATACAGGTAACTTGACTCTCCTGAGTAGTCCCATTAAATGATATTAAATGATGCGTCTGAAGAAGTCAGGTTTTTTACCCACGAAAGCTTATGTCCAAATAAATCTGTTAGTCTTTAAGGTGCCACCAGACTCCTTGTTGATTAAATGATACAGGACTACTTACTGGAGTAAAGATGCTCACAGACTTCACAGTTGCAGGATTCTGACCTTACTGTGTCTTCTTGATGATAATTTATTTTTATATTTTTGAGAGGGATGAAAAACAATTGTTTTTGTAAATAAATATTAATGTATTGATTTCCATAGTCCACTAACTGCATCTTCTCCAAGTGATAATTCAGGTACCAGTGCAATTAAATTAGCAGTGAGATCCACAACTGTAACTCAGAATTCAAAAAGTCTGATGCAGATTTATATTAGGACATGGGTGGGATGAACCTCTCCAGAGGCAGATTAAGGTTTTGTGGGGCTCTGGGTCAGAAAAAAAGGGACTTCCCCTCCCCACACCTTCTGCCTGTGGCCCCGCACTCTTTCTGCTCCTTCCACCTATGGCCCTGCCCACAGCCCCATGCTGTTCTGCCTCTTCCCCCTGCATCCCCACCCTTCTTCTTCCCACTGTCCCGCCGCATTCCACACACCCCCACTGTGGCCCCCATCTGCTCCTTTCTGCCTCCCCACTGTGGCCCCAAGACCGGAGAAGCTCTCCCCCACCTTGCACCAGGGTCCTGGGGCGGGGGAGAGCCTGGCTCGGGAGGGGCGGCAGTGGCAGGAGAGTGGAGGGTAAGGGGGTTCCAGCTCACTCAGCTGCTGTCCCCAGAAGCTGACCCTGGACAGGGAGTGGGCTGCTACCCCTCCCCAGCCAGGCTTTCTCCCAGCCTCTGTGGACAGCGTCCCAGTGCGCCTGCAGAGGCTCTGGCCCCTACAGCCCGGCGCTGCTGCCGGGGAGCGGGGTCTAGCGGTGCGGAGACTTCCCCCACCCCACCCTGGGGGCAGGGTGCCCATTTTACCAGGGGCTCCCAATTGGCCGGGGCCCATGGGCCCAGTGGATAATCCGCCACTGAGCCTCTCACATGCTAGCAAAGGACTGAGATTGTCAGAAATTTCCTTAGTCACTGAAACAAAGCCAAGTGCCCGAAGAAAAGCTATTCATAGAATCATAGAATCATAGAATATCAGAGTTGGAAGGGACCTCAAGAGGTCATCTAGTCCAACCCCCTGCTCAAAGCAGGACTCATATTATTATGAGACTCCATTATTATGGTTCTAGAGCCATTATAAAGTAACTTCTGTTTCTTTGTTATTGATCGGAGCCACAACTGTAACATATCTATTTATTTCTTTATGTTCAACTGAGCAGTTATGGCAAATTGAGAGTTGTACAAGTCGGGGGAACTGGCAGTACTGATTAGCTGAGGGTGTCTCAATGAATTACCATAACAAATCTCCTAAAGTCACTCTGTATTGGGACTCTAAACTGATTTACTCCTTTTGCTTGGTATTTTTTCTCCATTCTGTAGATTATCTTTAATCGCCACACCATCCTCAGTGCTTAGCTGTCCCACTTCTTCTTTCCTTGTTTTCTTTTTATTTATCCAGCTATAGAACCTTTCACTATTAGTTTACAATTAGTTTTAATTCCCTTTGCAAGGTCCACCTCTGCTTGGCTTCTGGCAGTTCTCACTTTAATCCTACCCTTTCTGACTTCCAAGAAGTTTCTTCCTTGATGATCCATACCATCTTCCATTCCTTGTAGGCTTTCTGCTTTCTCTTAATCACCTGTTTGAGATGCTAGGCTTGCAATCCTTCCCTGAATTTTTCCCCTTGCTTGGGATGCAGGCTTCAGAGAGTTTCTGCAACTTTGACTTAAGGTAATTCCAAGCCAACTCCACATTCAGATCCTTTAGAACTTTGGTCCAGTTCACTTTCCTAACAAATTCCCTTAATTTTTTCAAGTTAGCTCTTTTGAAATAAAGGACCCTAGTTGCAAATCTATTTTTGTTTATCCTTCCATTTTGTTTAAACTGAATTAGCTCATGATCACTCGAACCAAGTGTGACCTTGCACTCCATATGTTTTATGGAAATATGTTTATAAGTGTGAATATGATGTAACTGGAATATGCTTCATGCAAAGGGTCTCTTGTAAGGTATCATTACAAAGCTTATGATCTACTGAGTGTGCTCATCCTATTTGCATGTATTATTTCTATGTCTGGAGTTAGGAGAATAAGATATAAACTTGTATTACTGATGTAAACATGTTAAGTGGAAGACATTAAGGGTGCTTCAGAATCCGTGAACTGTGAATGGGTTTGTTTACCTGCAAGCCTTCCTATGTATGTGTCTTCAAGCTACTAGGTAATGAAGAAGGTGGTCTTATAGTGACATGTGATCATATCACCTGAACTGGAATCCATCTTTAACCTGGTGCTTTTCCATTTTGAAGGAGGGGTGGGAGCCCAGAGAGAAACAAAGGACTCCCACCTTGTGCCAAAGATGTAAAAGGAGGTGGAACAGAACAAAGGGGGCTGCCAGTCATGAGAAATCCCCGAGTTACCACCTGAGCTGGAACTAACAAGGGCTGTACCAGGGGAAAGGATTGGGCCCAGACTAGGAAGGAATCTAGTCTGTGAAAGAAGCTTATTGGAACATCTCTGAGGTTGAGATTTATCTGTATTCAGTTTCTTAGTGTATTAGGCTTAGACTTGCATATTTTGTTTTATTTTGCTTGGTAACTTACTTTATTCTGTCTGTTATTACTTGGAACCACTTAAATCCTACTTTTTATACTTAATAAAATCACTTTTTTTATTAATTGACCCAGAGTAAGTGATTAATAGCTGTGGGAGCAAACAGCTGTGCATATATCTCGATCAGTGTTATAGAGGGCGGACAATTTATGAGTTTATCCCGTATAAGCTTTATATAGAGTAAAACTGATTTATTTGGGGTTTGGATCCCATTAGGACCTGGGGGTATGGGTGCTGGAGACAGGAGCACTTGCTGAGCTGTTTTCAGTTTAGTCTGCAGCTTTGGGGGTGTGTTTCAGACCCTGGGTCTGTGTTGCAACCAGCCAGCATGTCTGGCTCAACAACACAGGGTTCTAAAGTCCCAAGCTGGCAAAGAAAACAGGCTCAGAGGTAGTCTCAGCACATCAGCTGACAGTCCAAAGGGGATCTCTGTGACTCAACCCATCACATCAAGATTGTCCTCTACAGTCAGTTTTTCTATGAGGTCCTCACTACTCACCAATATCAAATCTAAAATGGCATCACCTCTCGTTGGTTCAGCAGCTATTTGGTGAAGAAATCTGTCAGCTATCACATCCAGGAATAGCTGGGCCCTACTATTATTAGGAGTACTTGTCCTCCAATCTATATCTGGGAAGTTAAAGTCACCCATAATTACACAATTCCTAGTAGTATTTATTTCATTTATTTCATCCATATCCAAATCGGATCCTGGAGGTCTGTAGCACACCCCAGCCCCTAGGCCAAGGGAACCTCAGTAGTTTTCTTCACCAAAGTAATTTTGGCCCAAACAGACTCTGTCTTATCCATTCCATCACTTCAAATTTCTTTACAGCCTACCTCATCATTAATATACAAGGCTACTCCACCACCTTTGCCTTTATTTCTGTCTTTCATGAACAGCACATACCCTTCAATACCTGTACTATTATTCCACATATTTATGTTATCCCTATAATATCTGGTTTCACTTCCCAGTAGTTCTAGTTCCTCCATTTTGTTACCCAGACTCTTGCATTGGTGTACAAACATCTTAATTGTTGCTGCTTGGCTTTGCTCACATTCCTCGCCCAACTGGGTACAGTCATTCTACTGCCAGTATCGCCTACCTGACTGTTGCTAATCAACATGTTTTAATGGTTACCAACAAATGAGAATCAACCTTTCTTGAGGAAAATAACTAAACAGTACATATGCAAAACACAATTTAAACTGATTATTTAAATCATGATTAAAATCAGTGATTTAAATTGCTTTAATTTAAATCAATCCACCCTGTAAATAAGGTGCAAAGCAATAGAGAATCAGGTCTCATATTTCAGGCAGATAGAGTAATTTCTTGTTGCAGGAAAGCTCAACAGCCTACTAGACAAAGCAAGCCTGCAAAAGAAATTAAAGGTGTTAGTCTCTTAATAGCCCTTTCTTCGTATAATAAAGTCAGCAGATCCATTAAAAAGGGTACTTTAGCCTGCTTGTACCTAGGGGGCAGAACCAGACATGTCAGTCACTGGCAACAGGGGAATGCCCCAACCCATTAAGTTCCCTGTAGCTGATAACTTCCACAGCTGGGATAATTCCATTCAACTTTCCTAAATTACCAATTGTGTTAAGTATAGTTTGAAGAAAAACCACAAAAATGTGTCTGGCAATAATTTCCCCTAATGAAATAAACCTGAATCTTTGAATGTCAATTTTAATTTCTGTTCTCCAGGTTGTACTAGAGCTGTCAATCTTATTACTCAGAGAAAATAAATTTTCAGGTAAGCAAAGATAAATTTCCCTACTCTTTATCATGCTTAAGTACACAGATCTATCAAAATGAGGGTTTTCACAACAATGTGGGAAAGCAGGATTATAATAAGGTAAATTATATATCCTCCTTCTTTCAACCTCACAGGTTTGGAGAAGACTTCTACTGAAAAATGGTATTGGCTAAATATTGGATGACCAATATGCAGAATAGTGTGAATGTATGTACTGATGTCACATGGCAGCCTAGCAGATCTCATTACAGGAGACATGACTTCTCCGTCCTGAGATGTTTCACTGTTCTTACAGATTGGACTTTATGACTGACAGAAGGAAGAATATTTCTTGAATTTACTTTGGGAATTAATGCTACAACAGCTGTAAGAACTATTTGTCTGAATTAAAAGTACACTGTTTGGTCTCATCCGAGAAAGCTCCCAACTGCATAAGCTTATCTGATTGGAGATAATAGTTATCAGTAGGGCTCCATTAATGGATAAGAAGGATAATGACATCTGCCACAGGGGTTCAATTGGTGTTGTGGGGTCAGGACCAGAATGAGATTCCAAAGTTTTGGTCTATAGCCATGTGTGGCTGGAATCATAGTACATGTCCTAAGGAAGTATTTAAGAACAGTGTTTGTACAAGGCTTCTTTTTCTTGAACATACTGAGAAAATTATAATTCAAAATCTAGACCTTTTGCTTGAACACTTTCATATACCAGCAATAGAGACCTCCTGGAGGAACTCAAGGCTATGTTTTGGGTAAGCACAGGTAAATTTTCCTATTGAGTAGTACAACACCGAACAAGCAACAAATGTCAATTAACAACGATGGTTTAATAATCATAATAATCTTAATAATCATAAATAACTTTCAGTTATGGCTTATTTTTTACCTCATAACTTCAGTTTTCAGAAATTCCTGCATGAGGTATAAATATGAATAATGTTCCTACCTGTTGATTGTTGTATCCCATACAAGAGACCTGCACTATCTCTCTCTCTTTCCAGCGAATCCCCTAACCCACACATGAAACTGAATATCTGAAATTCCAAGGTCAATCAGAGCAATTAAAACGATCATATACAGCACTACTATTTTAAAGACAATATTGTGAGAAATAACTTTTTCTTTAATCTACATAAGCAAAATAATCTATTTAAAGTGAAAGTTTAAAAACAATTGAGGTTTCTTTAAAATGAAAAAAGCATAGGCTCAAAGACCGTGGGTATCTCCTAGCTGTATCTGTATGCTCATTCATACTGTGATCATGCTTTACTCAGTAGAGGAAAGAAAGCTAGTGACACTGACATAGGTTTTCATTTACAGGTGGCACAAAAAATTCCTACAAAACATTTTTTCTTTGGATTTTGTTTCTTCAAAATCAAAACATTTTATGGAGATAGTTTGATTCCAATGAAGTTCCAAAAGAACTCAGGCAAGGTTCCATTAAAAACCTGACGGGTTTCCTGCCAACTGGCCTGCCCAGCTCCTGGGTAGTTCAGGCTCCATGCTCATGATCAGCCCACCTGGTGGACTGATAGGGAGCCAAGAGCCTGGAAGCTCCATCTCCAATCTCCTGTTCTGGGGCAGTCTGCCAGGCACTCTGTCCCAGAGCTCAGCACCCCAGGGCTTCTTGGGACCAGGCAGCCCCCCAGGTAACTGTCATGGAGCCTGGGCTCCATTCCTTTTCACAAAGAATTTTTAAATGTTTGGGTTTTGTTCCAAACCAAAATGAAACCAAATGTCATAATATTGAAGTGCTCCACAAAACAGCATTACTTTTCTCCACCCAGCTCTACTTTCAATTCATCAGCTGGCTACCTGTGTTAATGAACTAGCCTTCCCTTGAAATGGCAAGTCTTCCTGAAATTATAACTAGACAAAGCAATAGGGTCCCTCACATAGCAAAACTATTGTTTGGAGAAGGTTTGATTTGATTTGTTTTGTTTTACAAACTCTCTCTCCTGAAATTAATGTTTGTTGCACTTGAAATGAATACTTGTACATCAGCTTTGACTAAAAAGGATAAAGGGAAGAACTCTGATCAAAGCTCTCGTGTTATTTTTCAAAGAGGCCAGCTCTTTTTGTGTAAGACCAGTTTAAAGAATAATTTTGGGAACTACTGAGGCCATCAGTACTGATCGCAAATTCTAGCTTTAGCCTGAACACTTTCATATACCTGCATTAGAGCCCTGAATGGTTGTCTGAGAAAATGAAATAGAGCTCATGAGTACCAGACAGAGAGAGCCCTTTCCATTAGCCCCAGCTAGCATTTGACATAAGGATTTCTCTGTCTGGTTCACTGATGTGTGGATCCTTTAAAAAAAAATCTGAAGTTCTGCATTCACCGATTGAGGAAGACCTCTGCCAATGGATGTGATAGGGTGTGATGTGGAGGAGCTAACAGGATTTACTGGGAAGGCCTCATGTGAACCCTTGTTCACTGAAGCAGGTCTCTGCATGAGGTTAGCATTCCCAATAAGTTTCACTAAGAATTGGATTTTCATTTCTGTGACACCACTTGTTTTTGTTTATAGCCATCTTCATCATAGCTTCGTCTTCATCTTTTAACATTCTGCTGAGAAGAGACCGTGGGCCAACATGTCAGATCAAATGGTAATAATTCCCACCAGCCAGATGCAAAGTGGGAGAATTGTCTGTGGGACGAAAAATGGGAATTTGAAAACAGGCCTTTTTTAGGAACTTATTCAGATGTTTCAGACTGAGTCCTGCTTCATTTATTCCTGAGTCCCTGCAGCTAGAAATAGAATAAGGACCAGCCCTCGATAGGAAATGGGTTATTTCTAGAGCCCCATGACATTCTTTTTATTTTTTGTACTTTTCCATTTTATTTTTCCAGAAATCATGTCTTGTTTTAGCTGTCAAAAATGTTTTTTCTTTTTATTACATTTGCATTAATAAAATACCACAAATGACCGTGTATAGACAAAAACAGTGTATAAATCTCAGTTATTTACACTACATCATTTTATCAAGCATGAATCATTATTCCATGCCTTGAGACATTCACCAACCCTCCCCCTTCCCACCTCCCCCACACCACAGCTAACCACTCCAAAATACCTGGACATCTCTTTAGGGTTTCTCTCTAAATTTACCCAGTACTTCATTCCTCACTCAGTGCCACAAACCCCATGGGACACTGCAGATCTTCCCAATCCCTACTGCTTCCTTCTCCAGCACCCCGCTCCCAGCAGCTCCCACTCTATTTACCCAGGGACGCTCCCTGGGCATCCTCATCTTCCCTTCTATATTCCCTCTCTGCCATTGAACCTCACCCACCCAAGCCCCCATTAACCTCTCCCCCTTTAAATATTTCCCATCCCCCATTGAGTTCCAGGGACCCCCTCCTCTATACCCCTTTATATATTCCCTCTGCCTCACTGAACCCCTAACCCTACTCTTCCAGCCCTCCTCCCCCAGGAGAAGATGGTGTCAGGTCCTGCCTGCAGGGCGGTGGAGGTCCTTGGGAGGAAGGGGGTTGCAGAACAAGCCCACCCTGCAGTGGTGGTTCCTGTCTGTGGAGCTGGGCTCAGTGCCAAGGTTTGTGACCTGGTGCAGCACTGGTCAGGTTTGGCCTGACCATCCCTTTCTCATGATGATGGCAAGGCAGCCGGGCCAAATTTGAGTGAGTGGTTCTGTGACCCCATGTGCCAGGTCACAATGCTACGCTTTCAAATTTAGCCTGGCTGCCCCCATGCTCCCCCCTTATTACTGTGTCCCCGAGGTCACAACTCCCAGAGTGGGGAGCCCAGCCCAGGCCGGCGTGACAGGAGCCACTGCCGCAAGGTGAGGTTTTCACTTTGTCATTTTTTACTTCCTTTTTGTTTTGTGTTATTTTGCATTTGCCAAACCCACAGGGCGCTTGCTAGAGCACTCTGCTCTGAAGTAGCTGATTGATATCCTGGCATTTCCCGGGGGCTGCGTGAAATTGGGAATTGGACAAAACTGTGCTTCTAATTCTTGCACAGTACCATAGAGCACTCCCTCTGGATATCCAGGGACCTCATTTTGACCAAAGCTGTAGCTAATTTTCTACCAAACTGAAAGAACCTGATACCAATTGCAGGTCTAACTCCTGGTAGGGCCAGGCAGAAGTTATGCTCTGAGGCGCCTGAAGGCAGCACCTGACCTTGCTTCACCGAAGTGGTATTCTCTGTCATACTACAGCAACTTCATCAACTTGCCGTGTGCTCTGTAGTCTCTGACAGGAGCTAGGATTGTAAAGCTACTTTTCCGAAGTCTATGGCTATGGCTTTCGGCAACGATCCCCATTGCAACATGAAGAACTGGAAACTGTTCTGCCTGAGCAGCTGATTTCAATGACAAAGGCCTCCTCAAACCAGCATAAAACAGCTTTGTGCCCAACTATTTCTTTCAGGGTGCAGCCCTTAGCTTACGGGCTATTTTAGGATCAGAGAGCTCATATGGCAACACTGACCACCATGTAAGCTGTTGAATATCACGTTGCACATTTATTTCTGTTGTTGTTAGGCAGCGGCCTACAGACCTTTCATGCCCAGGGGAGGGAGCAAAATAATACCTCTCCAGACTTGGCTGCCTACAAAAGGCCTTCATAGTAAAGATGCCAGTCTTTCAGGTACAAGAGTCTGCCCCAGTTAGAAAAGCTGAGTCCCTGGCCACCAGAGACACATTTACCTTTGGAAGCGACACCATGTTGAATTTGGACTAGTGCACCCAAAAAAATATATGGCCTTATATATGGCCAGGCAAGTTAGAAACAAGGAAACAGTGGACCAAGAGACTCCTCAGTGCCTGCTTGTTCTTCCACATCTGGGCTACTCTCCTTGTCACTCTATGGAGAACTGCCGCAAGGCAGAGTTATAGGTGAAACATGGCAGCATGCAGCAGCAGCTAATCTGGCCTGGTTGCCCACCATTGCAACCAGGGGACAGCAGCTCAATCATTAGGGTGCGGTGACCCACAGAGGATGACAGCCTGTTTCCTAATATTTTAGGAGTGGCAGGAAATCCCCAGTCCTTTATTACATCTTTCCAGAGCACTTGAGGAGGAAGAGTTACAGCTTGTTTAGGGCAGCTCTAGCCCTCCTAAGTGTAGTTTCACTGCATTCAGTGTTCTGCTGATCCTGTTTTATGATTTGAGCCCTAACTCTGATTCGGCCAGCTGGCCTTCCTCCCATAAGAAGAAAGACTGTCTTCTTTGTAAAAAAAAAAAAAAATTTGAAAGTGTGCACCCATAGAGGAATCTGCATGGCTTTTTGGGTTGATCTGTTCTGTGTTAATCTGCCATGCTGCATACTATGAAGGGGAGCAGGGGAACTGGGTGCTGAGGCTTATCTACCATGCTTCACTCTGTAAAGGTGAGCAGGGGAACCAGTGCTGAGTTATTTATAGTATCTTTGGGAGTTTGTCCCTATAATCCTGCCTTAGGGGGCTCAGCCATTGCACCAAATATAGTTCAAGTGGCTCAACCTCACTGCCCCCCACAAAGGGGTTTACCTTGTCTTGTAACCCCAATAGGGGTCCCATCAGGTAGGAGCAACATTTAAAATAGGGGAGGCCAGATGGGGCAGGGGGAGGTGTTGCATCCCACCCCCCAGGGGTTGTGATGTTGTGGAGTGGATATTTGGGTCCTGCCTACAGGGGATCAGGTCCAGCCCCTGGCATTGGGATCTAGAAGCTCTGGGTGGAGCTGGAGAGTGAGCCCACCCCTACCACTCATCCCACAGCAGCTCCTGTCTTTCCAGGCTGGGACCAGTTCCCCACGCTCGCCCATTGGCTCTTACCATAGCCTGCAGGTAAGACCCGCTCCCTGCAACGCTGCATTCTGCCCTCTTCCTGGCGAGGTGCTGCTGGATCGCTTGCTCTGAGCTAGACTGTGGCAGGCCAAAAATTGGTCAGGCCACAGCCCAGTTACCCCCTCCACCTCTGTGGCCTGTGTTCTTAGGGATGGTACTGTGAATTAAGAATGGACTCATAAGAAGCTCTACCCCTTTCTGTTGTATGAAGATTGTTCTACATCTCCCCTGGAGCCTAGGCTAGCAGTCCTGTTATAGAGGTGGAAGACTGGGGGCAGGGCTAGGCCTGAAGGTCCCTTATCAGATTCAAACATTACTAGGGTCCAGGCTATGTCCAGGGCCTTCCATCCACAATCTGCAGGGAGGTGGAACAGGAGGAGCAGCAAAGTTCCAGTCAGAACCATGGCTGCTGCTGGTGTGGGCCCTAGGGATGCTGTAGTCAATTCCCACCTGGCACACTACCCTTTTAGGATTGTTTGCTGCATGGAGATGGGAGAGTTTCATAATCCTGAATCCAGTTATTGCAGTCCTGGCTGGCTCCTTTGCTTCCCTGGCAAGGAGCCTGAGGCAACCCCTTAAATTTCTGTCAGAAGATGAATGCAATTGTAAATCATCCTTTCCTTAGTCTTTATTTCCACATGATACAGTTAGATAAGTAATATATTTTGCTATTTAAGTAGTCATCCACAGTATGTGAAGTCATTTAATAGGGAAATTAGAAAATACCATGAGCCAAAGTTGTCCCAACTGAAGTCAACGAGGTTACAGAGGTTATGAAATTGGTACCAAATATCTACCATACACTATGGCAGGGGTCAGCAACCTTTCAGAAGTGGGGTGCCGAGTCTTCATTTATTCACTCTAATTTAAGGTTTCTCATGCCAGTAATACATTTTAACATTTTTAGAAGATCTCTTTCTATAAGTCTATAATATATAACTAAACTATTGTTGTATGTAAAGTAAATAAGGTTTTTAAAATGTTTAAGAAGCTTCATTTAAAATTAAATTAAAATGCAGAGGCCCCTGGACCGGGCAGTGTGAGTGCCACTGAAAATCAGCTCGTGTACCGCCTTTGGCACGTGTGCCACAGGTTGCCTACCCCTGCACTATGGATTATTTACAATGGTATATTTCTTTGTGCAATCATCCCATTATAGTTAAATGTATGCATTTCTTGCACCCTTTACCTTGAAATATATAGTCCGCATTAAATCTAGGAACACATGCTATGGCAAAAGGCAAAAATGGAAGAAAATTGTGAAAGACAAATGGTGTCTGGGAAATTGGTATAAAATAACATTTATTTGCACATCATTTTTGACAACTGAAAACAGGTACAGCTGGGAGCTGTATGTATTTTCTCAAGTACATGTCAATTCCTTCACCCTTCCTCAGATCCACATTCCTATACAACATAGGATACTCACAGAAGCCAAAATGAACTTTGCTGTTTCTGTTTGCCTTTCTCTGCTGAATGAATTCCTCCTATGATCATATTCTACAAAATCCAAAAGAAAAAGAAAAAACCCCACACTGCAGGAGGCTTTCATGTGAAGTGCTAACACATTAGAACAGCCCTACTCTATCTATACCAAAAACAGTTGCACATTGGTGGTTTCACATTTTTGTGTGGTGATACAGAGCTAGATTCACAAAGGGACTCAGACCTTACAAGACTGATCATCATCGTGCCTATATTTTAGATGCCTAGAAAATCATTGGGATTCACAGTGCCTGAGTTACACGCACAGATTTCCTATGCAGTGAAGGGAGGGACATAGGCACTTAAGAATAGGATTCACAAAAGCCAGCACACTAAGCAGCTCCTTACGTAAACTAGCCAATGTGAGGGGAGTGTGGCCTAAGCCTTGAGCTCAGGGAGTTCAACACCTACATTCAGGCTGGAGGGAGACACCTGCAGCTGCTGGGATTATCAGCTGTGCGCACTCTCTTGTGGGGGAGAGGAGGAAGAGCTCTCTCATAACTTTTAGTCGAGTGGTTAGAATATTCATCTTAGATATGGAAGGACCCCACCCCCCAATGCAGAGAAGTATCTGCCACTTCTTAGGTAAGTCTATCACTGCGTTATAGGATATTCTGATCCAGGGCTGCCTCAATCGCTGCTGCTAAGCTGTTACAGTCACTGGACCAGAGAGTGCAAGCAGACATATGCAAGCATGAGAATGACATTATAGCCTGATGGTTAGAGCACTCACCCAGGGGAGCCAGTTCCCCTATTCCCATGACTATTTATCCAAAGCAGAACAGCTTCAACAGGAGGGAATGAGGGAGCCCTACCTCAAAATATCCCATAGAGTGTATCTTTTCTTGCTTTATTAAATATATTGTAATTGCTTATTTCCTTTAAACAAATGATACTGTGTTTTCAAAGACTTGCTGTTTGCATGTCGATTTCCTTGAGCAGAGGGTTGTAGCCATGTCCTTCCAAGGGATTAGCAGGATTAGCCTGCTCCATGGAGTCCTCTGCAGGCTGGAGGCAAACCCCTGGTAATAACTCTAGGGCGGGCCACCACCTTATTACCCATTTGGATGGAATAAGTTGCATAATTGTAGGCAAATGGTTATTAGAGTGCCTAACGTCCAAATTGTGGGTTAACCAGATGAAACAACCTATAACAACAAATGATGATGGAAAACAGGTCAAGTTGCTTTCACTAATGAATGTTATAAACAAGTACAAGAGAAGCAGAGAGACTAAATTAATTCAACCAAATAAAGGGCAGGTTGATATGATTAAAGGACTCAGTTGAAATCATGCTTGGTAAAAAGATAAGATGTGGAACTGGAAATTGACTAACCAAAATTGGTGTGTCAGATATTAAGACCTCACTGGTAGACAAAATGACGGGATGGGCTATTCCTCCCATCACTCCTGTTTTGGGTCCATAAAGACTTCAGAGGCTGGGGTGAGGGTGAATATAGAAGAGCAGAGTCTCCTGGAGCTGGCTGCCACCCCCCACTGTCTCTTGGGATCCCAGACTTTCTGCATCCTACTCCTGAGGAATGTCTTTACTAGATCGGGCCAGAGAGAGGGATTCAGATAATATCACCACCACTACCAGCTCCAGCTGAATCCCAAACACCACAGGGAATAAAACAGGAGCAGACTTTATCAGCTCCAGCTCATTAACTTCTTCTCTTTTACACAAAAAGACAGTTATCTTTGACACTGACTGTCAAACAAGGGGAGTTTTCCTTCCCAAACTTCTTTCATATCAACATTTACAAGGTCACAGCAAGGCCAGCAATCCTGTCAAGGGCTTCAGGAGATGCAGAGTACATCTTTCCTATAGCTCTTGGAAATGAAAAGACGAAGCAGTTGTTCACAACGTGTTTGATGGTTTAGAGGTCTCCACATTCACACTGTGGCAAATCCTCGATTCTCCATTTGTGCACGGGATGCGCACTTCTTCCATGGAACATCCTAATACAGTTGATGGTCATCCACTGTCTTTGGTAAAACAAGAAACCAGGCAGTTTAACAGTGGGATCATCTATGAGGTGCTGGTTGTTTACATCACTCACTGCTCATTGCAGGCACCAGGTGTATTCTGAGTTGAAGCTGGATGAAAAAAAAAAAAAAGGGCTTCTTCAGCTCCAAGAATGGTTGGTGGCATTAAATCAAGTGTAAGGCAAGTCAACAAGGTTGTCATGAAGTGGCAGCTTTTTGTTAGTGAGAGCTTTCTTGTACTCATGCAACATAGCCAGCTGTCACCAGATGGTTCGAAGATGTCCGTGAGGACTGAAAACCAAGGCAGCAGAATGGACTTCAGGGTGCCAGCCCCATTTAGCTGGATATCAAGATCTGTATCCGAATGTCCTCCCCAAATAGGTGGGCAGTACTTGGACATGGAATAAAACAGCGTTGCTGTTCATAGCATTCAAGCACCGCGAACGCAGCTAGAACCTGCTAGCTTTTGCATGATATTGGTGCAACTCCTCATTTTGTGGCTTACCTATTTCAAATGTTGTTGATAGGTAAGGCTGTGATTGAGAGTGACTCTGAGGTAGTGGAATTAGGATCATGGGCAATTACTTTGCCACAGCAGTTTACATTCAGCATCTTCTTAGCTTCAGAACTGCTGAGATGGAAAGCTGACACCGTTTTTGATGGATTGGGTCTGATCCGCCAGTACTGAATGTAAATTTTCCATCCTCTTCAGATCAGCAAAAAGGACGTCTTTCACTTCCTTGAATGTTGCAGCCTGTGTCAGTGGTGCCAGGTCATTGGCATAAATGATCTTGCAGCATGTAATACAAATCACTGGAGTGGACGATACTGGTAAGGCTGACCCCCATCCTAGAGCCTGCAAGACCCCCTGAAAAGAAACACTGCAGGCAGGACAAAGCTGCTGAGACCCAGTGCTTGCACTGACTACACACACTGAGGCTGGCTTCCAGTAGAGGCTTAAAATGCACACACCTTTTATCAACTTGTCATCGGCCTGAAACTCTTGCACAAGGACTCACTGCTGACGCTATCCAACCTAATTCAATGTGACCAGACATTTCTACTCATTAGGTCAATGCTTTTGGACAGACCGTTCCACGATCTCACAATTCAGCAAAAAAGTAGAGTCTGCACAATGGCTTCCCACAGAGGTCAGTACGAGCACCATTCCTTTCTAAGGTCTAAAATGTTCTCCAGGGAAGGGGAACAAGAAAGATTAAAATGAAAGCCTTACTTAATACTTTATATTTCAAATGCTTTAATCGTTTTTCCTTAAGATAAAAAGAATGTTTAATGGTGTGTTTGTCATGGTACTAAGCAGGCTGAGGTCTCTGTATACCAAACCATAGACCTTGTTTAAACAATGTTAATGTTGGACAGTGATGGGCTTATGTTCACACCTTTCACCCATTAGATCTCCTGCCTCCCAGGTAAGTATCCTCACCACTGGGCTAAAAGTTTTGAGGGGAGCCCTCCTTCTCTGCCATCCCCTCCCACCTCTTTTGTGTGGAACTAGGTGAGCTCACCTGCAAGGCACGATCCAGTAAAACTACTGGATCAGGTGCTACATGCCAGTTTGGTAGAGGAATGCCTATTGTCCCCTGGTTTGCACATCACACTGGAGCTTGGGTGGGAGAAAGGTGTCTTGATGCCTACAGGAAAGCTGCAGTGTATATGCACAGAGGCACAGACAGACACCTAGTGAGCTTTTTCTGCAGAAATGTAGGTGTCAAGTGAATTTAGGCACTTAGAGTTTGGTGGCAGGTGAGCAGAACTTTCTGACTACCTGTTGAACCTACATTTCAGAGTTAGCTACCTAAAGTGTCAGTTAGGCACCTAAATCCCTTTGTGACTCTAGCTCATAGTGTTTAAGTGCTTTGAGGTCATCACAATGAAAAGTGCCTTGTATCATAAATAAAACCTACTAAAAAGTTCAGTTTTCTACAGCACACGTAGACAGTATAACAAACTACATCCATTCTTGTGACCTGAATTGCAACTGTGTTCTTAGTTAAAGTGTAAAGAGCTGCTATTCAATAAAATAATATCTTAAAGTATTTTAAGTGATAGTACTGCATTACATAGAGAATTCAGGGAGGAGGAGGACAGTGTGACTCCCTTTGATATTACACTCCCACCATCCTACAATGTTATTCACAGAGCAGTAACAGAGGAAAAGACAGAGCTCAATATCTATTTATATTTTATCTTAAATATATTTCCCTAATTTACCTCTTCTTTTTGTTCTGCTTATGTCCCAATGAGGCTTCAGAATGAATATACTCCTGCTGTGTTTTGTCAGACCACTCAACCAAGTATTTTTTTGAAAATCCAAGTAAATGAGCTCTCTCACCAGAACATATAGGATAAGGGGTAAAGTCCTACATAGATTAAAAATGGATTAGGTAATATGAATCCTTATAATAAGAAATGGTTAGTGTAGAGGAGCACCCCTGAAATCAGAAGTAGAATGAGTGTTTTTTAAATATTTAGAAGAGAAGGAATTCCTTGAGTATGTAAAAAGATGTTGATTCACTACAAGAAATGCAGAAGGATTTAGTTAATCCTGGGTAACAGACACAGCAAATTAAGTTTATGAGTTATAGGTACTGCAGAGTTAAGAAAAGTAATTTTTTTCACATATAAATGAAACATGAAAACCTTTCACACACAAAAAAAAAAATCTAGGGGTCAGTGTTGACAGCTCAAATACTGTACCTGATGACTATACTTAAGTAGTCAAATGTAAATTAATGTTTGGCTATATATAAAATAAAGATTTCATCCAAATCTAAAAATGACTTTATACACTAATGATATGACCATTGTATTTCATGAAAACTGAAAAGGTAAACAATGATGGTTAAAAGCATGGAGTTTGGATTTTTTTTTTAAACCATACTGGGGAAAAAAAAAGAAAAAATTTTTTAGAAAGGGTCAAATATTTAGTAAGGGCTTAATCCTATGCACACAGTAACTGTAGGATCTGGCCCTATAATGGGCAATGGGAAGATAAGAAAATTGCTTTTATCAGGTATTAGACCCTACCAGCAGCAGGACTGGACTGGACGGAAACATTATCTCAACAGTATTTGTCATATTTTATCAAGATTTCCAGATTTAGGATATACCAGCTCCACCTGTCTTCCTAATTACACCTCCAGTTGCTGTGAAAGCACCATATCATCAACCAGCAAATCAGCTCTCTTTGGATACTCTAGTTTCTACTACACCACATGAAACGCACAGGGAATTAAACAGAAAAACAGTCTGTGCTACATTTGTCATCTGTCCAGCATCCTAATGTTTCTAAGCCTGAAACCCTAAAAACCAAATGGTTTTGAATCTATTAAAAACAAAAATCACTGGTTTTCAAATACAGCTGAAAAAAAAAAAAAGAAAAAAAAAAACTTCTTTACATAAATAAATCCATTAATGACTTCTCTGAGTATAATTTGGTCAACATTTTACAGTTCAGCTTTAACTTGTTAAAAAGTATTACCTCTTCTTAAGAATTAAAATAAGTGGTTCCATAAAGAAAATTAAAACAGAATTAACATTGATAGTCAAAAATAACTCCCATGATTATGTAAGTTCACATTTCAACATTCAGAAATAAGTTATAAAAATAGTTAAAAATTTCATGAAAAGCTCCTAACAAGTTTTATTTTAGGAATTCTTGCTCATATCTATGGATTGTCTAGCATCAGCAACAGCTTCAGGTACTCGAACAGTCATATTTTTCATAAATTTCTTCAAGCAGATCTGGCAGCCCAAACGAGATCTGTAACAAAGAACAACACTATCTTTAGTTCTAGCCATATTCTTATGCCGACGGTGTTCTAACACTGCAGTCACAAAGCATGGGGTTTAAAAATCTGATCTTTCAGAACCCATTCATGAGACTTAGTACCGTTTACCCCACCTCCACCCCCCAAAAAAGTGCATTTGTAAAAATGCTAACAGGCTGTAAATACTGTAGCATAAAGATGCAAAATAATACATCTAAAACACATTTAATTTAGTCCTTAATGTGAACTGGTAGACTGTTACCTTGGGGGGGGGGGGGGAATGTATTTTTAAGATTCTGATCCTGGAAGCTGCTCAACATGAGTAAACCATTATGTTCACTGAAATCAATGGGGTTCCGCCTGGGTGTATGCACATGATGGCTTTAAGGAGAGGGGTCTAAGTTTGCAAATCAGCAGCATGGGCTATGGAGCAGATTCTCAGCTAGCGTAAATTGTCATAGCTCCAATGAAGTCTTCAATGAGCTATGACAATTTACACCATCTGAGAATCTGCACCGCAGAACCTCTTCTACCTTATGTAACTGGTTTTAAATCCTGTTCAGGTCACTAGTAATTTGAGATTTTCTCAAGTACACCTCTACCCCGATATAACATGACCAGATATAACACAAATTCGGATATAACGTGGTAAAGCAGTGCTCAGGGGGGCAGGGCTGTGCACTCCGGCAGATCAAAGCAAGTTCAATATAACGCGGTTTCACCTATAACGTGGTAAGATTTTTTGGCTCCCGAGGACAGCGTTATATCGGGGTAGAGGTGTAGTTTATGTGACACAAGTTGGTTGTTCTCAAGTCCGGTTTCTAGTGGAAAGTCTAAACCACATTATACAGCAATTGGTATAAAAAAGGACTAACTTTTCTGATGATTCAGGCAGATCACACAACTGGTGAATATTCATGGAACTATGCACAGGGGTTGGGAGAAGAAAAATCAGCCTTGATCTGTACTTCTACCTATTCTTTAGCTAGGACCTCACTCTTCATTGTTGTCAATTCAGAAACTTTATTTTTTAAAAAATAACAATGGAAATAGTGGAGTGAATAGATCTGGCACCAAGTAGACTGAATGGAGTAAATATTTTCCACAGGTTACTAGGCTTTGCTTTTGTCCTTTTGATCCTTTGTCACACTCAGGAGCTCTCTCTCAATGCCCCTTTCGTTTCTTTCCTGTCTCAGCCTCCTCATTTCCCCTGCCTCTTTAGCCTGCTCAAGGAGATTAACCAAAGAAGACAGTATTTTCCAAATGCTTTGACATCCACTCTCCACATGAGTTTCTGCTCTCTCCACCTCATTAGAAGAAGTGCCCTCACTAATGACTGAGGAGAAGACTCTTAGGAAACAATCTCTTTGTCAGAGTGCTGGATCACTACATGCCAGAATGAATCCTACTGACTGTGACAGAGTGCCTCTTTTCTGTGGTCAAGTGGCAGCAAGCCACGAAAGGATTAATGAGCAGGAAGAAAAAGTGAAAATACAATGTGCCCCTGGACAGAGGGAATGACATGCTGAAGCTGTTATCAGATGTACTCTAAATAGAACTAATGGATAGTCCACAGTTCTACAATAATAGTAAATAATCCAGAATAAAAAGAAACCCGAGTGTCCAAGGGAGAAATGTGATTCTGTTCTGCCCAAATAGACAATCTTTTCTACTTAGCTTCATGTATCAATTTTGTGGTGTCTTTTCTGCTTTGGATCAAAATGCTGATACTAGCAGAACAGCTCCTTTTCACTACAATCAACCAGCCAGAATCCATGCAGAGAGATGTAGTGAAGCTGGTTTAGGCTGAAGGATCTGTCCCTTGTTCTGGGAAATTGTGTGCAGGATCTGAGGTAACGTTACTGATAGATAACTATCGGATAGATAGCTCAGAAGATACCAAGATTGCCATCTGGATCATTACCTATCTTGCCTGAGCTTTCTCAATATTAGAAGGATTGGTGAAGAAAGTAGCTAATTGAGAGCTAGGGCTCACATGTGCATGCATACACAACCCCTCCCCCGAACAGAAATTTGGACAATATTTATTTCTGTTGCAAATAAATCCATGATTGGTTGACCCTATTTGCAAAAACATGAATGACTTGAGTCCTTGATTCCCACATGATTGCATATGGACAATAGCTTGCTCAGGTAGTCTGCTAGGGTGTTTTGTAATCCTAGAAGGTTCAGAGCTACTGAAGTGATTTGATGCCCACTGCATCAATTTGACAGCTGAATCACTTCTTGGCAAAGGGTGGACAACTGGACTCCTCAAGTGGTGGTGCTGATTTTCCTGGGTCCCAGGGAACTCCCTCAACTGTACTGTGGAAATACTCGGTGCCTAAGTCGAGCTAGGGGCCAATACGAAGGAGTGTATCCTCACATAACAGTAGTGACTCAGGAAGTATCATTCCATGAGATCACTCAGTACCGTGAACTCAGAGGCAAGAAGATTGGTATCCTGAGCAGGACACTAGATATTAATGGCACCAGGGTGGAAGATGCCAATACTGAAAAGATTGGTTCTGGTACCGAGAGCACCAATTATGGTATCACAATTTCAGTAGAGACAGGCTGAAACTGTTCCTTAGACAGTACCACAACTCATCACTGGAGTCTGAGGATACCAGACAGACCCATTTTGGGATACATGCTATTCTTGGGGTGAAATAAAAGACTAGCAGCACAGTTGTGTCTGGCCCAGGTCAGCTGACTTGGGCTGGTAAGGCTCGGGCTGCAGGGCTAAAAACTGCTGTGTAGATGTTCAGGCTTAGGCTGGAGCCCAAGCTCTGGGACCCTTCTCCCTCACAGGGTCCCAGAGCTCAGGCTCCAGCCCAAGGCTAAACATCTATATAGCAAATTTACAGCTCCACAGCTGGAGTCACCTGACCCAGGCCAGCCACAGGGGTTTAATTGCTGTGCAGACGTACCCTTAGAGGCAGTAAAATACAGTGATTTGAGCCTCTTTTTCTTAGCAGCTCCCTTAGAAGGTGACCTCTTTCTATGCTTTCCCAGAACAGTGCTTTCTCATACCCTTCTCAGTAGCCGACAACAAAGACCTGAAGGCAGGAACAGTGGATAGTCTTTTCAGGAGCAGGAGCCTGGGTGCTAGCAGTGGAACAAGAGCTTACCAAAACACGTTCAGAGGAAACCTGCTCTATTCCACAAGGGTTTTGTTTATCCAGATCAAAATCAGGTCTTACTAGACAAGTTCATGAGAAGAGCTGTTTAGGAGAGCTTCTCTTGCCTCTGTATTCATTTAGAAAACAATCTGCAGATTGGATATTTTTCAGGGATATGCCTTTTCCCAGACAAAAGGGAGCCACCTGATATCTATCACTAACGGGCATAGCTGCCTCATAAGAGGGACAATATTTAAGACTGGGATATTTGAGCTTATCGATAAGGACTGAAGACAGGTATTGGATATAAGAAAAACAAACAACCCTTCCCCCCCCGCCCCCATGCTAACTACCTACACACTGATCTAAATATTATATAACGAAGGGATAACTGGAGGTAGCCAAGTAGGCAACAAATAGACAAACTCCTCACAGCTCCATCTCGCAGCCATGAGCCGTAGCAAGGTACTGAGGGATGTTTGGCCCTACCCTGCCCTTTATGCTCTTGCATGGGAGGGTGCAAGGGTACTCAGGGCGCACACATGACCCCCACAGACACTGCTAGCCAAAAGATTGCGATCCTAAGTGCATGGAGTATGTATGCAACTGGGGAAGAATACGTATAAACAATCTGAAGAACTACTGATGGTCTAAATATTGAAGCCGGTGTTTGAGGCTTTCAATTGTGCTTTTACTCAATTAGGTTGGCTTTTACTCTTTATTAAAAAAGCTAAGTTTGGAAAATGAAACAGGTAGTTCATCTCTAATAATAAAATATGAAAGTAAAACACCATTTTTCAGCTGCTGATAAGCACTACTAAAAGCCCTAATTGGTTACTAGTTTTAATTTTGAAACCTGGGCTGGGGGAAGGAGCAGAGCATCAGGAGAATTCCTAAAACCTTTTAAAAGTAAACACACACACCATAATTAGCAAGGTACCCCAAATGTAAGACATTGGCTTGTAATTATAGCTAGAAGTTCTACTGCCAAAATTGCAAGAGCAAAAAGGTGCATTTCTTTATGAAACAATGGTTATAAATAATTGAAAAAGGCTTTTAAAAATATATGCATAGAACCAGAACTTCAGATAAAGAGGACATGAAGTTATTTACTCAGTGGTGTTTGGTGGAGCTAGGGAGCAGTTTTCCTCTGCATACAAAGGAGTCTGATGAAGCAAACCTCTCTCATCCATCTGTGATTACTTGTAATGATTTCCAGGGTCAGTTGTGCTATTAATAAATATTTTCTCTCTACACCTCAGTAGTATAACTGAGAAAGAAAGTATATAAAGCTAGAAATTCTGGGTTATATGTGACAGTGAAGGAAGGCAGTGGGTTGAACAGCTCAGATCCTAAGGGTGGCTGAAGAAAAGCAAAGGTGATGGAGTGAACTTGATCTGGAAAATAATTGATAAAATTATGTAGGGTTAATAATGACATTAAAAATATAGGGAAAGGTTAAGACAAAAAACAGTAGACAGGCAAGGAATTTTTTTTTTTAAATACATGATTTAAGAAACTATAAAGAGTAAATAGGCAAGGGGTTAAAAAGAAAAAAAATTAGGTGCATTTAATATTACCTCAAAACATTCTGCTTGACTGTTGCCCTTCTATTCCCTCTCAAATTAAATCTCAATCAGAATACAATACACAGGCACAGCAGTGCCCATGCATTGCACATTGCAAGGTTAAGGCCTCAGACTACAAGTTTTTCATGGCATGGGCCATATCACCCTATATCAGGGATCAGCAACCTGCGGCACACATGCCAAAGGCGGCACATGGGCTGATTTTTAGAGGCACGCTGCTGCCAGCTGGAGTCCCAGCTGCCAGCCCCTTGCCGGCCTGGATGGACGGAACCTGGGATGAGCCACTCAGCCCGCTGCCGGCCTGGGGTTCCGTCTGCCGCCTGTGCTGCCGGTCTGCCACGCGAAACCTTTTACTGGCACGTGAAACCTTAAATTAATGAAGACTTGGCACACCACTTCTCAAAGGTTGCTGACCCCGCCCTATGTGTTTGCACAGTACCAAGCACAGTGATCCTGACTGGGGTTTGTGGGCAATACAGTAACTCCTCACTTAACATTGTAGTTATGTTCCTGAAAAATGCTACTTTAAGCAAAACGATGTTAAGCAAATCCAATTTCCCCATAAGAATTAATGTAAATGGGCGTGGGGGGGGGGGGGTGTTAGATCGTCTTGTCTGGTGAAAAAAAATTCCCTGGAACCTATCTATACACACATACACAGTATAAGTTTTAAACAAACAATTTAATACTGTACACAGCAATGATGACTGTGAATCTTGGTTGAGGTGGCGACGTCAGAGGGTGGAAGAGGGTGGGATATTTCCCAGGGAGTGCCTTACTGCTAAATGATGAATTAGCACTCAGCTGAGCCCTCAAGGGTTAACACATTGTTCATGTAGCCTCACATTCTACAAGGCAGCACGAATGGAGGGAGGGGAGACAGCATGGCAGGGGGAGACAGAGACACACACCGTGTCTGTAAGAGAGCGAGACGCGCATTGCCCCTTTAAGTATGCTGACCCCCCGCCCTCTAAGTACACTGCCTTTTTAAGTTCATCAGCAAGTTGAGACAACAGCTGCTGCCAGCAAGCTTCCTCCATCCTGAGCCCTGTCCTGTGTCATAGAATATCAGGGTTGGAAGGGACCTCAGGAGGTCATCTAGTCCAACCCCCTGCTCAAAGCAGGACCAATCCCCAACTAAATCATCCCAGCCAGGGCTTTGTCAAGTCTGACCTTAAAAACCTCTAAGGAAGGAGATTCCACCATCTCCCCAGGTAACCCATTCCAGTGCTTCACCACCCTCCTAGTGAAAAAGTTTTTCCTAATATCCAACCTACCTGCAACTTGAGACCATTACTCCTTGTTCTGTCATTTGGTACCACTGAGAACAGTCTAGATCCATCCTCTTTGGAACCCCCTTTCAGGTAGTTGAAAGCAGCTATCAAATCCCCCCTCATTCTTCTCTTCTGGAGACTAAACAATCCCAGTTCCCTCATCCTCTCCTCATAAGTCATGTGCTCCAGCCCCCTAATCATTTTTGTTGCCCTCCGCTGGGCTCTTTCCAATTTTTCCACATCCTTCTTGTAGTGTGGGGCCCAAAAACTGGACACAGTACTCCAGATGAGGCCTCACCAATGTCGAATAGAGGGGAACAATCACGTCCCTTGATCTGCTGGCAATGCCCCTACTTATACAGCCCAGAATGCCGTTAGCCTTCTTGGCAACAAGGGCACACTGTTGACTCATAGCCAGCTTCTCGTCCATTGTAGGTCCTTTTCTACAGAACTGCTTCCTAGCCATTCGGTCCCTAGTCTGTAACACTGCATGGAATTCTTCCATCCTAAGTGCAGGACTCTGCATTTATCCTTGTTAAACCTCATCAGGTTTCTTTTGGCCCAATCCTCTAATTTGTCTAGGTCCCTCTGTATCCTGTCCCTACCCCCCAGCGTATCTACCACTCCTCCCAGTTTAGTGTCGTCCCCACACCCTGCTCCTGTACCTTATCTCCACAGGGCGGGGGCAGACACAACTTTAAACGAGCATGTTCCCTAATTGATCAGCAGCGTAATAACTTAACAACATTAACCGGGACAACTTTAAATGAGGAGTTACTGTACTGCAATAGAAGAAGTGGTATCAGTTTCACTTAAGGCCCGAGGGGAAACAAACGCCTATAAAAATAGCATTTAATATTCTTATTTAAGCATTTCATAATGTTCTTCCTGTAGTTTAGCAATACTATTAGCAAGATAATTTTCAAGTTCATTCACAAATAAAAAAAGTGGTGTCTTAATAAATGCCTTTAAGAGACTAAGTGACACTTGTATCAAAGGGGTAGCCGTGTTAGTCTGGATCTGTAAAAGCAGCAAAGAGTCCTGTGGCACCTTATAGACTAACAGACGTATTGGAGCATGAGCTTTCGTGGGTGAATACCCACTTTGTCGGATGCATGACACTTGACATGTCAAAAAAAAGTTACCTCCAGCATCATTTGCTTTCCAGCATTTTATTTTCTCGTTCTGTTACATAAAAAAAACCCTACCTTAAATTTTAGTAAGTCCATTAAAATGTACATGCAACAGGTAACATTTAAAATTTTGCATAATTTTAGATTGATAGGCAATTAATGTAAGTTACACTATAGCTTTTAGCATCAGTTTTAGAAACTTTTAGACCAATAAAACATATCAATTTTACATGTTCAATCTTCCACATAGGAACATTAACTTTATTCACACTGCATCTATTTCAAATATACTGATTTTTGCAGCGCCGATCTATAGACAGTCTCTCTGACTTTAGCCTAGTTTCATTGGACCCAAAATAACTAACTCCACCAAAACAGTCCCTGACACCAATTACAGTAACTCTGATGCTAAGATTCACTAACTCAATACATTTACTCATTACATGAGAAATCCAGTTCTAATTACCAGAGCAACGATTCAGAACCAGCAAAGATATTCAAAGGAGCCAGACGTTCATTAGCACAACAAATCATTCTGTTATCTTAATAAAAATATCCTGCAAGTTATTCTCTCTCTTTTGGTTTGCTGGAACAAAGAAAGATTTTTTTTTAAATGAAAAACACTTCGTCATTTAGGAAAGACTCCCATTTGAGGATGATTTTATGGACTGGTTTCATGAAGTGATAGAACAGGTAAATTAACGAGTTCTATTAATTTAATTTTGAAAGACTACATGGGTGAAATTTAACCCCCATATCAATGGAATTTCAGTATATCCCTGGAGGTGAACTAAACTTCACAGAAATGGGCCCATAATGACCATCAGAAGAGGGCTCATAATGACCATCAGAAGAGGGTGGCATCCTTTCCCATGCTTTACTGAGGTAGCTAGAGCAAATGTAAGTTAGGGTGGCAATATGAAGACACTTGTTCTTCGCTTCCAACCAGATGGATTTATTAGAATACTCAAGGTTAAAGATTAACACCAACTAATATATTCTCTCACATTCAAAATAAAGTTAACAACTTTAGGAAGATTCATCCTAAAAAAATCAGCATGGTGGGTTGAATTAGCAAATGTTCTTTATATGAAATAAAAACAACCAGGCTAAATTTCCTTCTCAGTCTAATGTTACTTATTTGCCAATATTGACTAGAGGGCAGTAGCTAGCAGTGAAAAAATACACAGATACCCAGTTGTGGAGGTGAGGGGGTCAGAGAAGCCAAGAAGAAACAAGAGGAAGCTCTGATTACTGGGTCTAATACTTTAGAGGAACAATTGTAATGGTCTCATGTGGCTCCTGGCCTAGACAATCACCTTTATTTCTGAGAACATCATAGGTGTCTGCTTTAACACAGATATAATTTAAGATATAAATTGATCTTAAATTGGTTCCAAGTTCTTTGGGACAGGAACTGTGTCTGTACAGTGCACAGCATAACGGAGCCCCGATCTGATGGGTACACTGTAATGAAAATATTTAGCAGATTTCTCATTAAGTTCCACTATCAACACTTTTAGAGTCTTTGTGAATGGTTCAAACAATTATTTTTAACCAAATATATTCCCTTTGCTGAAACTTTCCAAGTCTAGAGAGTCACCTGCAAGGAAAACCTATGCATAATAGTACCCTAGTAAAGTTAGAAAAAAAAAATCTCCCTCGAGTAGTCCATAGCATCCATGGCCAGAGAAACAATAGCTATGACAGGTAACCCGATGAAGTATAGCTTGCTTTAGAAACTCTGAAACGTCACCATCTTGCTTCCTCCCATTCAGAATTTTTTTTTTTTATTTATTTAAACTGCCTGAGCTATCTGTTTGGCATTCTGCTCCTTAGTCATTATGAGAACATTGCTCTAAAGCCTTAAATAAAAGGTGGTTAAATCAAAAACATATGGTCTTGGAACATTCTTTCCGGAGTCTGTTCCCCAAATAGCTCTGGCCCAGAGTCTGCAGTACCTCTTTCTCAGTGGAGGAAGTGAACAGAGATGGTAAGGGTGAAGTAACTATGTTTAAAAGTCTTACATTTTCTTCATCCTTTCTTTTTAATTTTCTGTTTAGGGAAGGGGATGGGGAGGAGGATGAAGGAAAGGAAACAAAAACAACTTTCTCATAGCTTAACGTCTTAGTTAGGAGACAAATCCTAGAAACAAATAGCAATTATATAAAAAAAAAAAAAAAAAAGTTTGGCTGACCAAAACCCAGGCAGAGGGTGGGGAAAGGTCTCTGACTAATTCAGAAGTCCCATTGATTGCAGGGTGGAAGGATGCTTGAATTAGACCCACTTCTTTGCAGAATCAAAAAATTGTTTTGGGATACATCCAAAGCCCACTAGCAGGGGGAAAACAAACAAACAAAACAAAACCATCAATGGAAAGATTCCCAAAGACATCAATGGGTTCTGTATCAGGCCTTTTGTGAAGCCCACCTCAGATAGAATCAGGCCTTTAAAACCATGAATGAAGTGCTTGTCTACCATGTTCTCCTGTCTTTGAGCCTTCACAAGGAAAAGCTGATCATATAACAGCCTTTGACAGCTAGGAAAAGTATTCATATGTGTAGGGCCCTGCGCACATATAAGTTTATGTCCACAGAACCGGAGGGCTCTCCTGAGAACCGCAGCAGTGAAAGGAGAATGCGGGGCCACTGCTCCCAGGAGCCAGCACCCCCCTGCCTGCAGCCCTGCCCCCATCCCTTCCACGCAGCTGTCTGCATCTCCTATCTGGGGGCATGCATGCCACTTGAACACAAGAGCGCGATCAAGGACAGCTGCCAGTGAGCCTGGTGCTCGCCCCAGTGGGCAGAGCTGGGGTGCTACAGCCATGCCAAAGGAGCTGCTGGCGTGGGGCACTGGTGGTGGCCCCATGTTCTGCTCCTTTCACCACTGCGGTTCTTGGGAGAGCTCTGCGGTTCCGCGGATACCGATTTATATCCACGGATATAAATTAGTATGCATGCAGGGCTCTACACATATGGAGGTAGGGGGAGAGGGAGTTGATTTGCAGCTTCTTTAGAATAGCTCTTTAAGGGGTATTTGTCTCCCTCAATGTGCAGTACACAATTCCTCAGTGTGGGTGAGTGACTAAACCCCATGTGTTGAGCATAAGACTTTTTTTTAAACTTTCTTGGGCTTTTTGAAGTATTTAAGAGTGCTTGTCTGCATTCACCTGAACGCTGTAACAGACTAACACTAGAAAAGGTTAACAGGTAAAGGTTTTTGGCAGACAAAGAAACGTGCTTAAAACTAAATAGCAATTTAATATTTTTTGCTTTTATAGATGGCTGCTAATTATCTGTTCCAAATTGGCAACATGGTGTTGTTCATAACCTCTACATTCAAGGTTAATATGGTCCAGAAAAGCAGAAGAAAGAAAATAAACAAGAGAGCAGTAACGGAACTACTAGTAGGATGCTTTGTTTATATTGAGCTACATGACAGCTCTGTGCAAGATCATCTGTACACTGAAAGGATACTACTGAGGACTGGCAAACAAACAGTCTTTAGTTTGGTACAGGTGCCACCTATGTAGTAAACTTCAGCTAACAAAGAAAATCTAACTTTTCTATGTAATTGATTCCAACTGTTTATTCTCATTTGATTAAGTCATTCTGGCAACATTTAATTCTTTCCTGCTCCTTTCTCCCTCCCTTTCTTTCAGCCCGCTGGCATACTGGAGAAGTCTGTGCCTTACGTTTCTGTCAGTCCATAGGCTAGGTCCAGCATGTCCATCTCCTCATCAGTAATTGCATCTAATTTCTCAAATATGTGGTCTTCAAAGATTAAGTGGCAAGTGGAGCAGGCCAATGTTCCTTCACATGCACCTGCAAAATAGACAAAAGTTTACAAGCAAGACTGAGTTTTATATTATAGCAGAGGTTCATGGGTTCAACTGCACCCACTACCTCTCCCAACTCTGAGCAGCCAGGTCTGGATGCAAAGCAGGGGCTCTCTTGCTTTCGTACACCCACTGAATTGGGAGACTATATCTGCCACTGCGTTATAGCAGAGAATCAGTAGAATCCCTTACTAAATAATGAACTACTTGTTAATAAAAGTCAACCATTGAGTAATGAGAAATGTTAAAGTGCAAAGATATGACATGCTATTTATTTCCAACAAATTCTTGTGTTAATCAGAAGTCTTATTAGGCAGCATAGAGAGCATTACTAGATACATCCACTTTTTCCTCAGACATCACAAGCCATATGAACTATGCACAAATATATTTACTGTAGTTTTATTCAATTTATGCATCCAGTGTGAAAAGAAGAAACTGAACTGCTAAGGCAGGGCTAAAGATTGAAAAGTATCTTATCACATGAATGTGAATGTTACTTAAATGACTTAAAAATACGATGTAATGCGTGTGATAGTTATATCTTATTTCAAATATATAAAGGTCTTGAAAAATTCACTCAGTACCCACCTGCCCAAAGAATAAGCCTAGAAACCAGAATGCTTCTAACACCAATATGGTCGTGGCCCTCAAAGCAAAAGCCATTTTGATAACTACTGTAAGTACTTCTGGTAATGTCTTTCCACACTGTATCAGTATCTCCTGGACGTGCTAAGAACTGGCCCCATCCAGGGTACACCAGGCAAAAAATCCATGCTGTCAGATGCTACTATTTCAGGTCTGGATGGATTATCTGACTGTGGTGCTGTGAAGTCCAGCCAGTCTAGGAGCGGAATGAATATCTGGAGCAGGTCTGTCAGCCAAAACTGCTGGGAATGAGTAGGGAGCTACAAGGAGGATTGTGGCTCTGTGTCGTTTAACTATGAATAGTGCCCTGGGAAGATTGTTGGAAAGGCATATAGGAGGTCTTGACTCCATTACAGAAGGAAGGTTTCCAATAACAATCCTCTGGATTCCTCTACCCCTTCTGGAAGAAAGGTTCAGATTCTTGACAATTCTCTTCAGTGCCAAACTGGTCTTTCAAAGGAATTCCATCCCTCCCCCCAATAATGGAATTAATCAGCTCTATGATGGTTCACAAGTGACCCTTTGTGATTGGTAACAGATTTTCTGCTCAGGAAGTCCACCAAATTGTTGATGACTCCCAAGAGACGACCCTTGGTGTAATCCTGTATCGGTGGCACCATGTTCTGAGCTTGATGACTTCCAGTCAGAGGGATGACAAGCAGGCTCCTGCTTGCTTGTTTATGTAGTGCATCACAAATGTGTAGTCCATCAGGATCTACACCAGGGAATTTCAAAGGATACTTGGGAATGCCATACACACTACCCTGATACTTTGAGTTCCAGGACATTTTTGTGAAGTCCTATGTTTTCTGGGGGACCAGGTCCCTTGCATCTGGATCAGGTGGGCTCCCCAACCTGTGTGATACATCCACAATTAATGTCTTTGTAAAGGAAGGGGCAGAGAACGGTACCACCTCCTTGTATGTTTTTTGGGTTCTAGCTACCATCTCAGCTCTTCAATGACATGAGGTGGTACTAAGACCTTCCTATTCATCCAGTATTTCTCTAGGGAGTAGACTTATCTGAGCCAGAGTTGAAGGAGCACCAGGTGGAGTCTGGCAAGTGATGTTACATACATAAATGTCGACATATGGCCTAACATCCCAAGGAAGTCTGTACCATCATGGTCTGGTTGATTTTAGCTCAAGTAATAGTAATTGCACTAGTAGGAATCTGTCCTCAGGCAGATACGTGCTTTCAGACCTGAACACTTGATCATAGCTGCTATGAGCTCTATTGTCTATGATGGGATAGGAGAAGATTTTTTGATAGTTCACCAACAGGGCTAGCTGGGCAAACAGAGAGAGAGCGCACCAGTGCATAGTCTAGACTTGCCACGGTCTCCTGCTAGGATCTGCCTCTGCTCAGCCAAACATCCAGGAAAGAGTACATAAGAATGCCCCTACTGCTCATGTGGGTCACCCCTACTTCTAAGAATTTTGTGACGACTCAGAGCCATGGAGAGTCTACATGGCAGTACCTTGTACAGATATGATTTGGCCCCACTGTGAATATGAGGTACTTCCTCTGGTACCTCTCTCTGGTGGAGAGATGTGGAAATATGCATCCTGTAAGTCAACAGGAATGAACCAGTCTTGAGCCTGAAGAGAGGATTACCATCCTGAATCAGAAGCAGCATATGTATTTGTTCAGTCAACCCATGTCTTAGATATAGGACAAAGACCCTCTTTCTTCTTTGGGATAAGGAAATACCAGGAGTAGAAGCCTCTTCCCCTATATTCCTGAGGTACTTCCTCTATGGCACCTAGAGAAAGCAATGAGGAGGTCACTTCTTTTTGTAATGAGCTTGTGAGAAGAGGATGGAAATGAAGGGGGTAGCCCTGGATGAGGATATACAACAGCCGCTTGTCAGTTGTGATAGTAGACCAAGTCTGGTGGAAGGGGGCGAGGTGGTGGTAAGTGCTAAAATGGCTTGCATGTGGCTCCCAACATTCTTACCAAACCTGTCACTTCCTTTGTGTCCAAAGGAGCACACAAAAAATGGGGTCTCCTGGAATACTGGGGCCTTTTCCTCTCAGGTACATGCGCTGTAAACACAGAGTAGGACTGTGTCCTCTGCTAAAATTGGGTTTTATTTGGCTTTTACAGGAACCCAGTGTGTAGATCCCCAAGGAATGTAGAATGGACTGAGAGACTTTTAGTGAATGGAGCACCCAATCTGTTCTGCTTCAAAAGAGCTCCATCCCTTTTTCCACTCATTTACATGTGCCCAATAGAATGGCCAGGGCCTGTTGCAGTCCCTTCACTGGCTCAAGTATGCAGTACACAGGGACAATGGCAGGTGACAGGATCCCTTGTTGATCAGCAGGGCAATCCTGCCAGGGTCAAAGAACTCAGAATGCCAACAGCTTATGGGACTTAACCTCTATCACCATTGTTTCAGTGTTTATTTTTATTATTATTTGTATGAGACATGAAGAAGCCATAGCTGGCTATGATTTTTTTTTTTTTAAAAAGAGAGGGAGTGGGTGTTCCAGAGACAGTGGCATGGATGGAGAAGGAGGGGAAAGAGGTGTGTGGTTAGGAATGATGGCATGAGGGAGAGGAGATGGTGGCAGGGACAGTTGTGGGAGATGGAGAAGATGGACATGGTGGGATGGCCAACATTGGGGCAAACATTACCAAAGGAAGGAGGTGGCCCAGGGCCTTTGATTTAGAACTGGAGATCCTGGTATACCTGGAAGTGATCAGCTGTTGGTACTGGGACCAATAGCACTGCCTCCGTTTCATCTAGTGACAACATTGATGGAGGTTTCTGCTGTCACTCTGTTGCTTGCTCCTGGAGGCTGACATCAGGCTTTGGTGTGGATGGGCTGGCTAACTATGCTGCGGGAAAGCAAGATCTGCTCCAGAACTTACATGATGATAGTTTGCAATGAGGCCAATATGGCCAAGAAGGTATGCTGTAAGGATACTGGATCAGGTGGACGAGAAGCTGGATATGAGTCAACAGTGTGCTCTTGTTGCCAAGAAGGCTAACGGCATTTTGGGCTGTATAAGTAGGGGCATTGCCAGCAGATCGAGGAACATGATCGTTCCCCTTTATTCGACATTGGTGAGGCCTCATCTGGAATACTGTGTCCAGTTTTGGGCCCCACACTACAAGAAGGATGTGGAAAAATTGGAAAGAGTCCAGCGGAGGGCAACAAAAATGATTAGGGGTCTGGAGCACATGACTTATGAGGAGAGGCTGAGGGAACTGGGATTGTTTAGTCTCCAGAAGAGAAGAATGAGGGGGGATTTGATAGCAGCCTTCAACTACCTGAAGGGGGGTTCCAAAGAGGATGGAGCTCGGCTGTTCTCAGTGGTGGCAGATGACAGAACAAGGAGCAATGGTCTCAAGTTGCAGTGGGGGAGGTCCAGGTTGGATATCAGGAAAAACTATTTCACTAGGAGGGTGGTGAAACACTGGAATGCGTTACCTAGGGAGGTGGTGGAGTCTCCTTCCTTGGAGGTTTTTAAGGCCCGGCTTGACAAAGCCCTGGCTGGGATGATTTAGCTGGGAATTAGTCCTGCTTTGAGCAGGGGGTTGGACTAGATGACCTCTTGAGGTCCCTTCCAACTCTGATATTCTATGATTCTAGGTTGCAGATAGCTGATCCAATGCCACTTATATCTCACTTGAGGTGGGGCCTGAAATGGGGGTCCCTGGAAACCTGCCTGGGGATGCTCTCCAAAAGGTAGAGAAAAGGGATCCCTATCCAATGTGGTAAAATTGGTGAGAAGTATCCTTCCTCAAACAGCGTGGTTGGAGAGTGATACAGCCTTCGTGCCAGCTGCAGCTTCTGGTGCAGAGGATGCGTCTGTCTCCTCTACAGACATGTTATGATTTGATGAACTGATCTACAACTTATGAATTGTGGTTGATAAGATGAAATTATGCAGTGGTTACCATGAAAATTGCTGCATCATATATGACCTCTATCTTTGTGTATCCACCACTGCTGAAAAACATTTAAGCATGTAACTCCCAGGCCTGGGAGAATAGCCAATTGTTTAGGACCTATCAGTGTCTGGGGCAAACAGTTCTCTCCAACTTCCCCCAATTTACCTACAAGGAGGGGATAATGGAAAGAATGGAAATTCCCTGAGAGGGACAAAGAGATAGGGGTGACAAAGCAGGAGGTTATAAACAGACTCAGGAGGGAAGACTAGGACCCATAGAGGAAGTTTTGGGAAGGGAACAGACCAGCCAAGGAAAGAAAAGGAAACAAGGTTAGAGAGAGGCTCTATGTTTCAGAACTCAAGTCAGGCACTACGCCTGAAGGACCCTGGACAGCCCCAGGTGACTGACCCCAGCCCCCAAAATACTCTGAAGCTATGACAAAACTGAGGAGTAGGGTCCAGGGAAACGAGTATTGGATTTGTTATTTTTGTACAGATCTCTGTCTTTCTCATGCAATTAAAGAAAGAACAGCGTTGTAAGATCCTGTGCAAAGTGTTAGCATGTTTCATATGTTACATTATTAATATGCCCCTTGAAGAAGTAAACTGTGAACTCATACCACCATATGCTGGAGTTCTGTGAAAGGGTGTGTTTAAGCTATAGGAAGAGTCTGGGAGTCAGAACGGACTCTAGGGGCAGGGAAGCTGTAGCAAGTGCTTGCAACTCTCAGGAGGGAAAAGTGCCAAACAATCTGCATCCTGAAATCATGCCTGGAAGCCTCAAGCACTGTCCCCATCTTGGTCCCTGTTCAGACTCCAGAGGCTTA
The DNA here is from genome assembly GCF_013100865.1 of Trachemys scripta elegans. Classification (NCBI taxonomy): domain Eukaryota; kingdom Metazoa; phylum Chordata; order Testudines; family Emydidae; genus Trachemys; species Trachemys scripta. Next base: position 308,550,322 of record NC_048298.1, read on the forward strand.
AAACACCCAATGATTCAGTTGCTGGATCCCTCACAGCACTCTGGTGAGGAGCCAAAGGGAGGCACTTGCCCAGACCTGTAACAGATGCATCTCCGGCCCTTGATTGGCACAGTCACCAATATCAGTACCCAGGTTGGCAACAGGTCTTCTTCCCTGCATGGTGCATGTTCAGACAGGAAGCCCTGAAGGATGTGTCTTGATAAGTAATATTTAGAGTCCTCCTTGCAGGACTGTCCTGGATGGTACTTGGAGCCAAGCTTATGCTCCATCTGGCCTCACCTCTCAAAGTTGCCCTCTAGTGTCAGGGGCACAGGTGCCAGAACTGCCAGTGTTGGCTCAGAGGCTGCCAGCACTTTGCCTTTTTCTCTCTAGATCCTGAAGTATGGTGTCCACTCAAAGGAGTGCTGGCTGATTAAATTTGGTGGTTAACATTTCCTCTGGGTCAGAAGTGACTCTCAATCTGTCTGCTCTAAAAGATGTAGCTTGAGGCAAGAGTTTCTGGACTAGCAAGTACTTGCAGAGAAAGACAAGCACAGCCACATCCCAAACAAGTGAGCTCTTTCGCCAAGCAGAACAGGCATCCGCTACATCTGTAGTAAGGGGGATTAGCAGGGTTTGAACCCAACAGCCATCATGATGTGTTGCAGTTGATACCAGGTGTCCCAACTTGTACAGGGGACAATGTCCAATTAAAAAGGAGGGTAGAAAACAAAGTTCTTCTCAAATTTGTGAAAAATGCAAGTTTTGAAGATCTCAAAAGAACACCTGGTCAGACACTTGCTACGCTGACCAGCCAAACAAGTTACTTAAATCAGCCACACAAATAGAGGAAATATATTTTCAATTGAGATTATGTAATCCCATCACACTGACCATTCTATTTAAATAATTAATTTTGTTAAACAAGTAGTATTAAGTGAGGTGGCTATAGTTAAGTCATTAAATAGTTTTAAGTATCCCTATAGCACTATTGCTGCATCTGGATTGCCCCCTAGTGACAAAATTGCACTCCTAGCAAATGTTTTACAAGACCAAAGTACTTCGATATATAGGACTGTTTTAATAAAACATTGAATTTCTTTAACATTATGTAGCGTAGACTCACACAGCCAGATTGTGATTTCCCCCTGCTCCCCCCCCAAAAAATTTAAATTTGCTCACATAATTATTTTGGCTTCTTAACTTACAGACCACCGCTTTTTGCTTCAAGATTAACAAGGGATGTTTTTACATAGAATACAAGCAGAGTAGCTAGAGGCCTATATGCTGTGGTATTTATGGTATTAGATAGTATTTATAATTCTTAATAGAATAACTATAATATTTTGACATGCTTTAAAAATTTTACTAAGCCAACCATTTTAGTTTTAAATGATCATGTTAGGAGTCTATTCTTCTGTGATATGTATGCAGTTTCTATTGATGTGAACAGAGGTTCTACAAGTATACCAAGGAGATTTCGGATGACTGACATCACAAATATGGTTTATTTACACTCTTTTTAAACAAGACTGAATGCTGCAAATTGTGTACCTCACTCTATTTAACTCTATTTTGTTCCTCTCTAATTACTGTATTCCTCTGTCACTCATATCCATCTTCACCCACTCCCTCCTTTTGTTTATTCTAGCTCTAGTCTCAAGCCCCAATCCGGAAAGTTGATTTGTGTGGGCAGATTCCTGGCCATGCAGAGCTCTATTGCCTTCAGTGGAGCTCAGTGGTTTGCGTACACAGACAACCTTGCAGTTTGGGGTCTGAGATTGAGAGGCCTTCAGTGCAAGGACCATTTCTTATTTAGTTTATACAGTGCCCAGTATAACAAGGCCCCTGTTCTGATATGAGCTTTTGGATGCTATTATAAAAACTGGAATCCATTAATTTGGATCTGCACATGATACTTAATAAATCATAATTTTACTTGCCAAAGACCCAGTCCAGTTCCATTGAAATCAAAGAGAATCTTCCCACAGACGTCAATAGGCACTAGATGACTTGATGTACTATTGCATATGCAGATTAAGCAATACATACCTAAACTTTGCAAGATGATTACACAACAGGAAAACAATAGGTAAGATTCTTATCTAGGAATTACAGAATATTACATTCTTAATACTGTAAAATGGATATTATATGAAAGAGAAAAGTTTTAATTCAGTAAATTAAATGAAATATATAGCATTTTCTGAAAAATATGGAAAAGCAAAGACATGTTACTTCAACTGCTTGGATACCTTTTAGTCTACAATCACATTGTATTTTTTGTACAAGAGACACATAGGTGCAATTCTCCAGTACAATTGGCTGGGGGAGAAGGAAAAAATGCGACAACTTAGTTTCCCCTTACATCCGCCATCAAGATCACCCCCACCATAGTTGAGCACTGCATTTCTGAAATGAAACCTAAACTGTTACTTTGGTACTTTAACAGAGCAGATTTATTAACATGGCCTCAGTTATTGTTGACTACTTATTCCTACTTCTGAGACTCAAAAAGCAACACTGGCTGCTGCCTAATGTAATGGATTAGTAATACTTCCACAGCATCATAAATGAGCATGGTGCTTTACTATTCCTAAAGAACAATTCCAAGACTCCCTCTGGATCAAGCAGAGGCCAAAACTATGAAGTCAAATCAAATCCTAAATTTTGAAATACTCCAACTCCTCCAGGAGTTAGGGAAGTGTTATTACCATTGTACAAGGCATTGATGATGCCTTATCTTGAATATTGAGTGAAATTCTGGTCTCCAATGTTTACGAAAGATGAATTCAAACTGAAACAGCTGCAGAGAAGGACTAGGAGGATAATCAGAGGAATGGAGAACCTGCCTTACGAGAGGAAACTTAAGGAGCTTTGGGTGTTTAGCCTAACCAAACAAAGAATGGCAGAAGATAAGATTGATGTATATAAATACATCAGAGGACCAAACACTAGCGAGGAGGGGGAATTATTTAAGCTAAGGGACAATGTAGTCACAAGAACAAATGGATATAAACTGTCCATCAACAACTTTAGGCTTTAAATTAGACTAAGGTTTCTGTGAAGTTCTGGAACAGCAGTCCAAGGAGAGCAGTGGGGGCAAAAAAATCACCCTAACTTGTTTCAAGACTGAGCTCAATAACTTTGTGGAAAGTATGGCATGATGAAGTTGCCTACAATGGCATATGGCCCATCTGCAACTGCTATTAGCAAATATCTCCAACAGCCAGAGATGGGATGCTAAATGGGGAGGGCTCTGAGTTTCTACAGAGAATTCTTTCCCAAGTGTCTGGCTAGTGGATCTTATCCACATGGTCTAGGTCTAACTGATCACCATATTTAGGACTGGAAAGAAATTTTCCCCAGGTGAGCTTGGCAGAGACCCAGGGGTGTTGTTCCCCCCACCACTTCCTCTGCAGCAAGGGGCACGCATCATTGGCTGGTGTGACCTAGAGTAAATAGTGGATTCTCCATAACTTGGAAGTCTTTAAATCAAGATTTGAGGATTTCAGTAATTCTGCCAAAGTTTATAGGTCTATAACAGGAGCATGTGGGCGAGTTTGTGGCCTACGATGTGCCAGAGGTCAGAACAGATGACCATGATGGCCCCTTCTGACTTTAGAGCAGTGGTTCTCAAACTTTCTTTCCTACGGACCACTTGAAAATTACTGAGGGTTGCAGCAGACCACTTAATGATCTTTCCAAATGTTGTTTGTACTGTTACTTAACTATTTATATAGCGCTTTTATCTAAAGCGCTTTACAAAAAAAACAAAAACAAAAAAAACCACACACCTTAAACGTTTTTTTCTTCTACAAATAAAAATCATATTTTAATATCAATAGTCTTACCTTTCTAATGCGATAGATGTGCCCTCTCCCCCGCCAGGGCAGCCTCCGAGCTGGGGCTGGAAAGGAGGGGGGTCCCTCCCCTCTCTCCCACCACAGCAGTCAGAGAGCTGAGGCTCGGAAGGACGGGGGGGGGTGTCTCTCCCCCCCAGAGCAACCACAGAGCTGAGGCTGGGAAGGAGGGCTGTCTCTCCCCAACAGCCGCAGCCCTGTAGCTAGGGAAAGTTGCCTCTTTCTCTGGCCACCACAGCCCGGCACATCTCAAATTCGCCCTCCCCCCCCCCCCCCCCCCCGTCTTCTCACCCAACTTCCCCCTCCCATCTACCCCCTATTCTCCCCAAGGCCAACCCCTCACCATACACATGCGTCTTCTCCAGGGTCCAGGCACCTAATTAGTGGAGCCACACCTGCACGACTCCACTAATTAGGTGGGTGGCCCTTCATTCTCTTGTGTGTGGCTGCCCAGACGCGCATCTTAGAGGGAACTATCTGCAAACCACCTGAATGGAGCTCACGGACCACTGGTGGTCCACAGACCACAGTTTGAGAACCTCTGCTTTAGAGTCTATGAGGTTTCTCTGTTGCAAGATTCTTTTGGGATACAGACCTTTTCCAAGGGTGGAATCAATTTTTTCTACTGAAGTCACCTCTGTGTTAATTTATGCCCGAATGGCTCAACATTCATTGACACTTTTTCAGGAGCAAATATCTGACACAGTGTGCTGCCCTCCGCCCCAACTCCATTTCATTGGTCTTGTGAAAAATTTTCTCCCTAAATTTCAACAGCCCCTTTCAAGGGCTTATCTGATCCTTAGACTCTGCCCCAGACAAATAATGAATGGAGCAGGCAACTTCTGCTATGCAGTCTAAATCCTACATGGTGAGCAACCTGGCTTGTTCCAGTGGAGGGTGGCAGAGGAGATAAGTTTCATTCTGTGGAAGCACTCATCTGGAGGAACCAATTGGCACCCCGGTCTAACAGGTGGAGACTACTTATTCCATGTCCTGCCCAAACTGAAACTGGGAAAGACAAGGAGAGGGAGAAGCCAACAGAAGAAAAGTGTGAGAGGTTCCCTCCCCTCAAAAACAGGTACCTAGAAGACTAGTCAGAGCATTTGTGAAACAGACTGGGGGAGAGAGAGAGAGAGAGGAACAGGGACTCTGGTTCCCTAATTGAAACCTTTGTGGAAGAGGGGAAATACTCCTGACCACACTTCCTACCAGTGTCTGTGGAACTTGGGAGGAAGGGAAAGGAGGTTTTTTATCCAATCCCTCTAAAAAATAGATATGGTTTCCTTGAAGGCAGAGTTTAATAGGATGATGTTGAAATAATTGAACTGGGATGAGTAAAAGGGTTTCCCCTCTACACCTGTGCACAGAAGCTAAACTGTGTGCCCATATCTGCAGACGGCCTTGGCTGGTTCCTCCTCTCAGCACTTACATTCAGCAGTGATGGGTGTTACAGATAGCCCTACAACAGATGAAGAGGAGTTTTAGTGACAGAGGCAGAAGGAACTTGCCATTGATGGGAATATGCCAGTTCTGCAGATTTTGCACCTGCAGGAATAGCTACTGCCATTAGGAGATCAACTATCTATGTAGCATGTCTACAGTGGGCAAAACAGAGAAAGACTCAGGCTCCAGACAGATTGCGTGAAAGACATGGGAGTGAAAATCTTCAGGGTGCATCCCCTTCAGAGAAAGTGCTATAGCTAACGTTGTTTAAAATTCCATTTTGAGATCTGTCTGCAGAGATCTCGTGTAAATTTTTAAAAGCTTCAAAGCAAAATGTTTCTGTTTTCCAAAAAGTAATGTTGTATATTAACTAAATTCTAAATACTAATACTCAATGCAGCCCCAAACAGAAAAAGAAAAATTAGACAAATTCTGAAGTTCTAAAGAAGATAATTATGTTTAAGACACATCCCATTCAAATGAGAATACTGGTCAATAATACTTTCAAAAATTAAGTACAGTATTCAAGTAATTTTACTTACCAAATCCATCTATGTCTAGATTCTTATCAACAACAACATCTAGCAGCGAGTCCCCAACTTTCCCTTCAGCTGTTAGTTTGTCACCATCACGGTTTATGAAGTGGACAGTTACTTTATCTTCTGAGCTGAAAAATAAAAGCACATCCATGTTAACTATTACTAAAGCATGTAATGTGACTGGCAGAAGAATTTTAGAGCTTTATGGTAGTCTACCAATTTTAAAGAAGCACCAATAAAACACTAAACATTGCCAAAAGCTTTTTGGCACAAAAAAACCAAAGAAATAATTAAGTTTGTAAACTCTTCATGACAGAGTAAGTACTGCTCACTACATCTTGTTCAGTGCTGAGTGCACTAACATAAGAAATAAGGAACAACAGCTAAGGTTTGTGTTTTGTCATGATGAATGATAGAGAGGGAAGAGTATTAGATCCTGAATTTCCCTTTTCTCCCATAAATGTTAGAGCTATTTTATTTCAGACACAGGTTAACTGACAAAATCCTGTCATTGAACACCACTTCCAACATAGAGGATATGCAAGAGTAGCTCAGGACAGACAGTCACTGCATACATGACATCTGATGGTCTAGAAAGGCTTCAGAAGTACATCAACTGAATTGTTTACTAAATTCCAAATAGTTATATCTGTGCAACCCCAGTGACAGCAATATGGTTGCACAGGTGTTTGCAATAACTTAAAAAAAAAAAAAACACTAATGATGTGCAAGAACACAAATTTAACTTCAGGTTTGCAGGGTTGACAGGAAAAAAAAAAAAGTCCTTATTTGTAAGATTAGCACTTTCAATAAAAAAAATAAAAATAAAGACAACAACTAGGAATTCAAGAATACCATTTTAAGTCACTTCTAAAGAGCAGAACCATACTTTAAGGATTATCAATCAAACCAAAAGGATCAGATTCTTCACTGGATGTCCCGTTTTATTTTGTATACATGTGTGAGCATGCACATGCATGCCAACTAGTAAACAGAATTATCCTTGGACTGGCAACAGGATTGCTCCCACCAGCAAAGAGGCAGACCAATACAATGTTTGCTTTAAAATTACATCTAGCTTCAAGAAACTAAATCCAAGTATTACCTCTAATGCATACAGGCTCTGGATGACCTGCCATGTACAATAATTACCAATCTTGTAAATGAAGCCAGTCTATAAGAAGAAGTCTAACCTGCACAGCCAATGCTAAACAAAATTACGAAAGCTTTCATACTGAAAGTTACGGGGGGCGGGGGAGAGGAGGAGAGGAGGGAAAGTATTTTAATATTCTTCACAAAACAAAACATTTACTATACAATTAGACTAAAACCTTAAGTGCCTTAATGGACGACTAAATTAAAATCAAACATTTTGAAACAGGTCATAAAATGATCTTTTTATTTAAAGAATACAAGTATGTTTCTTGAGAAAGTTATTATTTTTGCCATAACTGTAAAAAACCACACACACACACTTTGGCAGCAATATGTGGCATGATTCATTATGATGCCATGTTCAATTCTTGTCAAATATTCCCTCAGTCCATTTTCCAGAAGATAGCCACAAGCTACCTTCAATAACAATGAATTAATCCAAAAAAAATATAATCAGTGACAAAAGACTGACCTTGTTAATCTGCAAAATTCAAGTGAAGCATGTACTACATTAACTTGAGTGTGGTTTCTGAATTTCTGGACATAAAGTTGTTGAGCTTTAAGAATACAGAAGTGCATACGTTCTGGTAGACAAAGTATGTTTCAGTCTATTTGGAATACTTTTTTATCCCAGAACGTGAAGGAGATACAGATCTGATTGCTTTTACAGAACTACTTAGTAAGTGTGCTAAATGTAAAATATTATTTATTCAGTGTGCCCACAGCATGCCAGGCCATCTAGAATGGATATATTCTCTGCCCTTAAGTGCTCAAAATCCAATAGCTGACATGATGCAACAAGTGTGAGAGATAAACAATAGTTGGGCAAGTCATAGGTTGGCTGGACAGAGGTTAAAAATAAAAATTCAGGCGTATTTAGTTACGTAGGCTTCTTGCTCCAAAATATGCACAAAATCTTTCAAGGAAAAGTGCTCCCTTAAACAAAACTCTCATTCATCCTACAGGTCTGGCCCTGCACCTGGGAAACGTTCTTCCATTCAGGCCACATGGCTATAAGGCATTAAGCCTCTAAAGAACATCCTTCCTGTCAGGCTGGTAGAATTCCTACTTGGCTTAGCATTTCTGCTGCTCAGAAGGGACCCGTAGGCAAGTGTCAGTTTTCCTGCCTACTAGACTAAGGGCTTGTCTATACTTACTGTGCTGTTCAGCGGCAGGCAATCAAACTTCTGGGTTCGATTTATCGCATCTTGTCTGTATGCGATAAATCGAACGCAGAAGTGCTCGCCGTCGACTCAGGTAATCCTGCTCGGCACGAGGAGTACGCGGAGTCGACGGGGGAGCCTGCCTGCCGTGTCTGGACCGCGGTAAGTTCGAACTAAGGTACGTCGACTTCAGCTACGTTATTCACGTAGCTGAAGTTGCGTACCTTAGTTCGAATTGGGGGGTTAGCGTAGACCAGGCCTAAGACAACAAGGGAAATTGGGAGTGGGTTGCATACAGCATTAAGCTTCCAGTCAGCAATTAGAATTGTCAGAGGGGCTGAATGAGAGAGGAGCAAAGAAAATTGGGCAACCAATTAGAAGGGAACAGGGGTGTGTGCAGGAATAAAAATGTGACTGCTTTTGTGGGGGCACATTCTGTGCCCCTGCGTGGCCTTGGGCTGTCAGCTCTCCCCGCACAGCCCCAGGGTGGAGGAACTCTGTGCCCCCGCTGATCACTGGGGGGCCCACACCCCTGCTTGCCCCCCCCCCCTTGTGCATGCCCCAGAGGGGAGAGGACAAAAAAAGGGGGGGGCACGGCGCTTTAAAGACAACAACATAGGTATGTCACTAGTCAGCAGGGAGGATGGTGAACTCAGCTGATGTCAGCCACATAAGTAATGTCTTGTGAGAAGGGGGAAGAGGCCAAGGAAAAGCCCTCTGCTGAACTGAACATGTCTGAATGCCTCACCTGTTAGTAGTAAATGAGGCAGGGAGAGACTGTGTCTGGGGTTTTTAGCTACAGATATGAAGTTAATCATTTTTGTTAAAGATTCACACTAGCTCAATTTGCCAACAAACTGGAGGACACTGTATAAAAATTATGATTCTATTACCTGCTGCAGCAGCAAAACAGTTTAACTTGATTTTAGTAGGAAGATAAAGTATTAGAGGCTATTACAATCTTTTGCGATCACAATCTTTACTACTACTATGATCAGGGCCAGGCCATTTCCTTTCCAAATTAGGCAGACTTACACACTAAGATCCCAATCCTAAAAAGATGTATGTATATGCTTAACTTTGAAGTCTATGGGACTAGTCACATGTTCAAAGTGAAGCATATGTGTAAATCGTCACAGGACTACAGCCCATTTTAAAACACATCTTTATAAACAATTTCATATAGATTTGTTGAATTTAAAAGAATTTGAAAAATGTACGGGACCCTTTTGCGTGAAAAACCTTCATCCTGAATCAGTAAAGGAAAGGCCCTGGGACAAGTAAAGTACATGGCTCAGAAAAAGAATAAGGGGTATTAAATATATAAACAATTCCAGAATTCATAGAAGGATAAGTACCTGTGGGATTCATATCAGAAAGAAACGGTTTTGTACAGTTTGCAAAAAGCAGGAGAAGCTTTCTGATAAAGTGCAGTCCTCCTGTAAATAAGTGTTAGACTTCCTATTCCCCACACATACATAAGCAAGCTGGTCACGTGAAACACACAAATAGAAATGTGTCATTTTGCCTACAAGAAGTTATTCGATTGATCCATAAAATATAGCAGAAGGAAAGAAATAAAATGCCATTTTGTTTAACAGCTTACACAGCTGCTAAACATTTGAATTTCAGAAATGTTGAACTATTCGGTAGCTTTCAAGCCAAAAGTGGTTTGAATCTTTGATCAAGCTATATTAACACCGACAGAGTGAAAGACTGCAGAAAGGCAACTGCAAAACCAGCAAGGAAACACTCAAAATGGCTGATAGAAAGATAGATCTGTCACTGTGCTTGTTGATTGATCTACAACCGAGCGCATACATCAGATTTGGGCATGACAGTAATTTTAGATCCTCATGGATTGTATTTTCTAAAAAGGACAACCTACCCTAAATTCTCAATTACTGAGGGACAATCTTCCCTCATTGATATATGTGCTTTCCATAACCAACAATGTATAATTTTTCATTAGTGATGTACCTGAATACTTGGATGCTAATATTGAAACTGCATTCTTAAATGTATTCACCTAAATTTGGGTTACATATAGTGCATAATGAGCAGTATCTTATCACTTTAAAAACAAACTTTGTATTTGTGGATAATTAAGCACTACATCCAGATGTACAGACACTTTTCTCAGCCTGTATATTATGTAATTTTAAGATTAGCTTTAATAAAAATTTTAAATTTGTTTGACATTGTAGAGTTGGAAGCTGACGGTATTGCAAAGAAAATAAGAACAGTTTTAGGAACTTTAGTGATCATGGTAGAAAAGAAAAACTGGTTGGTTTGAATTTAGATGGCGTAACAGTGAATGCAGGCTGTGTAACAGGAGTGTTCTCTAATTGATCAGCAACGTAATAACATTAACCGGGACGACTTTAAGTGAGGAGTTACTGTTTATCTTGGATATTGCTTTAGAGCCAAACCCCGCACTCCTTTCCCAGACAAAACTCTCACTGAGCTCAGTAGAACTTGTACCATGACAGAGGTCTGAGTAAAGAATAAATGGTAGATTTAAACAGACTTAGTGAAGATCTGTGTAATGGGAGCACCCAGTTTTGGGATGTGATGCATTTTCTTTAGGCTTTTTGATGAGCACCTTGTATGATAAATATAAAGTTAAAAAACTAAAGTTAGCTTAAATTTGGTTAAGGAGAAATTATATGTATGTAGTAACAAAGGCACCAATCAGCAAGTAAAATAAGGCAGTGAGAATAATAAGTAGTATGGCTGTCAAGTGATTAAAAAAATTAATTGTGATTAATTGCGCTTTTAAATAATAAAATATTTATATAAATATTTCTGGATGTTTTCCACATTTTCAAATATATCTATTTCAATTACAAAACAGAATACAAAAAGTGTACAGTGCTCACTTTATTATAAATATTTGCACTGTAAAAATAAAATAGTATTTTTAATTCACTTAATACAAATACTGTAGTGCAATCTCTTTATCATGAAAGTTGAACTTACAAATGAAGAATTATGTAAACAAAAAACCCACCTTCATTCAAAAACAAAAATGTAAATCTTTAGAGCCTACAAGTCCACCCAGTCCTACTTCTTGTTCAGCCAATCACTCAGACAAACAAGTTTGTTTACATTTGCAGGAGATAATGCTGCCCGCTTCTTGTTTAGAATGTCACCTGAAAGTGAAAACAGGCATTCGTATGGCACTGTTGTAGCTGGTGTTGCAAAGTGTGCTAAAGATTCATATGCCCCCCCTTCATGCTTCAATCACTATTCCAGAGGACATGCATCCATGCTGATGATGGGTTCTGCTTGATAACAATCCAAAGCAGTGCAGACCGACGCATATTCATTTTCATCATCTGAGTCAGATGCCACCAGCAGAAAGTTGATTTTCTATTTTGGTAGCTCAGGTTCTATAGTTTCCGCATCGGAGTGTTGCTCTTTTAAGACTTCTGAAAGCATGCTCCACACCCCAAACCGATCAAATTTTGAAAGGAACTTCAGATTCTTAAGTCTTTGCTTGAGTGCTGTAGTGATCTTTAGAAATCTCACATTGGTACCTTCTTTGCATTTTGTCAAATTGGCAGTGAAAAAGTGTTCTTAAGACGGACAACATGCTGGGTCATCATCCAAGACTGCTATAACATGAAATATATGACAGAATGCAGGTAACACACAGCAGGAGACAGAGACAAAATTCTCCCCCAAGGAGTTCAGTCACAAATGTAATTAACGCTTTTTAAAAAAAAAACAAAAAAAAACGAGCATCATCAGCATGGAAGCATGTCCTCTGGAATGGTCGCCAAAGCATGAAGTGGCATACGAATGTTTAGCATACCTGGCACATAAATACCTTGCAATGCCAGCCACAAAAGTGCCATGCAAACATCTGTTCTCACTTTCAGGTGACATTGTAAATAAGAAGCGGCAGTAGTATCTCCTGTAAATATAAACAAATTTGTTTCTTTTAGCAATTGGCTGCACAAAAAGTAGGACTGAGTAGATTTGTAGGCTCTAAAGTTTTACATTGTTTTGTTGTAGAGTCCAGTTATGTAACAACAACAACAACAAAAATCTACATTTGTAAGTTGCACTTTCATGATAAAGAGATTTCACCTCATACAAGTACTGTAGTGCATTAAAAATACTATTTATTTTTACAGTGCAAATATTTGTAATAAATATAAAGTGAGCACTGTACACTTTGTATTCTGTGTTGTAACTGAAATCAATATATTTGAAAATGTAGAACAACATCCAAAATAGTTAATAAATTTCAATTGGTATTCTATTAGTTAGTTAAAAAGTTAACTGCGATTAATCAAATAGCCCTAATAAGCAGTATTACTTGTAGTCTGGGAAGGATGTATGGATTCAAAAGTAACTAATAAAATAAAGAGCTGTGTGACGAAGCGGGAATTTGTTTACCTGATTCACACACCACCATTCATACAAAGACTGGGATGAAAAGTTGCCTTTCATTCTTATGGCTTTAAGAGGATCTAAAATAAAACAACTGGTGTCTCTCCTTTTACTGTCATGACAGGCAGAGAGATGAGACTCCCTGAACATTTGTTCATGGTCCCCATGCCAAACCTAATGAAGAAAGGGTTGGTCACAGAACAATGGGTAAGACAGCTGGGGGGAAAATGTATAAGACATGTATGTGTATCACAGAGGAGCAGGGGCAGAAACATGCCAAGAAGAGAGTATACTTTAACAAACAAGCCCAAAATATAGATTAGCAAGTAGGAGACAGAGTGATGATGCAGTTAATCGGGGGGGGGGGGGGGGGGGGGAGGAGGAGGAGGAACCTGTTTTCCAGCACCTAGGTGTGGAAGCCCCTACTTTATAATACAAAATAGCCAGCCCTGCAGTTTCTGGTACTAGTAGAAGCAGGATCTAAAAGTGAGAAAAATGGAGAAACAACAATCCAAGTTTGGGAATATGAGGAAGCCTCTCTCATTGAAGTGATAGCAAGAAGCCCAAGTCAGTTGTGGTGTGAAATAAATAATGCCACTGGGTATTGCATATAATTCTGCAAATGGGCTGAAGACAAGCAAAAGCACGGCGATTGTGTAAGGATTGACAATTGTAGTATCAATCCCTATTTAGGGAATGGTATCCTGAATTTTCCATACATGTATGTAAGGTATGCAGGGCATGATACATTTTGTGTTCCCTGTAAAATGTAATCAAACAAAGGCTTATTGATATGTACCCTTTTGGGAATCAGGAAGGTGTGACAAAGCTCTGTCCTTGTCTCTGTGGGTCCTGTGTTTCCTGGCAGATTTTGCTAGCCTCAGAGGCTTACTGTGACCCTCCATGTAGCCCTTCTCTCTGTCTAGAGGCAAGGGTCACAGCTTACTGAGCCATTTTCATCATGAGCCAGAAAGGGAGGTGAGGAGAAGCAACCCTCCCTCACACAGTCTCTGTTGTCTCACAGTCTCGGTGATTAATCCGGGAGGAAAGCGGGGAGCCCGGGACTGCCCTCCACTCCGGGGACCCTAGTAGTGTCAGCTATGGTAGCTGACTTTTTGGAAATAGGATGTGTACAATTCCCTGGGCCACTTCCCCACAGTAGCCCCCACTCAATATCTCCTTCACCGTTACCTCAGGGCCTCTTTCCTTGCGCCTGATATGGCTTTGTACTGCTTCGTTCCTCTAACAGCACGGCTTCCTCCTACAGCTCCTGACACGCGCACCTCACTGACTAACTGGGAGGCTTTTAACTTGTTCCAGCCAGCCCTTGATTGGCTTCATGTGTCCCAATCAACCTAGCTATCTTAATTGGCCCCAGGTGTCTTGATTAACCTGGAGCAACTGCCATATGGTTACCATGGTACCAGGGATTTGTTTAGCCTGGGGCTAACATACCTGTTCCTCACTACTTTACTATAGCCATCTGGCCTCGCCCCATCACAAAGGGTAGAAATAATGGTGACACAAATATTGTATATTGAAAAGGAAAATTCAGAATACCGCAAGGTGGAGGCAGGAGTCAGTAATGGATTGGTTAAAGCCCCCTTAAAGAAGTGCTGTATAATGATGTATACAGATACTTGTGTTATTTAACTTGACTTCATTGCATTTGCCAAAAGGATTGTGTCCACCATAGCTTGGCCAATTGTATGGCAAAATGAAAAAAGGACCATTAGAAAGACATTGTGATAGAAATGCAGAAGTAAAAGCACTCAAATCAATTCAAAGGCAAAGCCGACGGAGCCTATCCACCAGTGATATAACAGGGTGGTTTGTAGAGAGAGCATCAATCTGGAACCAGGTGGACATTGAGACCATGTGGGAACACGATCGATCATTCCAACACAAGCTGGCTGCAGACATACAAAGCCCAATGAATGAGCAAAGCAAAGAACTTATTAATCAAGAACTTTTGAATGTATATGTGACACTCTGTACCTCAAAGCAGCATCCTGGCACTCCATATTCACCATGGTGATATGATTAAGGATGTTTTGTTTTGGATCTTGACCTTGAAGGACAAGAAGTGTGGGCAGTGAGGAAGCAAGATTCTTTGCTTTAGGCTGCAATAAAATTGATGCCTTGACAATCCCTCCCTGACTGTCTTTCAAGACCCACCCTCACCACGACCCTCCTGGCCAGTGGCGGATTAGCCACTGGGTCCAGGGGCCCTGGCCAATGGAAGAGGGAATGGTCCCCAGCAGTGGAAGCCCAAAGTACCAGCCGCCAAGACCAGAGAAGCTCCCATCCCCATAGCAGCAGTGCCCTGACCCAGTCAGCAGCCGGAGGACAGGAGAGGCTCCTCCCACTAGCAGCCACTGACCCCATCAGAAGTCGTGGGGCAGCAGGACAAGCCTCCACTCCTAACCCACTCTCCAGCAGAAGCGCCAGGCCAGGAGAAGCCCCAGGGGCCCTGACCCTGGTCCCCTGCAGAAGTGTGGGGTGGAGGGGGTGGCAGGGGAAGCCCCAGTACCCAGATCCCCGCTGCAGCCCTGGGACTGGAGGAGCTCTCACTCCTCACTGCGGCCCCAGGGCCGTGGGGACAGAGCTTCTCTGGGCTTGGGGCTGCAGTTGGGGGGTGGGGAGGTGCAGAAAGGAGGAAAAGGGGTTGACGTGCTGCAGTGGGGGGGCGGAATGAAGGGGAAGGGCAGAAAGGGGGGGGGCTGTTGGCAGGGCCGCAGGCAGAAGGGGTGGGGAAGGGCCCCCCAGGAAACCTTAATCCGCCTCTGCTCCTGGTTGAGAAACACTGAACTAAACAATCTTGTTCTTGAATGCAGCAGAAGTGATTGCTGTCCAACTCTAAAGCTGGACAAATCTAGGTGAGGTGACCACATACCCTCTTAGTGGGCACAAGTTTATTTTAGGCTCCAATCTTGCAAAACTTTAACTATGCATGTTGTCCCAGCAACAAAAATACTTGTGCACTTAAAGAACCTGCATGGATTTGCAGGATTAAGGCTAAATTTGAACTATGCATTACAAAAGTCATGAAGTGCTTTGAAATCTACTGATGTCAAGTACTACGTAAGAGGTAGGTATTGTGTGATTCTACCTAAATTTTACTAGATGACAAGCTTCTAAAGTTTTATTAAAACTTTCCAGAAGAAAACAAAATACTGGACTTCCCCCAATGAGGAAAAGGAAGCCTGGAATACTAAGGCAAAAGCTCTGATAGTAAAAGGAAGCTCTCTAATCAGAATGTCAAGAATTCCCCAACATACATCAGTTAAGTAAGGCCAAAACTGAATTTCAAATACTTTAAAATGTAAACATGTATTTGTAATGTAAATGGGCATGTCAGTGACTAGGAAAAGAAATCTGCTTTAATTGTCAAAGTCTGATCCTGCAGACACTTACATACACAAACTTTCCACATGTTGAAGTTCAATGGCACTATTTATATGCATAAAATAAATTAAGTGCATAAGTGTCTTCGGGATCATGCCATAACTTAACTTTTAAACTTGAGCACAGATCTAATTAAAGGAAGGGAAGCAACCTGAAGTTAGGAATTAATAATATTTAGTAACAAAGCAGACCAAACAGTAGATGGTGCTATAGTTGCATGTCTTGTGAAATCAAGTGTTCAAAATGCTCTTCTACTTAAGTCTTTTTTCTGATTTTAAAAAAAACTCTGTATAATGGTAGTGCCAGGAAAGTCTAATCAGCCTATAATCTCCGGCGCCAATCCTTCAAATATTTACACATGCCTTTAAATCAAAGGGACTATTGCTTGGCATTAAGTACATGCATAAGTGTCTGCAGAACCCTGCCTAAACAGACAATAAGTTGAGAAAGCCAATTTCTCCCATTCATCAGGAGGCTTCAAAAGAGAGTGTTTCTTTGGACAATGAGGCTGTATTATGTTGAGGCCTCTGGTTAATTAGAGTAAGATTCCAAAATCTACTGCCAATGAAAGTTGTGGTTTTAATGTACTACTTTAAAAAGCAAAGCAATTATGCATATTTGTCCTGTCAATACAGGATTTTTTAATCTAAACAGTGGTAACAATTTCTTGTCATTTGGTAAATTGCAACAAATATTGTATTTATTTCAGTGCCATTGTTTGTACTTCTAGATGGAAAAACCTCAAGATCACCACCCCATGGTACAAGTATTTTATTTCTAGACTTGGCAAGAACTAGAGCTTTCCTTGGCTGGCTAGATATCAAGCCTGCCTTGTTCAGGACAAATCTCCAGCATGTTTGTATGACTTCAAGAGTTGAATGTCTAAAACTAACATCAGGTTGCCTTAATGAAGGCACAGAGACATAGTTTTTATTTACCCATAAAATTTTAACTAGAAAGTGGAGTACAAAGAACAGATTTTGCCTGACCTGCTCGTACAGGTTGAGATACTGACTGTGTGAACAATATATAATCACATTTTCACCGTGGCAAGATTTAACATTTCAGTGATATCATTGTGGAATGCACTGGAATAAAGCTGAAGCCAGTTTAAAACAGCCTATGTAGTTTGTAAGTAAAGAGGAAAGACTTGGTAACTCCAATGGTTTTTGTGGAAGTTACTGTATAAATAAGGGAATTCTTGTACAGTTCTAAGAAAGGCCATGTGCACAATGGAAGGAATTGTTAGCTCTGAAATTAATTTGCAGTTAACATTTCAGTATTTAATACAATTAGTTGGAAGCTTCCACCACCTCTCTTTTAAAGCAGAAGTTTTTGGAAAACTCAGTTTTTTTTTTGTTGTAATTTGGTTTAGCTCTGCTAGCATTTCAAGTTCTGTCCGCAGAAAGTGAGTAACTTTTGGTTTTGGGTGGTATTTGAATAGCTGTACAAGAGTTCATGACCCCTGGAGTGACTGCCCAATTCTGTTCCCTATACTGGTTGTTGCACCAAACATTTACAATTCCCTACACCTCTTCTAAAGGAAGAGGTCATTTATCCCACCAGTGTACATACAGGGGACAATTCCGACCGTAAGGTCCCAATCCTGAAACCCTTGTACTTATGAAGTACGTCTATCCTTACCTCCAGGTTCAGCGGTAAGCAATCGATCTTCTGGGATCGATTTATCACATCTTGTCTAGACACGATAAATCAATCCCGGAAGTGCTCGCCGTCGACGCGGGTACTCCTGCTCTGCGAGAGGAGTACACAGAATCGACGGAGTATCCTGCCTGCCACGTGTGGACCTTTGGTAAGTTCGAACTAAGGTACTTCGACTTCAACTACCTTATTCACGTAGCTGAAGTTGCGTACCTTAGTTCGAATTAGGGGGTTAGTGTAGACCTGGCCTAGACCAGGCCTTAGTTCAAACTGGGGGGTTAGTGTGGACACCGACGCTTTCCGGCCTGGGGTGTAAATGAGAAGGTGGATCTGACAAGCGAGGACCAGAAGAGGGAAGCACATGGTCATGGCAGAGGGATTACGCTGACACATCCCCGCCCCCAGGCTGACTCGCTTCACGCCCACCCCCGTCCCTGCACTAGCTCACACACCAGGCTCGGCCACCGCTTCCCCCCTCCCCCCCAGCTACTGCCCTTCCAGGCGGTGCAGCGCCGAGCCCGGGGTGCCAGGCCGGGCGCGCGCAGGGGCTGACAGGGCGCTACCCGCGGGCAGGGGCAGAGGCGCCGGGCGGGGCACCAAGGGAACAAGCGGGGGAGGGGAGGGTTGGGATCCACCGGGTCTCCCGCCCCCCTTACCTGAGCCGCGCCCGGGCGGAGACGCCGAAGAACCGGCCCGGAGTCCGGGCAGCAACGCTGTCCCCGTCCGGCCTCCCCGCGGCTCCCCGGGACGCGGCCAGGAGCCAGCGGCAGCGGGAGGAGGCCGCGGCGGCCCGCAGGAGACTGGCGGTGCCCGGAGCAGCCATGACAGGAACGGAGCACAGCCAACCCCGCTCACTGTGAGTAAAGTCCACCCGCTTATACAACCGGCACAAGCTACGGCTATTCCCCAAGGTACTTACGTCTTCTACGGGGCGTAACCTTCGCTCCACTTGCAAGTGTCTGTTGATGGTTGGTAAGCAAAATGCGCAGAGCAATCTCCTCCTTCTGTGCGGGAGGTACGCAACGTACGTAGAGCCGTCCTCTAGTCTACAGCTGCGGGTAAGTAAATTACGTAGTGTGTTCCTTGTTTGAAGCTGTGGAGGGGGTTACGCCGTATCCCAGGCGCCCTCCCTGCTGCTACCGCCCCCTCTCCAACCTACTGCCCTAACTCCCTTGCCCTGCTCCAGCCTCCTGTTCTCCAGTCACCTCTCTGGCTGCCCCTACATGCAGACTCTCCAATGCCCCTACCTGCTGTTGCAGCCCCACTGCTTCTCTCTGGCCACTGCACTGTACCTCTATGAGCCCCAGCTCTCAGGAGCTGGCTTCTCAGATCCTTGGCCCAAGCTCCCCTGGCACTGGGTTTGCGGAGGCTGACAGTTCTCTACCATTCTTCCAGGGGTGACCAGTTCACCCATCATCCCATTTCCAGTATGCAGCAGGGCTCTCACCTCCCCCTGGATCTAACAGATCAGAAGAATCATTACTGCCCTTTCCCTTGTGGGGCTGGATCCTAGCAAACCGACCTCAGCTCTGTTCCTGTCTTTTACAGGAAGGGCACCAGGCAAGCCCCAGTCTCCTGTCTGTACCCAGTCTGAAAAAACTTTTCACACCATCATGTAATCTTCTTATGGCAAGGGTCAGCAGATGACATAGTTAAACATAGTTCTTTATTTTTGCTTGTGAGGAAACTTTTAGTCTTGGAAGAAAATGCTGTGGTGTTGTTTATCTCTTGCAGTTTCTATAGGAGGTCGGTGGCAAGCATCAAGGGAACTTTCTGTCTGCCTTAATATCTCCAGCTAGAGTCAATTATTGAGGCAGAGTTGTTCAATGGACTTTGTTGTTGGAACTGAAATACCTGGAAGAGGGGATTGCCTGTATGCCATTTGTGACCACTTCTATTCCAGGATTGGCATCTATTTGTGAATAAAACAAGTTACACTAAGAATATTCTCAGACTCTTTCTCCTCCTGGGTGGAAGTCAGCCAGCAAAACCCCCGAGATCTGGTTCCACTCAGTAAAGGAATGACAATACATGCCATATGAGCAATGATAATAACTGAACGTTAAGAGTGCAAAATGAAGCACTCAAAAGTCAGAAAAAGTCAAAGCTAAAGTTGCCTGTGCAATCTTAGCCCTGACCCCTTGTGCATATGCATTAGTACACGCATTTAGTTACATGATCACACTCAACAATACTGTATCTGCAGATTCCCTACATCCTTCAGCATGCAGGATGGACAGTGAATGAGGAAAGAGTGCAATATTTATTTCAAAGTAACTTATTTAAACAAAAGTGAAGAGGAATGGGTAACAGTCAGGAATCTCTGAATTTGGATTTTCCATAAGATTGATTTGGGGAGCGCTTGGCCCTGGCTGCCTTATGAATTCAGGTCTGTGCCTTTGCTGCTCTCAGATGTGGAGTTAGAGGGGACGGAGAGTGGGAGCACGTCTTGTTACATTTCTTTTGGGCAGAATTCTTTTATACAGTTCAAATAGGGACAATAACCTTAAATAGAGTCTGAATCTGGTGCTAAAGTTTCTCTTTCAAACTTCATTTGGACCTCTTCAGTCACTGTTTATGTCAACATAGCTTTCGCAGTGCCCATAATGGTTGGTACTCAGAAGAGTAAGAGAAGTGGTGGCTGTGTCCTATTATCCCTTCCAAAGCTGGTCTGCCTCATTTTCCTTTCCTTCCAAAGATCTCTATGTTTTGTACAAATCAAGAGAATCAGTTTTGGCTTACCCTGAGTCTGTGATTTAAAAAAGTATTTGAATTACCTAAACATTAAGGAGAGCTCTAAATTTCAACTTGGATAAGTTTAAGTACTTTTCCCCCCCTCTAAAAGTCCATCTTATGTGTATTTTATTACTCTCACAACTTAATTGGTGGGCGCAGGGGGAGGAAGGGAGTGGACAACAGGAAGTCAGGAGTGGTCTTACCTCCACCACACCCTGTAAACTCTTGGGGGGGGCTGGTATCATCCTTTTTTTTGTTAGAAATGTATGTAATAATGGCACAATGTGGTCCGAACTCCTGATTATGGTAGTACCTAGAGGTCCCAGTGGAAATAACAATAAAGGCCTGTTTATGACTGCACAGGTGCAGGGCAGCCATGAACTAAAAACCCATGACTTTCAGCCTAATGCTCACTCCTCTTGTCAATGCTTCCTCTGTTATTTCTCTCTTGCTGGTTAAACCTTATTATCTGTAATAAATATAGTTCATAGATTCCGAGGCCAGAAGGGACCATTGTGATGATGGTACTCGACAAAAATGAATCCTTACAACCCTCCCCTAAAACACACAAACAATACAAAAAGAATAAGTGAATGTCCTTTGATGTTGGTGACTGTAGTTACTGTGTACCTGGTTGTCTGTGCCATAACACCAGTTTTAATTCCATTCACTTAATATGAAAGTGAATAATCAGACTCCATCTGCCTGGCTGTACTGAACTCTGAAAAGTAGTTCCTTGTATGGTCCTCTAGGGCAGTGTTTCTCAAACTTTTTGATACCTGAGATCCGCTTGCTGCCTTCCTAAACTGTATCAGGGAGATCTCAGGGACTGGTGCTGGTCCACAGACTGGTCATTGAGAAATAGTGATCTGGGAAGCAGCAAGTCAGTATTAGTCTAACTGAGCTGTTGCTCATTAAATATGTGCAGAAGATGTTTAGAAAAAGTGCTGTGCATTAGTGACTTCCCCTACCATGCAAGAGGTTTGCATCTCTGCCAGGGGGCATAGCAGCCAAGAAAGGGATATGCCTTGCTCATAACACCACTAAACAGTATTTTACATTTCATAGGTAGGGTATGGAGTAAAAATTTTCAAGCAATAGAAAATGAAAGACTTAAAATGATTAAATAATATATTTTTTTCATAAAAGAACTATGGATGGAGAGAACTGGCAAGAAAATCTTCAAGGAATACAGCCTGCATCTAGTGGAAATGTCACTTTGGGATATTCCTGCACATTGCCATTAATATAGCTGTGCTCTGGTCAGAAGCTACTACTTGTGAATTAAAAAAACCCAGCACTTTTATGGTTATTTATTAGTGAATAAAGTCACAAATGCTATCATTACATAACCCAATATATGTATATTTTTAGAAATAGAACTCATTTATGAAGCACTCAAGTGTCTGAAGATCCATTCAAAACAATACACCCATAACTACCTAACTGTGGATACTCTAATAAAAACGTATAAAGCCAACTGTAGAGTCAGCAGTAAGTACACAGACACTTGGGACACTGTACAGACCTGCAGTTTACAGGTCCGCTAGGCTGTCCCATCAGTGATGTAATTGGAACAGGAGGTAACTTGGGGTTGGCTCCTTCCCTCTGCCATCTTGCGATCATGCAAACTATATCAGCATATTAAATGGTGGTTCTTGCAGTGCTGCCAACTCCTGCAACATCTGGTGTGTGTTTTCTTAAAGCTCCAGCTCTTGGAGTCCGGGATCATGTGAGAACTTTAACTGTTTAAAGAAAAGTAGCTTTCTAGGCCTAATGGCTGTGGTAAAGAAGCTTGAAAATGTGAACTATACAGGCTCAAACCAGAAGCCAAGTAAAGAGGACTCAAAGTCTGTTTATAAAATGTAATGATTTTTTTAAGCCAGTCTCATGACTTTCTGGGGCCTGACTCGTGATTTTTGAACGCTTGGGGTTGGCAATACTGTATTTGGCTCTTGACTTTACCCAAACCCCCTCCATTTAGGGCAAGATTAAGAACAGCTGAGGGGTATGCCCCTTGCAATACAAGCCAGGCTGTCTCATGCCTGTCTGAGCCCTCTACTGGAAACTCAGACTGAGAACTGCATCTTGGCATTTGAAGCAAATTTGTTCTTGTGGCACTGCACTTCCTTTACCTCACTGGGTCCAGCATTTCCTCCTCTAGCAGTGGAAGGGCCTGGAGTCAATCAGTCCCACTCCAGAGATTTTTTTTTTTTCTATTTCTCACTTGTATTTATTTTTCAGTATTTACAAGGTGGGCCTCAGAGTAGGCTCAAGCAGTACTCTTCAGCCAAACGAAAGAAACAAATTCATAACACAAAAAGGGAATACTTCTCCCTGCCCCCTCTCAGCAGTGTTGCTTTGTTATGCTGGCTTCTGGATGCCAGTGCTTCCCCAGTCAGTGAGCTTAGTAGCTTCCTCTATATGGAGAAGAGAAGCCTTTTTTCTCTGCTGCTACTTGTCTTTCATCTCTCCTCCCTGTTGCCAGGTGGTGGGGGAGTTTAAAGGTCACAGGCAGCCCTTAATTGGACTCAGTTGCTCCTAGCTGACCTAAGGTAACCTCTTTTCAGTTAATAGGAAAAGGGCCTTCACCATTCTAGGGCTGATATGCCTGACTTCCACAACTCTTATAGCTGTCTGTTCTGACTTTGTCACATTTTATATTTCTCTTTAGCATTTACGTGTGATGTTGATCTATGCCAAGCAGACACTGTGTGGGCCCAACCTCTGCAGCACGTCTCATCCTGCTGGAGTGTTTCAGCAGCTGCTACTAATATTTCTCAACTACTTAGAAATCCCCCAGAAAGTGATAAAACAATGCTTGAAATTTATTGCATTTGCTTTGTCACAGTTCTCATGTAGAGGTAGAGAAATGCATTTGTAAATATCTGTGACACCCTGGATATTCTTTGCACCATTTTAGGGCTTTCTGCCAATGTGTTGGCACCGTTTTGAATTTAGAAAGCCACAGCAGTATTACTGCAATCCCAAGACTGCTGAGGCAGCAATCTGTTTTATTACTTTATTCTTCTGATTTTGCTCTTCCATACAGAGATGCAGTGCAAAATCATGCAGTATTCTAGTCTTAAAACTAGCCACATTCTATTTCAAACTTGTATAGCTCTATTGAAGTCAATGGAGCTCTGCCATGTTAGTAACAGAAAACTTGGCCTAATACCTCTACATTCTGTACATATAAAATAAACAAGTGAACCTCTATGTCAAATTCCTATATATCTGAGTGTGGTATATACTGTTTAGTGGCTTGTGTAGTCAGAAAACTGTATTATAGGGACTTGCAGTGAAATCCTGGCCCCGTTGAAATCAATGGCAATACTCCCATTGACTTCCTGGGGCCTAGATTTCATATATGGTGTCTGTGAATGTAAGAACAGCCATACTGAGTCAGACCAAAGGTCCATCTAGCCCAGTATCCTGTCTTTGGACAGTGGCCAATGCCAGGTGCCTCAGAGGGAATGAACAGAACAGGTAATCATCAAGTGATCCATTCTCTGGCAAACAGAAGCTAGGGAAACCATCCCTGCCCATCCTGGCTCTTTTTTGAACCCTGTTATAGTCTTGGCCTTCACAACATCCTCTGGCAAGGAGTTCCACAGGTTGACTGTGCCTTGTGTGAAAAAATACTTCCTTTTGTTTTAAACATGCTGCCTATTAATTTCATTTGGTGAGCTCCTAGTTCTTGTGTTATGAAAAGGAGTAAATAACACTTCCTTATTTACTTTCTCCACACCAGTCATGATTTTATAGACCTCTATCATATCCCCCCTTAGTCGTCTCTTTTCCAAGCTGAAAAGTCCCAGTCTTATTAACCTCTCCAATCATTTTTGTTGCTCTTTTCTGAATATTTTTCAATTCTAATATATCTTTTTTGAGATGGGGCGATCACATCTGCACGCAATATTCAAGATGTGGCTGAACGATGGATTTATATAGAGACAATATGATATTTTCTGTCTTCTTATCTGTCCCTTTCTTAATGATCCCCAATATTCTGTTAGCTTTTTTGACTGCCGCTGCACATTGAGTGGATGTTTTCAGAGAACTGTCCACAGTGACTCCAAGATCTCTTTCTTGAGTAACAGCTAATTTAGACCCCATCATTTTATATGTATACTTGGGATTATGTTTTCCAATGTGCATTACTTTGCATTTATCAACATTTAATTTCATCTGCCATTTTGTTGCCCAGTCACCCAATTTTGTGGGAAACTGTGGTACTTAAGAGCTCTTATGAGTAGAGTGGTATCTTATTAGGGTGGAGAGAATCCTTAACTTTTCAGTTATGCAATTAAGAAGTTAAAGGTATTTCCAGAAATCAGATCACAGCGATTTTTGTTGTCGGACAGCATTTCTATACCTTTCTCATCCCATTTCACCTTGAGTACCTCTTTATGATCTGTTAGGGCGTAGACCAATAAACTTATCTGTTTGGCTGTGTGGATGTTGAATAGTGGATAAGGTCCTATTTGAATTGCATGATGATTATCAAAAAATTGCAGCTGAGTTGCAGACAAACCATGGAAAATTGCGGAAAAGTAATAATGAACCTTATTATAAGCAGTAATAAAGTCCATTATTACTTTTCTGCTGTTGGCTGCCCAGGGCTCAGAGCAGGGACTTGGGGTTGACAGTGGGAACACAGGGCTGAGACCAGGGTTCCCACTGTCGGCCGCCCGAGGCTGACACTGTCCACCTGGGGCTGAGAATGGGAGCCCCTGCTGTCTGCCTCTCAGGACTGAGAGCAGGGGCCCAGGGCTGACAGCGCGAATGCAGCAGCTCCCGCTGTTGGCCACCGGGCTGACAGTGGCTGCCGGGCTGACAGCAGGGTTTCCTGCTCTCAGCCCTGGGGCATCCGGGGCTCCCGCTGTCAGCCCTGTGCAGGTCGGGGCTCCCACTGTCAAAATTGCAGTGGAAACCTAATATTGCAAAAAGTTAAGTAGGGCATTAATAGTGGATTAGTTTTCTTCCATATCTTTTTGCTGGGTTACTGGGCTGGCAAAATCTTCATCTTCGTTTCTCCAGGACATTTGCAGCCTGTCTGTGAAGATCTTTCACAAATGTCTGTCTCTCTGACTTATCTCTGTAGAAATCAATAGGAGTATTTGCACCAGGCCAAAGGCTTGATCATAACTAGATTAAAGCAAAAACAATGAGGAGTCCTTGTGGCACCTTAGAGACTAACACATTTATTTGACCATAAGCTTTTGAGGGCTAGAAACCACTTCATCGGATGCATGAAGTGAAAAATACAGGAGCAGGTATAAATACATGAAAGGATTCGCAGTGAATTTCAAACAAAGGCGATGCGTAGGGGAGGGCATCGGGGCATCAAATGACACCCCAGATTGGCCTGCTCGGGGTGGGGAGAGAGGGGGGCTCTGTCCTTCTCTCCCTGCGCCTCTCCCCTGGCAGCGGGGGAGGGGGAGAGGGAAAGCCGGGTGGAGCCACTTCTGCCTGAGAGAGCTCTGCCTCCCAGCCAGGCTCTCTCAGGCAGAAGTGGCTCCATCCCGCTCCCCACCCGGCTGCCAGGGAGAGCAGCCAAACATGCTCGGGGGGAGGTGCAGGGAGAGAAGGACAGAGCCCTTCTCCCTCCCTGCAGCTAACGGGGGGTGGGAAGAGCGCTGCGGCCCTGGGCGCAGGGCGGGAGGGGTTGCTGGGCAGGGGAGACGTGGGGTGGTCACAAGTCCTCCTCTTTAGCTTATGCCCCCTCTCCCCCAGTATGGGGAGGCACCAGCCGTCTGTTGTGGCCTGTAGAGCGGGAGTTCTCAACCTTTTTCTTGCTGAGGCCCTTCTCAACATGCTATAAAAACACCAGGGCCCAGCAGGGGTGGGAAGGGAACTCGGGGATCCAGGCCGGGGGGGTGCTTGGGCATAGGCATAGTTTTACTTATATTTGGGGGGCAAGGACTGGTGGGGCTCAAGTCCAGCGGGGTCCAGGGAGGCAGCGCCACCTCCACCCCGTCTCACTCAGGAGTCCACCCAGCCTGTCTGGGCTGCGGGGGACACACAACCAAAAAATATAACTCTAAGGGGGGACTCAGTTCAAAAAGTTTGAAAACTACTTAGGGTGCAGGGAGCGGGTAGCTAGGGGCTGTGTGTGAAGTGAGGGGAGTCACTCAGGGTGCAGGGAGGGGGTAGCTAGGGGCTGTGTGAAGTGAGGGAAGTCACTCAGGGTGCAGGGAGAGGGTAGCTAGGGGCTGTGTATGGGCGGGGCCAGCTCCAGCGGAGAGGGAGGGCACTGGGGTTCCCAGCTTCAGCCCTCCTGCTGCTCCTGGCTTGGTGGGGAGGTTTGCTGGCTTCAGCCCTACGCTGCTCCTGGCTTTGGGGGGGGGCACCGGTTTCAGCCCTGTGCCGCCCCCAGCTTGGGGAGGGGACACTGGCTTCAGCCCCATGTCACTCCCAGCTTCAAGGGGCGGGGGGTGTCGGCTTCAGCCCTGCACTACTCCTGGCTTTTGGGGCGGGAGGGGGCGTGCTGGCTTCAGTCCTGCACCACTCCCGGCTTCGGGGCATGGGGGCGCTGCCTTCAGCCCCACGCCAGTTTCGGCTTCAGCGCTGGGGTTTGGGGCACCGGATTTCAGCTGTGGGGCTCCATGGCCTCTCTGAAAGGGCTCGCAGAATCCCAGGGGGCTGCAGATCCCCATCTGAGAACCGCTGCTGTAGAGCACTTGCTGGTGGTTTGTGGAGAGCGGGCTAGTTCACCTGCTGCTAGATCTCTTCCCTTGTCTTCAATTGCTAAATTATAAAGACAGAAGAAGAAACATAATGTCCATATGCTCCAGATTAACAATACCGGTATTTGAGAGATTGGCATGCTACGGGCAGTAAATGTGGACAGTGAACACTACTTCAAACCAACATAAGATCATATTGTCAGTTTCTCTTCCCACATGTCTAAAGGCAACAGTAAAACTAACTTCAGGGTGTGATAGCAAGTGATGCATAGTTAGAGTCTGCACGCTGGATTATCTTGCTGTGTGTTGTCTACAAGTATCCTAGCCATTGCTTGTCCCCCCAAATGTTTGCTTACTATAAGTTGCCCTCAGATCCTTAGTACTTAATACTTCAGTGTGTGTTAGTTCTTGAGTGGGCATAAGTCAGCCCAACCCTAATGAAATCAATGGAGCTGTGCTGACTTACATCAGCTGAGGATCAAGCATTAAGAACTCCTCTTCTTGTGAACTAAAGTAGAGGTTTATCTTCTGCCCTTTATCATAAAGGACAGATATTGGTGAGGGATAAAATAGTAGGCATGTCACTACCCAGATTATCTTCTCTTTTTTCTGAAGCCAATAAAACTATGCTTGTGACAAGGTCAACATCATCCTTTCATCACATCCTTTCATAAATTGGTCCAATTTAGTTAAATTGGCACAAACCCTTGTGTGTAGAAAAGGCCAAAGTCTTTGATGCTGCAAACATTTAAGCATGTGAACAACTTTACTCACATGACCGGTTCCATTGTGTGAAAAAACAGATGACCTGGACAATCACTTTGATTGTGAGATATTATCATACAGTGGTTGATGCAAATATTAAAACAAGGCTTGCTTTAATTTTCAGGATTTTATGTTTTAATTAGATGGTACAACAGAAGATGGGACTAGTTAGAGTAAAGTTACTCACATGCATCATTGTTTGTGGGATCAGGGCCTAAAGTCAGCCTTTCTGCTTTGTAGGAAGCAGGGCTTTGTAGGGCTAATGGTTGGGAATCCTGGGTTCTGTTCCCAGATCTTCCATTGACTCAGTGGAACTCTGAGTGCTTACATTTTATCAGAGATGTTATTTTAATGACATATTGTTTACCATAGATTAAGTATACTCTTAATATTGTATTACACTAATCTTATTTGCAGAAAGAGAACCTTTTCTTTAGATAGGGATAAGAAAAATAAACTAAGATTTGTTATAATTGCACTGCCCAGCAGGTTCTCTGAGTCATCTATACAGTATATACAAAGTTTCAGTGTGTAACTACATACAGGAATTTAAAAATAGCTTGAATACCCGTTAAATAGCTTGAATTCAAACTAAACCTGTAAGAACTAGGCTGCCAGTCCTACAACCATAATTCACTTCAGCAATATTTAGTTATTGAGTAAATCTGATTGAAACTAATGGGACTACTTGTGTGATTTAAGGGTATGCAGGATTGGACTCTCAGAGTATTGTATTTGTATTGCATTAGTGCCTAGAGGCCCATCAAGATTAGCTTGTGCTAGGTGCTGAACAAATGGCTTCTGGCTAGCTAGTAGTTTTGTGACTGTGCTGAATAAGTTTAGATTCAAGTTTGCAGGTCCCGGATGATCTTGTTAACAGGAAAATGGAGTAAAATGTTATCAAAATTAAAGTCTTAGTTAGGGGTTCTGACAAATTACCTGGGACATCATAACACCTGGAACAGAGGCTGGTCCTCTTTGCTCAGGGTCACTCCCTGGGGTCTTGTCTAGATGAGGAATTTTCTTACTGGTAGTTCTTCTCAACAGTACAGCTGCATCACACAATCAATGATGTGAGCTCTAACCCAGACTTGAAAATGAGGATTTTTACTACGTACTTTTAAATTTGCTCTGAATAGAGCACGTGAAATGATTTGGATTATAGCCTCTTTGGAAAGAGGCTACAATCCAAGTTTGGGACAGCCTCTCTTTTTTGTTTTGTTATATGTTTGTATCATGTCTAGCACAGTATGGCCCTGATCCATAACTGGGGTTACCACAATACTAATAAGATATTGTAGAAAAATGCCAGTGTCTAGTTTTGCACCATTAATAGCACTAGTGTAACTACACGACTGCTGAAAAAACAACCTACTACCTTAAAATGCTTTATTCTCCTCTCATTTGCACAGATGTACATCCTGAATAATGGTACCTGAGCCAATAGATATGCCAACATATAAGATACGGGTATTGGGCCTTAGCCAGTCGCATGCCATCTGTGTATACAAGGCATGCATTGCATGCTCGACCAGTTGTGTGTTGTCCAACTGGTGGCCCGTGGGCCAGATCTGGCCTATGAGATAATTCCTTCTGTCCCCCATGGAGGATGCCATTTTGTAGAACACGCATGGTCATGCTGCATGCAAGTGAGTTGTTGCATGCCTTACTAAAACTCACTGGCTGAGGCACTCCTAAAAGAGCCTATCGTGTGTGCGCGCACAATATTTTTGTGAAAGTTGTTTTCCTATTTGAAGTCAGAACAAAAATGAATGAAAGCTGATGGTTATTACACAAAGGTGTAGTATTAACACATATTGTAGTAGTTGCTAGAGTCAACCAGGTAAAGACTCCATTAGATGCTGCATATAGAGAAATGACAGTATCTGGACCAAAAGAGCTTACAATCTAAAAGCCTAGTATGTTTGTCTAAGGAATTTGGTCATTTGATGTGTATATTAAGTTAATTTATATTTAATATTCCTTACTGCTTTCTGTACCACTACAGAAACAAACAGACAAATTACCAAAATATTATTCCTGGCCTATTGTTCCATCTATATTTTTCCAGCAGAACACCCTAAACAGGATATAAGAAGGCACAACCTGATGGCACCATATGGACCTCAACTACCAGTTATATGGGTTATTTTGTAAATCAGTATCTATCTGTGACTTTCTTTCAGTCTCTGATGTATTTGTACTGCTTCTTGAGGCTGAATCTAGGCTTTTAACTCTTCTGATATCTCTGGTTGGGAGAATGAAAACTTTAAACTAGCTGGAGTTCTGACAGGGCCCTTCCATAAAGAATGGCAAGAGCTCTTTGAGGAGCATGTTAAGAGCCAGTAAAGCTTCAAACTTTGTGATGCAATTAATTATGAAGTAGAGTTGCAAGTTTGGATCCAAATCAGTTTTTCCAAGTTTGCAGTATTTTGGCATATCTAACAAGGTTTTCTGAAACTTGGGTCCAAGCTCTTGTCAGTTGTATAATAACACTTCAAACTGTTTATTATATAAACTAACTTTTGAAGCATTAATTGATTAGAAGATGTGGCTTTCTATAGTAACAAGATTTCCTGAAATGTTACATGAAGGCTGAAATCACTGGCTGGAGTAGACATCCTGAAAATGAATGAGAAATCACAGACCAGGTGGGGATAGGCCATGAAGGGCCTTGAAAATGAAGACAAGCATTTTATGTTTGATAGGATAGAGAAGGGAAGCCATTGGAGAGATGCAAAGAGATGTGTGATGTGGTCAAAGGAACAGGTTGGGAGAATGATCATTGCAGCAGCATTCTGAATGGGTATAAGCAGGACAAGATTGCATTTGTCAGGGCCAGAGAGAAAGATGTTGCAGTCATTGAGACACGATATCATGAGCGTTCTACCTGTGTGGATGGATAGGAAAGGCTGTATCTTAGATGTACTTCTATTGCTGCTTTATGATTTAAAGAGGGACTACTTTAAAAAAAATGTCAGGCTCCTAAAACACAACAAAAAGTTACATCTCAGAACTATCAGGAATGGCAAGTCTGTCCTTTCGTGCCCTTGCTGCAGAAATCTTTGAGGGCCTCTGATATATAATCAACCCTTAACAGGGAAGGTTTTTTGTTAACATCCCAGAGTTTTAAACAGTCTAAATAAAAACAGCAAACTGTATTACCATTCCCCCCACTGCTGTTTTCTCTTTTCCACTGAACTTTGATCAAGGATGATCCACTTTTGATAAAGTAAAATTGCAACACATTGACAACTGACACGTGAACACATGCCTTAAATTATTTTCTCAAGCTCCAGTCCTGAAACTGGATGCACACAGATATGTAAAAGATCACACAGACTAAGACAAATTTGTAGGATTAATCAAGCCTCTTTAAAAGAAATCTGTGGGTACACCTCTCTCCTACTATGCTCATGAAGTCAAAAAGAATGTGTGGGCATTCACATCAGTAATAACATAATAGCTGATTTTAATGTGAGAACACATACTTTTGTTAGCAACTCAGCCACTTCATTGATAAATTCCTTCAGAACTCTTAGAGGAATAACACCCAGGCTTGATGACTTAATCATTTGAGGTTTTTAATCTTCACTAGTGTACATCAGATACTCCTGAGAGTATTCTACACCAAAAAATTAAAAATTCTGCGACAAAAAATTAAAATTTCTGCACACAATATTTTAAAATTCTGTAAGTTTCATTTGTCAATAAATAATTGCAGAGGCTCCAGCATGGCAGTGGAGAGCACAGGCCATTGGCTGCATGAAGGTGGGAGATCACCCTGCAGCCCCCCGACTCCCTGGACACGGACTCAGCAGTGAGGCTGCACCCGACCCTGACACAGCACAAAGCCTGGGCCTGCCCCAGAAACACCCTGGGGTCATACCCCTCTGGGACAGGTGCACCAGGTGTGGGGCAGGCAGCCTCAACCAGGTAGGATCCAAGTGTGGAGGAGCTCAGTGTGGGGGTATCCAGGTGTGGAGTGAGAGGATTCTGTGTGGAACAATCTGGGTGCAGGCAGCTCTGTGGGGGGTCTAGATGTGGGGGGATCTGGATGCAGAGAGGCTCATTGTGGGGGGTTCCAGGTGCAGGGGCAGTGGGACTCTGCAGGGTCTTCCAGGTGAAGATGGTTGGGGCTCAGCAGAGGGGTCTGGGTGGGGGGGATCTCAGTGGAGTGGGGTCTGGGTGCTGGGGGAGTGGGGCTTGGTGAGGTTGGGGTCTGGATGTGGGGGCTCAGGGTGGTGCAGGGGGTGGGGCATCAGGGTGGGGGTTTGAGTGCAGGGAGCTCAATAGGGGGTGGTCTGGAGGCAGGGGATTTGGGTGCAGGGGAGCTCCAGATGCAGGGGTTCAGATTCAGTGGGGTGAGGTTTGGGTATGGAAAGCTAGGGGAGTTCTGGATGTACTGGGTGAGGCTTGGCAGGAGTGTCTGGGTATGGGAGGTCCGGATGCCCGGGGATTGGGTGGATAGGGGAGCAGCTCCCCATACAGTGACTCCTACCCACATAGCTGAGGAATGATGGGGGCAGGAAGCAGGGAAGGATACTGAGCTTCCTGCAGCTGGGGGAAGTTTCTGGAGGTGGGTCTAACACAGCCCCAGTCACTCCTTGCAGGGGAAGAGGAAGTCCCGTCCTCTCCTGGCTCCAGCCCAGCCAGGACTAGCAGTTGATCCTGGCTCAGGGTAGGAGCCACTGGCTGGGGTGTCCCCAGCCCTGCTGTGATTTACCTCTCCTCCAGCTGCTCCAGGTGCCTGAAATGATGTACCTGTGCTGCTAGGGAGTGGTGCGTGACTGCTCTTGCAGCTTCCCTTTGCTTCCCTGTCAGAAAGTCATCTGCCGAAAGAAATCTGCGGTGCACATGGATTCTGTGCACATGCAGTGGCACAGAATCCCCCCAGCAGTAACCAGAAGTAACTCCACTGAAATCAATGAAGTTACATAGGTGTAAAAAGCCATACTACGTCAGAACAGTTGGGTACCCTACGTTTACTTATTTGTTTCTTAATATAAAGTAAGTGTTCATGATAGAATCTTTTTTGTCCTGCAGACTGCAGCTGTATTCTTCAGAGCAGCTTTGTGTGTTCATGGAGCAGATCTTGTGCTGTGCTTGGTGCAGATCAGGAGTAAAACTAATGGGGAAAAATTGTCAAATACTTCTGGGGGGATTTTTTTGAACTAAAAATGACTTTTCAACTAAAACAAGTTGTAGAGGTGTGTGTGCATGCACCTGCATTTTTTAACTACTCTACTTAGGAAGAGTGGGGAAGGCAAAGGTGGCTGATTCTCTCATTTTGGGAATTCCTGTGGGTTCCGACATATACTTTCTCAGAGGAATAAAGAGATCCAGACAAAGCCTTGCCCAATATGACTTGGCTGAAATTATTTATAGGTAGGCATTCTTGCACTTTCCCTTTGTCTTTTGGACTCGATATACTTGATTTTGCCTCCCAGAATATTTACAGTAATCAAGATCTTTAAGCTTTTCAGTCCTATGCTCATATCTTGACTGAGTCACCATAAAGGAGTGGATTGATGTTTTCTTTTTTAAAGATGCTTTTGCTTATTCACAAAGCTTTTGTCCCATTTATAATGCTATCACGTGTGCCTGGACAGGCACACTGTGCATTACCTATAAGGATTTTGTATTGGAGCTTGAAAAGGATACACTAGCAGCTCGTTCACATGATTATTCCTTTCTTCACCTAAGAAAGTAGCCTCCTCCAAAGAGTATACTTCCTGAATTAATAGCTAAAATTAATCTTATTCTCACTATTACCTTAGCACTGCTTCATTATATTATTTATTTTTCACTTTAAGTGCTTGGATGTTTAAAGAACTCTATGAATGTATGAACTTAAACATACATTTGTCTTCTGTTTTAGACAACTGTATGGCACATTTGATCTGACTACTCTCAGAATGATGCTGTATGTCTATAAGCCAATGACTTTAATTTCAGTGCTATGCACCTGAATGTCATTTTGTGGTTATAAATAAGCAGACTTATCCATTTTTTTTAAAAATGTAGTCACTTTAGGACAATTAGCACTTGTCAGAACAATTATAATCATGAATGAGATAAAAATGTGAAGTGGCCAGGAGCAGGAACCATAGTAAGTGTCATCTGACAGATTCATATATCTGAAGGCATGTTTGGGTGAGGAGACACAACGTATTGAGACAAGAGCAGACATGTCCCAGCTGGTTTATAGGAAGCCAGTTAGTTGCTTCAGTCTTAATATGTACTGCATGTTATAAAGTTAATACCAATCTACAACATTTACAAAAGCAAATCTTAAAATAAGATGGTGTAAGTGGGGATAATAGATGAATCATGAAAATTTGCTAACTAATGTCTCGTATGGAAATTGGTTTTAATTAGCGTAGAAGAGGTGGGTATTGAGGGTCACTTAAAAGGGCCAGATTCTGACACCCTTATCCTGAGTGGCACACTACTCTAGGAATGGTCCACTGACTCCATGGGACCTCTTCTAGCATAAAGGACTACTCCAGATGAGTAAGGCTAAGATTGTGTCATGGATATTTTTAGTATAAGTCACAGACAAGTCATGGGCTGTAGAGAAAAATTCATGGAAGCCCTTGACCTGTCCCTGACTTTTACTAAAAATATCCCTGACAAAATGGGGAGTCCAGCTGAGGGGTCCCACACCGCTTGCAGAAGTTGGGCAGCTGCGGGGGCTGCTCCAAGCTCTGGGTGCCCCCACCATGTGTGGTGGCTTGGAGCTCCACAGTTCCCCAGTTCGGAGCTCCAGTGAACCCCCGCCACCTGCGGAGGCCAGGAGCCTTGAAGGACTCCCGGTGCCCGCGGCGGCTCGGAAG
This sequence comes from Trachemys scripta elegans, assembly GCF_013100865.1. Taxonomy (NCBI): domain Eukaryota; kingdom Metazoa; phylum Chordata; order Testudines; family Emydidae; genus Trachemys; species Trachemys scripta. The sequence goes on from NC_048298.1 coordinate 308,584,970, forward strand.
GCTGCAAGGAGCTCCAGGGGGCCGTACTGCCTGTGTTGGACAGGAGCTGCAAGGGGGGCCCGCCACCCACAACAACTCCGTCCGCCGGGAGCTGTGGGAGGGTCCCCACTCCCCGCGGCAGCCAGGAGCTGCGGCCTTGCTGCCCATGGCAACTGGGAACTCCCGGGGGCCCCGGCACCTGCAGCCACAGGGAACGGTGGGGGGACCCTCCAGCTTCCGTCCGCCAAGGCTGAATTCACGGAGGTCACTGGAAGTCACGTGAAAAAAATCTTAGCCTTAAACATGAGTAAAGGTGTCAATCTGACCCTGAAGTGGAATTAGATTATTATGGATAACTCTTGCAGCAGCAGAAAGCAAATTCCTTTCTTAGAGAAGAATGAGAATGGAAGTAGGACCCACAGTAGTTTTGGAAGAGGCCAGACGGGGGAGCATGGCCAGATGGTAAATTTTATGGCCCACTCAGTGTCTCAAATGGCTATCCTGTAACGGGAGCTCATCTCAGCTCCCAGGATGTGCTAAAACAGAGAGTAGTCAAAGTGCAGGGTGTCTTCCTGTCCCATTAGGGACAGACATACAGAGAGGAAAGGTCCTGTCCCTTTAAGTCTTTCTCACCCAACAGAACTTCCCTGGACCTTAACCTAAAATGCTTGCTAACTGCCTTGTTGAGTCTCAGCTCTAAAGAGAAGTTGTTGGACAGCAAAGAGGTTATTTCATCTGCTCTTGCCCAGAATTTCTGACTGGACTGTAAGTTCCTGAATCACCCTTTCTATACTTCATTTTTTCATAAACAGGAGGGAGAATTTGTTTTCCTGTACCAGTCCGCAGTTTAGAGCTGCCCCCCACGCATTTGATACAGAGCTGGAGAACTTGCCATTCTCAGCTGGAGGCTCTGACAGGTTCTTCTGGCAAGGAGGAGAGGAGTAGTTTCTCTTTCTCCACCTGTGGTTTGTTAGCCTTTTTCTGGCCTAATTGTGTATATATACCCATCACACAATTTAATTCACATAATAGGTTTTACTCTTGTAAGTGTTTTAGGCCCTGATTCTGCAATTCGCTGTGCCCCCTTGTTACCAGCACACTCTAGGGCACCCCACCTTTACTGTTCTGTGGGCTCAAGGCATAATCCAGTTAATTTAGGCACCCCCACCCTTTGCCAGTTCCTAGGGCTCTGGGTGAAAGGCACCGACTCTTACCCAGTTCCTAGGGCTCCAGTCCACCGATAACCAGTTCCTAGGGTGTAATCTTCTGCGCGTTTGCAGGGCTTTCTACCAGTGAAAGAGTCTTACACAGTAATATCCTTAACTTCTATTCATTAACAGTTACCAAAACAGAATACGTGTGCTAAGCACACAATGCTCACCACTCCCAATAAAGCAGATGAACTTTTCTCTGTGGTCCGTCAAGATTTAGATCATCTGGGGACTGCAGCTTCTGCACAATATGATTGGCATGGCACTGCAGGGCTGCCCAGAGGATTCAGGGGGCCTGGGGTCTTCGGTGGCAGGGGGCCCCCGCTGCCGAATTGCTGCCAAAGACCCGACACTTCGGCGGCAGGTCCTGGGGCGGAAGGACCCCCCCGCTGCCAAACTGCCACCGAAGACCCGGAGTGGAAGAAGCTCCGGGGGCCCGGGCCCCGCAAGAGTTTTCCAGGGCCCCCTGAGCGAGTGAAGGACCCTGCTCCAGGGGCCCCGAAAAACTCTCGTGGGGGCCGCTGCGGGGCCCGAGGCAAATTGCCCCACTTGCCCCCCCCTCTGGGCGGCCCTGTGGCACTGAGGTCTAGCAGCTCTGATCTTGGGCTGTGTCCTGGAGTTAAGTTCCAAAGAACTGTCTTTTGGACCCCAGTTTATATAGTTTAACTTGACTCCTGCTTCTATATACCTTAACCAATCATTTTAAACGAAAGTATTAAAAACGGCATTTTTCATCAATCCTAGCCCATTATGAAACAATTATTTAACCAATCATATCCCACCACCTTAGTTGATTTAAATCTTGCAAAATTAGTTATGCAACAGACAGAAACAAAGAATCATACAGAGACCATACAGATAAAGAAGTGGAGATCATAAAGACAAAATAATAGAAGTATAGATTTCACAGTCACAACTGTTGATAAGTGGTTCCTTGCCAGACAGAATGCTATCGAACAAAGTTTTCTTAAAGAAGCAGATCTTAAGTTGTTTAAGAGGTGAAGGTAGGTACTAGCAGGACAGGAGCAACTTCTTAACAGCCTGATATTACACAGTTTTGATGCAATTTAGATGGAATGTGAGGATGTGACTTTCTGCTTTTTAACTCATGGCTGCTGCTGCTTACTAAAGAAAAAGGCCTCAGACTTTACAGTCCCCTCCTTAATGACACTTTTACTAAAGCCATCATCATTACTGTTCCAGGAGTCCAGTATTCAGACCTGCTGAGCTTGGGCTTGCCTCCTAGCTATAATTAACAAGGGCCTTATTTGACTTTGTATGCCAGCTTCCTGTATTCTCCGAACAGTTCTCTTCATCCAGCAAGCAAAAGCTATTATGCTTACTAATAAAGCCAATTGGATTCCAGTGACCACCACAATAGGGTGAACCATTGTATTTAGCATACCACCCTAATAGTAAAAAGAACAGGAGTACTTGTGGCACCTTAGAGACTAACAAATTTATTAGAGCATAAGCTTTCGTAGTCCACGAAAGCTTATGCTCTAATAAATTTGTTAGTCTCTAAGGTGCCACAAGTACTCCTGTTCTTTTTGCGGATACAGACTAACACGGCTGCTACTCTGCACCTTAATAGTGTTTCCCACCAAGAGTGTTGTCCTGCAACAGTTTTCAGTGCATGAGTGATTTCTGTATGATCATGTACTGCAATATGTGTTTGTTCTCCTGTCTGTGCAATATATTGTAAATGTGAATGGAATACAGCATGGACCAACAATTTTCTTATCATGATCATATTCATGCCTAAGGTTACAGATGTTACAGTGTGATACAACTTTGGTTTAAACTTCAAGTAGTTTACAGTCCATACAGGTAATTAGTATTCAGAATCACAACTTTTAATCTTTGTAATGCAAAAACATTATTAACTAAATAAGTCATAACATACTATTCATTATCATCTACTACCACCATTGGACAATGACTCCTAACACAAACACATCCCCTTCCTGCATACGCAACAGCTGATTTTTGTTCAGTGAATATATCAAACATACATCTTTGGGTTCCTTTGTCTTTAACATAAAAATATCCGTCTCTTTCTTTTAAATTTTGATCCTCACACACATCTCAAATTTTCATGGGCCACACATTGAAAGATTTCAGTAGTTTTCCATTGTTGATGTTCTTTATATGCCCAGGAATGGTGATCAGCGGAATACATAACCAAATTTTTTGTTAGCTGGATTCCCACAGGTAACACTGGATATATATTGATAGTGAGACTGGAGTGTATGATTCCTACATATGCTTGTAGAACCATTTGGTCCTTATTTAGTGTAGAGTTTACAAATTTCCACCACGCCATTAATTGTCTCTCCCCTTCTGTAACATTTTTCCACAACAACTTTTTTATTTCCAAAGGCAAGTTTCCTTGCATGGCTTCCCGAATCATTTGGATTACCAATTGCTGACTTATATCTTGGGCCTGTGTACAGGCTAATGCTAAGGACACGTTTTCTTGTATTGTTTCCATAGCCCCTGCAAAAAGTAATAAATCTTTTTCACCTTGCTGTGGCCACACCGCCGTATTTTAAAAAATAATTGTTGCCCCATTCCTAATTTGACAGGGATGCACTGATGGGCTTCCCAATTCTTGTATTTCAACTGTAACATAACTTACTTTGTTTGCCAATACCTTTATGTTAGTAGCATCCAGTATTCCAACTCCTAATCCAGTTCCACCCAAAGCAGTTTTCAATACACTCCTTGGGAGCTGCCTACTCCTCCTGACTGCCACGCAATTGCAATAACGTTCAGTATTTCATACTGAGATAGTGTTAAAGCAGCTATACTTTTACTGGGCCTTTACTGTACTGCCCCTTATAGTAGTCAGGGAAGGTACTATAATGGCCTTCCTTTCCTTACATCTATAGGCACTGACTTCCCCTCTTTCCCATGGGTGCTTGACCCCCATTTTGCCCCCGGCCCTGCCCCCACTTCACCCCTTCCATGAGGCCCCGCCCCCATTCCAACGCCTTCCCCAAAGTCTCCGCCCCAACTCCGCCCCCTCCCTGCCAATATTCCAACTCCTTCCCCTAAATCCCCGCCCTGGTCCTGCCTCTTCCCCGCCTCCTCCCCTGAGCGTGCCACGTTCCCGCTCCTCCCCCAACTCCCGGAGCAGCTGTTTGGTGGTGGCCGAGCGGGCAACGCTACGAGGTAGGCAGAGGAGTGGGGACGCTCAGGGGAGGAGGAGGGTGAGGGGAGCTTGCACCCACCGCTTTTTTCCCCGTGGGTGCTTCAGCCCCGGAGTACCCACGGAGTCGCTACCTATGCTTACATCCAATTTTATACAACATACAGGTGTATTCAACAGGCTTCCATGCTGGAGGTTGATTAAGACTCGCCAATTATTACTGATTTTTTCCCCCCAGCAACCAATGTTTTCACTTGCCCTTTTTTTCCTTTCGTAATTTCACTTTGTGCTTAAAATTCTTATGCTTATCCTTTCATTCCCACCAACAGATAAACCTTGTGTCCCATGCATATTTTGCCTTTAAACGTGCCTTCACCATCTGTGGATGTTTCCCTGTTGGCATTCCTTGACTCTGCCCTTCTGCAACGTTTGTTTCTGAAAATACAGTTAAAGTGTCCATTAATCCTTTTCTGCCTAACACAGTTTCCCCATTTTTAAACTACACAACAATGCTAGCAACAACACAACACAAAACATGATCTTTGTTGCGACTGTAGATCCATGGTATTCTGAGCTGCTCTTCAGCTGGCACAGCTTTTCTTGAAGTTCTGAAAGACAAAAAGATCTTTCTACCCCCATTATGGGGCAGCAGATTATTGCTTAAAATATCCCTTCCTTTTACAGGTTTCAGAGTAGCAGTCGTGTTAGTCTGTATCCGCAAAAAGAACAGGAGTACTTGTGGCACCTTAGAGACTAACAGATTTATTAGAGCATAAACTTTCGTGGACTACAGCCCACTTCTTCGGATCTCCTTGCTGATTGCAGGCAAAACAGAGGAATTACCACCATACTTTCCTGTGTTTTTCTTCTATCAGCAGGCCAGATTTTAATGGCTTCTACCTTTTAAGGGTTTAGGGTGAATTATCCCACTGTTCAGTCATGAAATTCATGAGGTAGTGTACCTCAGTTTCCCTTTTTTATACAGCAGACCAGGTTTGTAATCTTTTCTATGCTGTGCCAAATTTTAAGTTTATTCACAGGTAATAGCTGAGAAGTATTATTACCATAAGGCTTTTAAATTTGAGGTATGTTTCCAATGACCATTTATAGCATGCTTAAAGTCTTTCACCCCAAATCATACACATTATACATTGTTACAGGGTTACTCAGTAACATTTAATTTATCCCAAAGTTTAATATTAACAGTAACATTAGCATCAAATCTATTACAAGTGGGCATTTAAAAGTATCTTGTTATACCACACCTTTTATTTCAACAATTTGACTTCAAGGCCAGTGTCTTCAAAACCCTCTTGGAATCTTTGCATGGGCTTTTTAATTTAATTATATCCTTGGGGTTTTGGTGGGGTAAGTTTGTAAGGGACACTTGCCTTCTAAGGGTTAACCTGTCTCTCAATATCAGGACTGACTTGTTTCCCACCTCCCTTTCCTGGAGGGTCATAATTTGAGCCTTCTTGCTTACACAAATTTACATGTTGGGCAGGTGTGTCCATTATCTGCAGCTCCTTTGTGCTACCATCTATGGGCAGTTCTCACCTTCCCCTATCAGCTAGGTAATTTGCATCAACACAGACACCACTGGCTGTTAGTTTTTCCTTTGAGATTTTGAAAAATAAAATAAACAATTTTCTAGCCCCGTTCTATGCTTTCGGTTATGAAGAATGAAACAATATTAACCATGGCTTGTTTTGTTTCTTTGACAAATTTATTTTTACCGGGTATACTGTTGGGCTGGTCTTTTTCTACAGTGTTCACTGGGCTTATTTAAAAATTTAAAGTATTGGTTTTACCTTGTTTTGTTTTTAAAGCACACAGCAATCTGAAAAAGAAAACATAACCTTTCGTGGCTCCTTTTAGAGCCCTTGCAAGATTTTAATGAAGTAACAGGTTTTGTTTACATTTCTTTTAGCCCTTCTACAATATATACTGCATGTATCATGGGAAAATGCATATTTCTTACATAGTTTAACTCCCAAAACATTATATTATCCATATCAATTTTTACATAAGGTGTAACTGTTTATTTAGTGCTTACAGAGTATTCATGTACCCTTATCAAAGTGACATTCTGATTACTCAGAGACACCTTGAGGCTTAGTGTTCCTAACATTGCTTTTTTGTGCACCTCACCCCTGCTGTTGCTCCAGAGGGGCACTGTCTTTTTAATTTGTTATTCGTTTACTGCAGCTCTTATCTGCTATTTTGTTACCAAAAAAAAAAAAAAAAATCCAGAATCTCTCCCCATTCTCCTGGTGCTGGCTATCCCTACCAGAGTCACGGCCACATCCTCTGGTCCTTATTTAAAAAGATATTCAACTTTATAAAGCATAAAAGTAGCAAAGGGTTAAATGCTAAATAACAAAGGCAAACCACACTAGCTGCTTGTGTCGGGCAAAAGAGTAGTGTTGCAACTTTGAATGAGAGATTCAATTGGATTTTTAATGGCATTATTTAAAAAAAAAATCAAAACCAATTCATCTTAAACCTACAAAACAGGGTTTTTACAAACAAACAGTGTTGGTTTAGGTCCTTAAAACCTTACATATTTACACAATATATTTACACACACACAAATTCTCTTTTTCTTAACATCTCTTGTACTGCTTTAATTACATCTCTACCCCAATATAACGCAACCCGATATAACACAAATTTGGATATAACGCGGTAAAGCAGTGCTCCGGGGGGGGGAGGCTGCGCGCTCCGGCGGATCAAAGCAAGTTCAATATAACACGGTTTCACCTATAACGCGGTAAGATTTTTTGGCTCCCAAGGACAGCATTATACCGGGGTAGAGGTGTATTTGTACACAGCAGTACACAAATTACATTCCCTTTTATACATTTGGAGGCAGTTAAATTCCAATGGAAATCCCTTATGTTCTTTTTAGTGATTTTGACTAAACTGTCCATATTCAAATAATTTTAATCAGATTTTCTGCCGGTCTGCAGCAGTTATTAACAATTGATTATTTACAAGGGCCCATTTTCCTTCAGAATGGCTGCAAAGAAACCAAAAATTCTCTTCCTATAACACTTTTCCTCTTTAACATTTCCACAACTTTTAATTGTTTAATTCCCTCCAACCTCTGTGGTGGTAACTTCTCACTCTTTCCTTAAATCACTTACTTATCTCCCAAAATGACACCTTCTTTAGCCCAGATATCACCATTCCAAGTATCGTCCCAGAGGTCTATGTCCCTGGTGCCTATACTTACTCCTACCACTATGCCCCTCTGGGCTCCCAGCATGTTTTTGAATCTCTTTATCTGTTGTTTGCAGACTGTATGCTGCTTGTCTGAGCCTGAGCCTGCTTTCCTCGCAGAACCATCCCTTCCCATGGACATAGGCCTTGTTCCACTACCCATTTAACAAAAAGGGTGGGCTCCTCAACTAGCCCATACCTCTCCTTGTCCCTTTTCTTTGTTCCCCACCCCTCTTGTTGCTCTGGGGTAATAATTCTGCCAGCTGGCTAGCAATCCTTCCTGACAGAAGATATAGATATTCTGCTATTATTTACTGAGTTAGACTCCATCAGTTCAGTTCAAACAACCTTAGGCTGCCCGCCTTCTTCACCAAATCTGTTACCCGCATGCTCTAGGACCCTGCTTTTACCCTTCTGTGGGCTTAAGGCTTAACCCAGTTAATTTAGGCACCCTACTCTTTCACAGTTCCTAGAGCTCCGGGAAAAGGCACCTCCCTTGCCCAGTTTCTAGGGCATAGAGCGTAACCCTGGTTAATTTAAGTACCCACTCTTACCCAATTCCTAGGGCTCAGAGCGTAATCTTCTGTGGATTTGTGAGGTCTTTTACCAGTGAAAGAGCCTTACACAGTAATATCCTTAACCTTTATCTATTAACAATTACCAAAACAGAATACGCACACTAAGCATACAATGCTCACGACTCCCAATAAGGCAGATTCCCGGTGGCCAGTCAGGATCAGGTCATCTGGGGCTCCAGCTTCTGCACGATATAGTTGGCAGGGCATTGAGGTCTGGCAGCTCTGATCTTGGGCTGTGTCCTGGAGTTAGGTTCCAAAGAACTTCCTTTTGGACCCCAGTTTATATAGTTAAACTTGACTCCTGCTTATATATACACCTTAACCAATCATTTTAAATTAAAGTACTAAAAAACAGTATTTTTCATCAGTCCTAGCCCATTATGAAACAATTATTTAACCAATCATACCCCACGATCTTAGTTGATTTAAATCTTGCAAAATTAGTTATGCAACAGGCAGAAATAATTAAAAAATCAGAGACTATATAGATAAATAATAGAGAAGTGGGGACCATAAAGGCAAAACAATAGCGGTATAGATTTCACAATCACAATTGTTGGTAAGTGATTCCTTGCCAGACAGAATGCTATGAAACAAAGTTTTCTTCAAAGATACGTTTCTTTATCTGGTGATGGTGGATACTATTAGAACAGGAGAACCTTCTTAACAGCCATCTAACAACCACCATCCCTATATTTCTGTTGTCTTCTGGAATTTTTTTAAAGTAATATTTTTTTCTTGTAGAAAATATAAACCAGGCCAAGCACCTATTCATTTAAACTTTTTATGATTCTTTTAATATTTTAATAAAACACTCTAGTTTTAGAGCATAAATTTGCTAATGGTATTCTAACACTGGTATTGCAATAGTTTTACATGACTATGGGTTGATTTCTGCAAATATTAAGCACATTAATAGATCTCTGTATATAAATTTAGTCATGTGGATAAATATTCCCAGGATGAACAGTTAGGACTCCAATCTTGCAACTATTCAAGCATATGTGAGACTTTATTCACAGAGTAGCAGGGTCAAGGTCTAAACTATTAACACAGTAAACATTCCCATACTAGTCAAAGGCATATATTTTGGATAACAGGATAAAATAAACTTGAAATTGTACACAACTCTTTTTGATATGACAAAACTAGGAAACACTACCAAAAATGTAACCTTTTACAAAAGTTGTCATCTCCAAAATGCCTTATCCAATTTCCCTCATTGAGCCTCAGATCATACAGTAAAGTGTCAGATGAATATATTTAGTTTTAGCAAAATTAGGTCCCAATTCTGCAATGATCTGCATGGACCAACTGTTATGCTTGAGCAGAGCCTCCTTGAAATCACTGGGGCTTTGTATGGGCACAGGGGTCTATACTAGCAGCTATGATTGGGCAAGAGTCCTCCAAATCAATTTTATACTGTTTTTTAACTGTGGAAAGACAAATGTGTTTCTTATTAACTTTATCATTCAATTATAGCACAGTAGCTTCTGTTAGTACTTGTAACGTTATCTTTATAACCTACCTCTCAAGAATTAAGTAATTAGACATATATATCTGAAAGCTTTCTGTAAAGAAAATAACATGCAGTAACCACAGCCCTTCAGTAGTTTCACTTCTACTGCTAGGAAGAATGCAATCTGACTACATTTCTAATGCTTTATTGATTGTAAACTGTTTTTATAGAGATATGAATGCAATTTTACAGCCCTGGAGGGTGGGGGAAGTCACTATCATGTTTACAAGGTAGATAAAACTACTTTATATACCTTGTTTATCTTTCATTGAGGGGTAATACAGCTATAAACATACGTTATGTAATCAGACAGGATATAAAGTATAATATAAAATTTTAAAAATTACAAACTAATGTATCTTTTTTGAAAGGAACCTACCACCACTTTCTATTAATGCATGTAATGACCAACTGCAGCTAATTCAATACTTGGGGCTGGCTCAGTGGGCTATCTGGAAGCAGCATTTGATGCAGTGGCTTGTCTCTAAAACAGCCAACCAGAATGAACACATTACACCTGTGTGCTGTTGTCTGTATTGGGTGACTGTCAAATTTTGGTCCAGTTCAAGCTTCTTGCCTCCAAAACCCTGAATAGGCTAGGATCTGGTTAGGTAAGATTCCATCTCTTTATGCTCCCCATCATAACTGCTGTACTTAGCAAGGACACTTCAATGGATGGGGAAATGGGGAGCAGATCTTGTATTGTGGTGACTAAAGATAAGGAAGATTAGTGAAAGGCCAATGATTTTAGAGCATGCTTCTGCAGGAGCCCAGCATTACCTTAAATATTAGTGTAGTAATGACATCAGATACTGGAGAAACTGATCACCCTCATTCTTTCACTGTAATGAATTGGCTCAAAAAAAAGGTGGGGGGGGGGGACAGGAAAGAGACTTCAGCCTTCTAGAGGCAATTTAATGTACTTTTTGTAGTGTGAGGGCTCACATTCTATGGCATTGAGTGCCAGAGAAATAGCTGTACAAAATATGTAATCTAAAATGCTTATTAAAAACTTTATGGGCTAAACCCCTTTACCACCTTTATTCTCTTATACAACATTATTCTCTCACAGAAACTGGATGGAAGAGACCTATTGAACTATCTAATACAGTGGTTCTCAAGCATGGTCCCTTGTGGGCTGCGAGCAGGTTTCGGGGGGGTCTGCCAAACAGGACCAGTGTTAGACTTGCTGGTGCCTAGGGCAAAAAGCTGAAGTCCCACTGCATGGGGTTGAGGCCTGGGGTCCTGAGTCCCGCAACCTAGGGCTGAAGCAGAAGCCTGAGTAACTTAGCTTCATGGTGCCCCCTGTGGCATGGGGCCTTGGGCAGTTGCCCTGCTTGCTGCCCACCCCTTAACGTTTATTGCCCGTGGTATTGTAGCACAGGTGGACCATGGAGTTTTTATAGCATGTTTGGGGTACCTCAGAAAGAAAAAGGTTGAGAACCACTGATCTAATACAGTGGTTCTCAACCAGAGGTACACATACACCTGGGGGTACGCAGGGGTCTTCCAGGAGGTACATCAATTCATCTAGATTATTTGGCTAGTTTTACAACAGGCTATATAAAAAGCTCTAGCGAAGTCAATACAAACTAAAATTTCATATAGACAATGACTTGTTTATATTGCTCTATAAACTAGACACTGAAATGTAAGTACAATATTTATATTCCAACTGATTTGTTTTATAATTATATGGTAAAAATGAGAAAATAAGCAATTTTTCAGTGATAGAGTGCTGTGACATTCTTGTATTTTTATGTCTGATTTTGTAAGCAAGTAGTTTAAGTGAGTTGTAACTTGGGGGTACACAAGACAAATCAAACTCCTGAAAGGGGTAAAGTAGTCTGGAATGATTGAGAGCCACTGATCTAATGCATATCCCTCCCAGCATACAGGAATGTTCTTTACATAATAGCTGTTTTGTCCAAACTAACTTTAAATGACTTAAATGATGCAGCTTCCATAATTTTCCCGAGGGAGATTATTCCACATGATTTCACTGTCAGGAAGCAGTTTGCTGCTGGTGCTGTTTCTTTTTTGTTTGTTTGTTTGGGTTTTTTTGAAAGCCTTTTTTTTTTTTAAACTACTCTTTGAAGCAGCAGCTTTAATTAGAAATTCCTCTCTGTTCTTCCCCCAACCTTTCTTTCTTTATCAGACAGCGAGAGGTCAAGGTATATTAATAGCTGCTGCATGACTCAGAGTTGTTAACTCAAGTGGATCCCTTCATACTGAGATCTGCTGGTTGATGTTCCTGGCTATACTATCGCTCTAGGAGAGAGCACCTTTCCTATTTAAAAAAAAAAAAAAAAAAAAAAACAGAATAAAACAACAAAACAGAGAAGCAGCTGGGTCTCCCTCAGTATTTTCATTCCCATTTTTCTCCAGAAGAATTCTCTTTTGTTGCTACTCCCTCTTCTCACTGTGGAAAGAGGAACTGTATACGAAGAATAATATTCAACAATCCCCATCCCTACTTAAGGAATAGTCTGAGTCTCTCCTCCATACCTCATGAGTGATAGAAAAGGAGTCAGAGCCTAAGCATGCCTTTTCTTCCCCCAAACCACAAAATCCCAGAATGTGTGAAGCAACATCTTAGCCCCTTTAGCACATGTGTGTTCATATGTGGCAAGGGAGGGGTAGGAGGACAGAGCCAGTGTGACCTTGGAACTGTTGTGTTCTTAACCTCTGTGTTTGCTTTCTGAACCTTCCCTTTCTCCTAAAAGGGGGATGATGTCCTAGAGCAACCACCTCCTTTTCTGATGGTCAACACTAAGCAGACCATAGAGTTAAAGTCCTCACTGGGCCTGTGGGTGCTGGCTGAGGCTGGTGCACTTTGGAGATAAGGAGATGGCTGGAGTGTAGTGTCAGAATCCTCACACTCATTATTTAGTCATAAAAATATGTAACCTTCTCTGCCTTGGTCCAGGGCAGTGATTTTTAACAGGAGAAATCTGTGTCAAATGACTGCCTTCCCTCCCCCCACCCCCAATAAGTTATTTATAATTAGGGCTCTGTGTCTGTCACACGACCTTCATGATTTCTGCAACAGCCAGTGTGGCTAACCCCAGGGCTGCCCAAGCACTGGCTCTGGGGCTAGCTGCTTAGGTGGCCCCAGGGACAGCCACACCAGCCACTGCTCAGGCAGACCCCTGCAGCTGGTGCTGCTGGCCCCAGGTGCCCCCACTTTTCCCTAAGATTTACTCTCAGTTATTTTTAGTAAAAGTCATGGACAGGTCAAGGGCAGTGAATTTTTGTTTATTGCCCATGACTTTTACTAAAAATACCTGCGACTAAATTGTAGCCTTATTTATCATTCTTCTCATCTGTCTATGCTGTCTGTGTAATATGTTTTCTAACAGAAATTATTGGCCTGCCAATTGGCCCCTGAGTTAGGAAGTGTTAACATTCTATTCTTCCCCTATGCCCTTAAATCTCACTCTCTCTTCTAATCTTCAATCAATTGTCTTGCACAATGCTTACTCAGGATAGTAACCTTGCTTTATTTATATAATATTTTAATTTTTTCAGGTATGGTTACTTGCATGAGTTTCAGATTAGTGACTAGGAAGAAATTATTTTCTCTGTTTCAAAACATATTTCATGTTGAACAGTCACATGATTTACAGAGTCATATGATCCTGGCTCTAATTCAGCAAATACTTATGCACATGCATGACTTTCATGATACTACCCAGGTAAATAAAGTACCCTTGGGCCTATGCTTTTTTTAAGGCAGTGACTTCAAATAGAAGATGGTGTGAAGTGAAGCTACAGCTTCCTATGAGAAACTACACAGGCATGATTGTTAACAATGCATAAAATATGGTGGAAAGAGAAAAATACTAAAATAAGGATATGAAAATGTATTCTGTTGAAACCACAATTTTACATTTTTTCTAGAAGCCAAAAAAATTTGCATTCATGTGTTTGCATGTGGTCAACAGAATAGCTGTGTCCTACAAAGACTCTCAGGCCTAACTTTATACTGAAATCAATGGGACTACTCACAAAGTGTGAACCACTAAGGTACTTGGGCACCTACATGCCAGAGTTAGTATCTGCTAGTTCCCAGTTCTGGCTCCACTTCGACCCTCAAAACTCCTGATGAACCCTGTCAGCCCCTAAACTCAATCATGGCCTAAGTTTTCAGAGCAAAAGTTCCCTTGGAGCCTGGGTTTCTGCCTCTGAGCATGCACACTGCTGCCTCCCTTTAGGTGTTCAGACGCCTATCTCCTGCCTAAGCCCCAGAGCGATCCACAAACAAGAAGACAGGCATTCCGCTTCCTAACTTCTGTGCAGAGCCCAATCTGATAGGTGTGCTCTGTACCAGAGGGGGAGAAAAGATTTGAATAAGGGTCTTCCACCTCTCATTAAGGTGCTCTAACCACAGAGCTATGGGCTAGTCTACTGTGGAGCTTCCTCTGTTACCTGCACACTCTAGGGCATCCCATCTTTACCCTTCCATGAGTTCAAGGCATAACCCAGTTAATTTAGGCACTCCCACCCTTTCCCAGTTCCTAGGGCTCTGGGTGAAGGCACCTACCCATACCCAGTTCTTAGGGGTCAGGGCCACCCATTCTCAGTTTCTAGGGCTCAGATTGTAACCTGGTTAATTAAAGTACCCACACTCACCCAGTTCCTAGGGCTCAGAGTGTAATCTTCTGCAGGTTTGCACCTCAGGGCCTTTTACCAGTGAAAAAGCCTTACACAGTCATATCCTTAACCTTTATTTATTAACAGTTACCAAAACAGAATACGCACACTAAGCATACAATGCTCACCACTCCCAATAAGGCAGATGAACTTTTCCCGGTGGCCAGTCAGGATCAGCTCATCTGGGGCTCCAGCTTCTGCACGATATAGTTGGCAGGGCATTGAGGTCTGGCAGCTCTGATCTTGGGCTGTGTCCTGGAGTTAGGTTCCAAAGAACTTCCTTTTGGACCCCAGTTTATATAGTTAAACTTGACTCTTGCTTAGCTATACCTTAATCAATCATTTTAAACTAAAGTACTACAAAACAGTATTTTTCACCAATCCTAGCCAATTACAAAACAATTCTTTAACCAATCATACCCAACCACCTTTTTTGATTTAAATCTTGCAAAATTAGTTATGCAACAGACAGAAACAATTAAAGGATCAGACAGAGACCATACAGATAAAGAGTAGAGATGTGGGGACCATACAGGCAAAACAACAGGAGTATAGATTTCACAATCATAACTGTTGATAAGAGAGGGGGAATTGAATGTGAGTCTCTCATATGCCAGCAGACTGCTCTAACCACTGGGCTAAAAGTTATAAAATGGGCATCACCTCTGGCTGTTTTGTGTGAAGTAATGCAGGTGCCTAACTCATTTTCACAAGAAATGTTATACCTATTGAAGTCTAGGAGGCAGGCAGGCACAAGCCCACCTGTGTCTGAATGACCCTCCCCCAGCCTAAGAGGAGGAGCTACTGAACCTGGGATTCAAATAATTACAGGGGACAATGAAAAAATAACAGGATCAGGAGTGAGGGTCACAGGAACAAAATCAGGGATCTGGAAGGGGATACTAAGCAGAGAATCTTGGACAGCACCCACTGCTCCTTAAAGGTATCTAGGGAACCAGTGGACAAGAAATGCTGGAGGTGCCTAAACTGTCTGTCTCCAGGTGGTAGGTGCTTGTTCATGGATTGCTAAGCCAAGATAGGGTCTCCTTGGAGCCTGGACTTTTGCCCCTATCTCAGAGAGGGAGTGCTCAGACCAAACCCCTCTGTTTGGCATCTCCCATGTGTTAGTGCAGGTGGCTCCCTGCTAGTGTGCTAGATTTTGTAGATCGCATTCTTAGTCACCTATCTCTCCCATTCATTGTATAGGGAGCCTAGGCTTTTGTGGATTGCAGTGTTGTTCCTGTGATTTTCTAGGCACCTAAAAATTAGGCCCTATAACACTTAGCTTTGCAACACCTAAGACTCTTTGTGGATTCCACCCAAAGTGCTTAAAGACCTGAGTCTTTGTTAGGAATGCCAGTCCTCTACAATCCATAGGAACTTTATACCACCTTCCACAGGTGCCAACTTTCTCATTTCCCTGGGATGCTCGACCCCCCACTCCACACCTTCCCCCAAGGCCCCTCCTCCAACCCTTTCTGCCCCTGGTCCACCTCTTTCCACCCTGTTCTGCCCCCACCCACAAGCATGCCCTGCCCTTGCTCCACTCCCTTCCCCCCAGCACCTCTGCTGAACAGCTGATCCACCCTGGGTGGGAGGAAATGGGAGGGAGGGGAAGGAACTGATTGGCAAGACCCGCTGGCAGGTGGAAAGTACTGGGGGGGGGGGAAGGTGGAGGAGCCGATTGGTGGGGCCTGACAGTATTTTTTTCCGTGGGTGCTCCAGCCCCAGTGCACCCAAGTCAGCGCCTATACCACCCTCTTCTTGAAGTCCCTGCCTTAGAGGCAACAGCCTATGTGACTGAATCAGCTTCCCCAAGTAAGTCCAGCTGAGACTCTGCAGAGCCCCATTCCCTTCAAAGTGTGTGCAGGGATGGGGGTCTGCCTGCATAGAATAAGTGCAGGGCAGGCATGGGCTCCTCAGGAGTAACCCAAAAAATAAACGGACACTTGTAACAAGCTTTCCTGTGACAGAGTGCTGCCAAATGGAGCACTCAAAAAGACTTCACTCATGAAACAGTTTGTCAAGGTGCACCTATGAGAGAGGAAAAGTGGAGAAAATAAGATCTTTTGCTGGACTAATCTGTTGGTGAAAGACACACGCTTTCAAACTACACCAAGTTCTTCTTCAGGGCCCAGTAGCTTGAAAGCTTTGTCTCTAACCAACAGAAGTTGGTCCAATCAGAGATATTACCTCCCCCACCTCATCTCTCTAATATCCAGGTCTAAACACAGCTCCTGGGAACCACCCATGCAGCCAGTGTATGTATGACACATGCAGGGGTGCAGGAACAATTTGTATAGTGGGGGTGCTCAGAGCCATTCAACCAAACAGTGAACCCTGTATACAAGGGAAACCACTTCAAGCCAGGGGTGTGTGACAGGATCCCCCCAGTACCTCTGGACACATGGGCATTAGACACGTGAAAAATTAGTCTTACATCAGCTATGTAAGCCGCGTCCACACATGCCAAGAGCCTGCTGTATAGACAGGGGGAGAGGAATGAGGGGTCACACTCGGGCTAGTCCCAGCAAGGGCATAACACGACACCTCCTGCACTCCCCCAACATTACTTCTCACAGGGGCGAGACCCCATCCGCCGCTGTGTACTTGCACGCCGGGTCTCCCCATGCTCCCCACCCCTCCCCTACACAACCCTCCCTCCTTTTACACCGAGGCTCCCCTCGCTCTCAGCCCCCCGCGACGAGGAGTTGAGGGCAGCGGCTTCGCCGTGGCTAGTGCGCATGCTCACACCTCTTGCGCATGCTCCGTAACAACGAGGAGGAAAATCTAAACGGCGGCAGCCGCCGCCATATTGAGTAGCTGTCAGCGGCGCTTTGCGCGTCTCTTGCCTCGACCCACCAGCGAACAGCCCAGGGCGGCCCCCAGCGCCTGCTGCCCGGCCGCGGAGGGGCCTGCGCGGGGGCCCGGCCACAGCCGACCACCGAGAGCGCATCGGAGACCCGGCGGGGCCGAGTCCCCCAGCAGAGCCCCCCGCCGGGGAGCGGAGCCGCAGGTGAGGGGGATGCGGGGAAGAACTGGGGAGGGGGTTGGTGGCTGCGCCGTGCCGGACCCGCCGCTTACCAGGCCGCATTCAGCCCGCCCCCGTCTCCGCTGCTTCCCGACGGGGGGTAGGGGTCTCGGGAGCGAGTAGCTGTCAGAGCCCGTTATCAGATTCCCGGGGGCTGCCTGGTCCTTCCTCCCCCCTTCCCCGGGGCGGCCTGGCTCGTGCCCCCCTCGGGGCTATGTGTGTGGTGTGGTTTCCCCCCCCCCGCTGCTCTGGCCCCGGGTCTCTGTGTGTCTCCCCCCTTGGCCCCTCGGGGCTGCCTGTGTCCCCCCGCGGCCCCCTCCCCAGGGCTGCCCCCCCGTAACTCCTTCCCCAGAGCCCTGTGTCCCCCGCAGCGCTTCTCTCTCCCCTGTCATTTCCCCCAGGGCTGTGTCCCTCCCTGCCACCGCCACGCTGCTCGCCCCCCTCTCCCGGTGCTGTCCCGTCCCCGTCCCCCCGTGCTCCTCTCGGCCCCCTTCTACACTGGGTGGTCCGCCCGCAGCCTCCTCTCTGCCCGCCCCCTTCGGAGACTGCGGGAAGGTTATGGGGAGAAGGAGTTTGGGGGGCTGCGGGGCTCAAGCCGCTGCAGGATGGGATGGGAGTTGATGCTTTTCTTCCGCTCGCTCTGTCTCGTCCGCTACCATCTAATCTTGGTTCTCGGTGCCCGGAGCCGGTGTAGCGGCTCATAAACCCGACTCGCTCGAAGCCCTAAATTGTGGGAGGGGTTGAGCGATAATGCAACTCTGTAAAGCCCCTCGGCTACTTGTTGCAACGAGGATGATACTTTGTAACACATTCCTCACGTCAGAAACAAAACACGCACCCACCCCTGTGCAGCCCAGGAGGTGGCCGCGGCGCCGTACCGGCCCGACGAGGAGTGCAGAGACGTTTTGCGGGCGCGTCAGGTTCAGCTACATTCCCCCACCGCCTCCAGGGTTTTTTGAGAGTTGCGGGGAGCTCTGAATTTGTAAATCGCTCCGGCTTGAAACTAGAACTCACTCCTCAATTTTAAAATAAGTTTCAAGTGACTTAGTCTGTAAAACAGTCCGGGGAAGAGTGTTGGTCCTTTGCAAAAGGCAAGATACAGCATGTAAAATTCCACTGCTGTGCAACAGCTTTTCACTAATATCTTAAGGCTTTTTAACTCTTGATGTTCTTGTAGAACGTCAGCTTGGATCAATGAATGTACACATATGGAAGAATAATAAGGAATTACTTCATAAACAAGTGCCATGAAGCATCTGTCACTATTGTTTATAACAAATGTACATTTTAAAGCCTCTAAATACTGATCTATATAATGGTCACAACAGCCCTAAGCCATTGTACATTATATTATGTTGGATAAATGTCTGATATAAATAATGCAAATATTTGTTTTCAACCTTACCATTAAAAACTAGCTAAGTCAAGGAGATTTAAAGCATGAAAATACATTTCTTAACTACATCATTCCCTTGCCCTTGTTGGTTTTTATCAGCTTGGATGTTTAAAAATAGCACTTTGTGTCAGTGCTAATGTAACTGATTACACTAATTTTATTTAACGAAGTGTGAAGCTGCATTTGTCAGACTATAGCCTACTGATGGAGGATTTGATATTACTACTTGCAGTACATGTTTGTTGACAGGCATTTATTAGTCTGAATAAGGGTTGGGAGACAAGAAGTCCTGAAGTGTAATACTGTGTAACTTTAGGCAAGTCCAGTTCACCTTGCTATGCCTCATTTTCTGTATTGATCAGTTGCAGGTATTTGCCTCCTACCTGTGTCACAGGAATGCAGTATATGTATTCAAAGTGCTACATAAGGGTGGCTCCACAAAGGGGACTTAGACTCAGTTTTGTAATGTTCAACATTTAGGTGCCCTATTGCCTAATGGAATTCACAGCCCCACATTAGGTATACAGGCTCCCCTATACAATGGATGGGGAGAGGTGTCAAAGAATGGGATCCACAAAAGTCAGCAAGCTGAGCAGGGAGCTACCTAAGCTAGCCAGTAGACTGTGCTAGGTCAAGGGAAGTATTTCTGTCAACCTAGCTACCATATCTTGGGGAGGTGGGTTACCTACGCTGACAGCATAGGTAGCGTAGCATTTTAAGTATAAACAAGCCCTAAGATTCAAAGCCATAAACTCTCTCCTGGAGTTAGGTGCCTAAGCCCTTTCTTGCAAAAAACGAGGTAGAGGTGCCCCCTTCCCCCCTTAAATTTTTAGCCTGACTGATAGAGCACTCACCTTGGGTAGTCATTGGCATGGGCTTGAACTTGGGACTCTGACATTTCAGGTGAGTCCCCAGACCACTGGTTTATATTTGTTCTTCTCACTCTTTCCAGAGATAGTTTATTTATAAGAAGGGGAACAATTTAAACAGGAGAGGTTGAGAGGGAACAGCCCCAGAATATCCTTTTAGCCCAGAAGTTAGGGCTATTTCCTGAAAGGTGGAGACAAGGGTTTAAATTCCTGCTCCGCATCTGGCAGAGGGATGAATTGAATCTGGGATTCCCACATCCTGAGGGAGTGCTCTAACCACTGGGCTAAAACTTACAAAGGGGGCACCACCTCCACTTCTGGCATTTTGTACAGGGCATGATCTATTAGGAAGCCATTGAGCATGTCTATCAAATCAGGCCACACAGGTGAGATAGGCAGGGCATTGCATAGTTTGAGGATTCTGCTGGGGTTTAGGTGTGAGTTAAATGCCTGGTTGCCTGGACTGAGGTGGTTGTGTGTATGCCCAGTGGCAGATTTTTAGGGGTCTATAGGATTTTATCAGTTGATACTTAGGTGCTTACAGGGTAAGGCAGCAGTTGAGCAGGGGCTTTGGGGATCTAAGTTTTGGACTTAAGCACCTAAATCCCTTTGGGGGATTTAGCCCTAAATTCCAAATGTTACCATCAGTCCTTAAATAGTACGATTGGTGCTATAGAAATATGAAATAGAAAATGTGCAGTTTAAGTATGACAAATGTGGAGCTGAGATTTGCAGAATTGAGAACTGCTGGGTCTGGACATAAGTTAGACCTGCTGAGATAATCATGGTTGATAAACAGAGGACTGCAGTCAAGGTCCAGTCTGAGAGTGGGAGAAATGTTTGATTCCACCCTGAGATAGAGGTGACAGCTAGATGCATGAGACAGACCTGAAGAGGTTACACTCAGAGAGACCAGGAGGAGGTCAGAGGTGCAGTCCACCCGGTAACTGAGACAGAAGCAGTATTTCTTTGGGAATGAAGTAAATGAGGTTTCTTCAGATATACAGTCTGATGATGCCTCGACATTTTTAATGACATAATCTTTTACCATTACCCAAGATTTTTTGTTTGTGGGCAGGGATGGCATTATAGAATATCAGGGTTGGAAGAGACCTCAGGAGGTCATCTAGTCCAATCCCCTGCTCAAAGCAGGATCAATCCCCAACTAAATCATCCCAGCCAGGGCTTTGTGAAGATTGACCTTAAAAACTTTTAAGAAAGGAGATTCCACCATCTCCCTAGGTAACCCATTCCAGTGCTTCACCACCCTCCTAGTGAAAACGTTTTTCCTAATATCCAATCTAAACCTCCCCCACTGCAACTTGAGACCATTACTCCTTGTTCTGTCATTTGGTACCACTGAGAACAGTCTAGATCCATCCTCTCTGGAACCCCCTTTCAGGAAGTTGAAAGCAGCTATCAAATCCCCCCTCATTCTTCTCTTCTGCAGACTAAACAATCCCCGTTCCCTCAGCCTCTCCTCATAAGTCATGTGCTCCAGCCCCCTAATCATTTTTGTTGCCCTCCGCTGGACTCTTTCCAATTTTTCCACATCCTTCTTGTAGTGTGGGACCCAAAACTGGACACAGTACTCCAGATGAGGCCTCACCAATGCCAAATAGAGGGGAATGATCATGTCCCTTAATCTACTGGCAGTGCCCCTACTTATACAGCCCAAAATGCCGTTAACCTTCTTGGCAACAAGAGCACGCTGTTGACTCATATCAGCTTCTCCACTGTAACCCGTAGGTCCTTTTTTGCAGAACTGCTGCCTAGCCATTCGGTCCCTAGTCTGTAGCAGTGCATGGGATTCTTCCGTACAGCATATGCTGATTGGGATGAGGAGAGTCTAGCCTAGTGGTCAGAGTGGGCATCAGGCCTAGTGGTTTGAACAGGCATTGGCAACCAAGGACTAGGGTCAGTAGTCAGAGGTCAAAGCCAAGGGCCAAACTGGAAGGCAGGAACTGGATACCAGAGCCAAGGGTCAAGCCTGCAGTCAGTAATCAGAAGCCAAGGTTCAAACCTGAGTGAGCAGGATAGCAGACAAGGAGGGATTCAAGGCAGTGTCAGGACAGAAGCAAGATTGGTGTGGCCAATCAGGCAGTCTGCTGCAGGCCAGCTGTACTGATGAGGCTGCCTGGAGATTAGTTCTGCTACAGGCCCTAGTTCCTGACAGTACCCATCCCTTGAGAGTGCCATCTAGGGACCTTGGGGCCTGGTTTTTCAGGGTAAGCATGGTGAAAGATGCACAGGAGATCCAGGCTGTACCCATTCCAGTCAATTAGATATTGTAGTTTCTCTCAGACCTGACTAGAATCTGCCAAACCACATATTCTTCTTGGCCCCGAATAGCCATCTGTGAAGGATGGGGAGTAGTATGGAGTGGGAAGGGATTCTTGACTAATGGCTTTAGAAGAGAGACATGGAAGACTGGGTGAATCTTGAGGGAATCTGTTACCTGTAACTTGAATGTAACCTGGTTAATCTGTTTTGTGATCTGGGAAAGGCACTAGATACTTATGGTCCAGATTCATAGAGGAGTAAGTTGATTGCAGATTCTGGGTGGACAGCCACACCTTATTCCCTGTCCTGAAGCCAGGTTTTTGCTGGTGGGACCACTGGGCATACTTGTATGTAGGTTGCTTTGGTGCCTTCTAACTGCTTCTAGAGTTCTTGGTGTACCTGCTGTATGTAGCGTGTGAGTTTGGTAACAGCAGGCATCCAGAGATTGTTTGGAGGCAATCGATGAGCATGAAGATGGAAACCATAGTTAGCAAAGAAAGGTAGTTTCTTGTGGCATTTGTTTTAAGAAAACTCAGCATGACACATTAGGGACAGCCAGTCATCTTGATGATAGTTTAGGAAGCAATGTAGATACTATTCAAGGATCTGATTGACCCACTCTGCCTGCCCATGGGTGCTTGGGTGATACGTTGTTGTTATGGTTAGGGCATCTATACTTGGGCAGTATAGAAATTCTCATCAGAAGTGGAAAATAAACTGGGATCCCCAGTCAGATACTATGCATGTAGGCAAGACAGGGAGATGAAAGATGTAGTTCGCAAACAGATGGACCGTCTCCTGAGCAGAGGGAAGTGCCTGGTATGGAACAAAATGCCTCATCTTGGTTCAGTGCAACCACAACTAGAATGGTATTGTGCCCTTGGGAGGGTGGTTATTCCATGCTAAAGTATATGGAAAAGATGATGGCCCCTGACTGAGGTGGACTGCGTAAGGGCTGTGTGAGTCCCAGCGGTCTTGAATGGGGGTCTTGGTCCAGGAGTAAAGATCACTGGAATATGCGCAGGATGCAGCAGAGATGCGTATGGTAGGCCACCAAAAGTCCCTGGAAACCAGGTCTTGGGTCTTACAATGGCTGATGTGGCTTGCTAGGGGAGCATTGTGGCATTGTTGTAGGAGTCAAAGCCAGGTGGCCCCTTTAGGCACACAGATGTATTCCTCATGGTATAGACTTCTGTCCTGCAACATGAAGCCTGTAGCGGTCTGGTCCTCTTTGGGATCTCAGGCTTGATGAGTTTGGATGGCAAAGGGATCTCTAGATAACTGAGAGTGGATGGAGGATAACAGGTCGTGGCTTTGATGCCAGAAATGAAGTTTGAGGGCTTGAGAATCATGGACATAATCTCCTCACCAGGTTTATAGTTCTCGTTCTTTTGGGACTATGCTTCTGCTTTCCTTGTCCTTGTCCCTGGCTGGTAGGTGACCCCAAACTTGAATTTCTCAAGAAGAGGGATCAACATGTCTGCTGCTGATTCAGGTTCCTGGCCGTTTTCAGGTATTGCAAGTTTTTATGATGTCAGGACTTGGAGTGGAGCCTAGCACCTTCCAGAAGATGGTGCCATTCTGCGTAGGCTGCTTTGATATTCAGCAATTCTTTGTCCAGGTTGTCATAATTCATCTCAGCAGCAGTGAGTTTTCATAAGTAAAAAGTACACTGATGAATTCAATTATCGGGAACAGTAGGTTGGGCAAGAACTGTCCCTAGTGCGAAGTTTGAAGTGTCTGCCGCCACTATAAATGGTCTGGAGGGGTCTGAGTGGACCAAGATGGGAGCTGTGACAAATTTCTGTTTCAAATTATGAAAGGCTACTTGTGCCTCTGAGGACCATGAGAACCAACTCCTTGGGATAAATCATCTATAAAAATCAGCAAACCCAAGAAGCAGACATCCTTTGGTGCCACCTGATCTGTGATGGTCATCACCTTGCAGGGGTCAATTGCCAGTCCCTTGGATATATCATCTCACCCAAGAAATTCAAGGTCAAACTCGCATTTCTCAGGCATATAGATGATTTTGGAGTAGTCTTTCAAGAACACTACATACCTGCTAGTCATGAAAAGCTGGGACTTTGCAGAAAATCAGAATATCATCAAGGTTGATAATGACAGAGTGGTCCAGTGTATCTCAAAATATGTTGTTCAGCACTCTTTCAACACTTTATGAAGCGTTGCATAGGCCAATCAGCATGACTAGATCTTCATGGTGGCTGTGTCAAGTATGAAAGGTGGTCATCCACTCGTCTCCTTCATACACACGCACCAGGTTATATGCCCCGCACAGATTTAACTTTGTGAAAATATAGGCTATGCCTAGCCAGTCTCAGAGCTTGTTGATAATGGAGAGCAGGTAGCGGTTTCATATGGTCACCTTGTTCAGGTTCAGATAGTCAATACACGCAGAGAGCCATCCTGCTTCTTGACAAAAAAGATTGATGCAAACATGGGGGATGTGGATGGGTAAATGAATCCCTTCTGAAGATTCTCTTGCATGTACAGGTGGAGAGCCTGAAATGTGGGTTCGGAGAGGTGCCCTCTCCTTGTCAAAAGCATCTGCAAAGTCTTGGTATTTGTGGGTGATCTTGGCCACAGCAGGCAAAGCTGTGAGGACACTGAGGGTCGGGGTCTTCCAGTGGGTGATGTGAACTGCAGAGAATACTGGTCTGGTTCTTGATGTCTGAGACACGGGATAGTTGACAGTACCAGTGAATGTGGGGGTCATGGGTGGTAAATCAGGGTATACCTAGGATGATGAGAGTATGAGTGGCCTGGATTAATCCAAACTGAAGGTTTTGCTAGTGCCCCTGGAGGATAACTGTTACTGCAGGTAACTGCAGGGTTACTGGTCCCAAGGAAAGAAGAGGCCCATAAATAGTCTTGACCAGATCTGGTGAGTCCTTGCGTATGGTTGGAAACGCATAGATCTTAGGAAAGTTCAAGTCAGTAAAGTTACTTGAGGCCCCTGGGTTGACTATGGCTTCTAGATGAATCTTGGAGCTTACCAGTAGTCAAATCAGTACAGGTGTTTAGAGTTGCATTTGAAACTGACTTGGGGGTCCTGGTGTGCTCACTGTGGCCTGTGGGGAATGAGTAAGGGTAGTAAGAACAGGAACTGACACTGGTTCAGAAACCCCCAACGCTTGTCATGATTTCCGTCAAATTTGTTAGGCAAAGGAATCTTTGGCTCCAGGAAGAGCTGGGTAGGAGGAGCCAACAGAGAAACCTGCACCTGCAGGACCACATTATGTGATTGAAGGATGGTTACTTGCACCTGCAGGTTTCTGCACGGTATCTACCAGTTCCACTGGGACCTTAGTAGGGTCCATGCTTATGCCGATCTTCATGGTGAGTCTAAGTTTTGTTTTTTCAAGCGAGTCCAAGTTTTGTTTTTTCATTTCTGTCATGATATCCTATAGTACAGGGGGAAAACAAACCATGCATTGGCTCCCTAATAGCACACTTCCTGAATCCCAGCAGAGGATTCAGGAAGTGTGCTATTAGGGAGTCCCTGACCTTTACATTTTAGAAGGTACATTACTGGGGAAGATGATTGCCCTGCTGGACTAATAAGATTAACTGAAGCAGGGAATCTTCTCCTGCAGAAAGTTGAGGCCCCTTAGGCAGGCATCCAACTGTTCTTCAGCCCTTCTAGGGTATGTCTACACTGCAATTAAAAATCTGTGGCTGACCCATGCTGGCTTGCTCGGGCTAAAGGGTTGTTTAACTGCGGTGTAGACATTTGGGTTCAGGCTGGAGCCTGAGCCCTGGAACCATCCCCCCGTTCCCCCCTTGCAGGGTCCCAGAGCTCAGGCTGCAACCTGAGCCCGAATTCTACAATACATGAGCTCTTTACCCGAGTCAGCTGGCACAGGCCAGCCGTGGGTGTTTCACTGCAGTGTAGATATACGCCTAGAATCATTCTAAGGCCAGAAGGGACCATTGTGATCTAGTCTGACTTTCTGTATAACACAAGCCATAGAACTTCCCCAAAATAATTCTAGAGCATGTCTTTTAGAATAACATCCAATCTTTGATTTCAAAATTTCCAGTGATAGAGAATTTACCACGACCCTTGGTAAACTGTTCCAATAATTAATTTCCCTTAGTGTTAAACATTTACACTTTATTTCCAGTCTGAATTTGTCTAGCTTCAACTTCCAACTATTAATCCTGTTATACCTTTCTCTGCTGGATTGAAGAGCCCATTATTAAATATTTGTTTCCCATGTAGATACTTAGAGATGGTAATCAAGTCCCCCCTTAACCTTCTCTTTGTTAAACTAAATAGATAAAGCTCGATGAGTCCCTCACAATAAGGCATGTTATCTAATCCTTTAATCCAGGGGTGGGGAACCTGGGGGCCGAATGTGGCCTGCTGCTTAATTTCATCTGGCATGCGGCAAGTCTCTGCGCTGCGGGCCAGAAGTCCCAAGCCTTCCCCTGCCCCTCCCGCCCCGAGGGCTGGATCCGTGAGCGCTGTCTCCCCTGCTGTGTGGGGAAGCTAGGGTTGCCAGGCCATTAAAAGTCCGGTTGGCTCTACAAAGCTCCTGGAAGTAGCTTGCATGTCCCTGCAGCCCCTAGGTGCAGGGGCGATCAGGGAAGCTCCATGTGCTGCTCCCACCCCCAGTGCTGGCTCCACAGCTGCCACTGGCCGGGAACTGTGGCTAATGGGAGCTGTGGGGGCGGCGCCTGCAGGCGCGGGCAGCAAGCATCACATAGAGCCACCTGGGCCTACCTCCACCTAGGGGCTGGACATGGCAGCCGCTTCTGGGAACAGCGCGGAGCCAGGGCAGGCAGGGAGCCTGCCTTAGCCTGGCTGCGCTGCCGATCGGGAGCTGCCTGAGGTAAGCACTGTTTGTCCGGTGCCCACACCCCGAACTCCCTACTCCAGGTCAGAACACCCTCCCAGACCCTGTACCAACACCCTTCGCCAGCCCTGAGCCCGTTCCAGCACTCCAAATCCCTTATCCCCAGCCCCATTCCAGAGCTCACACCCCAATCTGGAGTCCTCACCCCCTCCTGCATCCAACCCCCTGCCCCGGCCTGGAGTCCCCTCCCACACCCTGAACCCCTCATTTTGGGCCCCACCTGAGCCTCCGTGCCCCTCCTCCCCCAGGGCTGGAGTCGCAAGCACCAGCTTGTCTTGCTGTGGGGGAAGCTCCATGCCTCCCCACAGGGCTGTGTGTGGCCTGTGATTTTTTTTTTTCTATGGGTCAGTGGCCCCCAATAGAAAAAAGGTTCCCTACCCCTGCTTTAATGATTCTCGTGGCTTTTCTCTGAACTCTCTCCAATTTATCACCATCCTTCTAAATTGTGGGCACCAGAAGGGACACAGTATTCCATCAGCGATGGCACCAATGCCAAATATAGATGTAAAACAACCTCTCTACTCCTACTTGAGATTTCCCTATTTATGCAGGATCACATTAGCTCTTTTGGCCACAGCATCACATTGGAGCTTGTGTTCAGCTGATTAACCGCCACAGTCTCCACATTTTTTCAAAGTCACTGCTTCCAAGGATAGAGTCCCCTGTCGTATAAGTATGGCCTGCATTCTTTGTTCCTAGATGTATACATTTACATTTAGCTGTTTTAAAACACACATTGTTTGCCTACGCCCAGTGTACCATGTGATCCAGATTGCTCTATACCAGTGACTTGTCCTCTTCGTCATTTGTCATTTCCCCAATTTTTGTCATCTGCAGACTTTATCAGTATGATTTTTGTTTTCTTTTAGGTTGTTGATAAAAATGTTAAATAGCCAAGAACCGATAATTACCCTGTCATCCTGTTTACCCTTTTTAAGAATTGTCTTTCTTCCAGTCTTCTAGAACTAACCCAGTGCTCCAAGATTTATTGAAAGTCAACTTCTTCCAAGATCTAAGGTGCTTAGATACTTCAATAATAGGAACTTAAATAAAATAGAACTCTTGCTGCATAATTCCCACAGAAAACTCTTTGTACCAGATTAGTCTGCTTCACCACTTCCTTTGTCATTTCCCACCTTCTGTGCTCAGTAGTAGGTAAACAACTATCCTTTAATAGACCTGCTGAGGAAACTGCTTGCTCAGAGAAGCAGTGCCTAAGTTGTCAGACAGGGACTCTGATTCTGAATAGGATGCCTGCTTCTTCCAAGCAGGCATCCTATTCAAGTCTCCCACTTCTTTTTACCCCAGGCTTTTAGCTTTGTGTATAAAAGTTTCTTTTGGAAACTAGCTGCTGCATAAAATATGTGATGACAGAATTTGGCATCAAGCATTTTGTGTTGTCATTTTACAAAGAAAGCTTTATTTGTCAGCTTTTGATAAATACTTTTTTTGGTTGGCTACAATAGAAACTTTGATACATGCTCATGACTTAAAATCTGACCATTGTAGTTGGATATCCTTTTTTAATCAAGAGTCTGCAATCTTGGAGAATTCTCAGATTGTTGATTTTGTGATGTAGACACAGTTGACCCTTTTGCAGAAGATCCAGATGACTGGTGTAGAGTATGGTTTTGAAGGACTGAAGGATTAAATAGTCACGGAGCATGAACTATCCCTTCATCTTAAAGGCGCCTCTTTCAAGTCCATATTGAGAAACGTAGATGATGAGCCTTTATTGGATTAAAGTAGTGGGTAGTTTGCAAAGTGAAGGAAATCTAAACAAATAATAATTTGGCCTTTTCTGACCCTTCTCAAGGATTCTGCAATTCAGTGTTTACATGGATGTTTAGAGAACTTATAAGCAAGTAAATGGAATTAATAAATTGTTCCAAAGCCTAAGTATTTTATTTTATAAAATTGAAATGTTTATTTACACTAAATGTGATATTATTGGAAACACTTAGATGGCAAAAGGGGATTCCCATTCTAATATGCTGTATGACACTGATTCTGAATCTCCTTTGTTCAAATATTTGCATGGTATTTGCTTTATTGTAACAATAATTAGTGTCAATAATTGGACAGGATGCACTTTATTGAACAACTGCTTATTTGATAGTTCACTCTAACACAATTTTAAAGCATAAATATTTCTTAATATTGTACTCAGTTATGAGATCATGGAGTTTGGGTGTCTACATGTGGGATGGGGAGCGTTGGAGATAGAGCAGTACTTAGAGCCCTTGGCCAATTCAAATTCCATGGGGAATCTGGTGCGAAATAATGCAGCCTGAGTGGGAAAACCTCTCCACTTTGGGTGATTGGGGGAGTGGATGGTTTTCTTAGGGCTGTGTTGCCAGGCTCCAGGAGAAGGAGCCTGGCCGTATGTCTCTGAGCAAGTTCTGAAGTCCCCTGCTGCTCTTGTTCTCAGTGGATCCTTGGAGATGTTCACTGAACCTGGGGAGCTCATTGCATTTCAGAGATTAAGTCCCCTATCCTGTTTCTAAAGAAATAACATGTCAGCAACTCTGAAAATGTGACATTATAGTCTTTTTTCCTTCTGGCCCATTCCTGTAATAACTTCCATAAGAAGTGATGATCTGGTCCCAAGTTATTTTGTTGTTGTTTTTAAATGTAAAATAAAATACCAGCTAACTACATCATCTGTGTAGTGTGTGTATGTGCCTTCTTTCTTCCATCATTAAGATGGTAATTAACAAAGGTTAATTGAAACATTTTATGAACGTGTTAAAGGAAGAAATGGTCTGATATCAGACCTTATAAAAATGAATGTCTAGGTACATGGCCCTTTCCATAGTATCTGAGTTTTACATAGCATTATAATATTGTGGTTACGTTACACAGTTACTGAACTGTATCTAATTTATTATAGCATTCTATTAAAATGTGGCAATAAATCAGTAGGTTTTCTGGTGGCTTGTGTTGGATTCAAAATCTTTACAAAGGTTTGACCCTCATTAAATGTGAAAACATTAATCCTGATCTGGCTTCTTTGTTTTAAGAGAAGGAATTAATACAAAGATTACTTAAATATGGTGGGATCAAACAGACATTTTCAGGAAAATATTACTGTGACTTTCAAAGTACACGAACCATTAGGGTAAAATTTTTAAAAGTGCTTAACTCACTTTGGAAAATGAACTCCTAAGTCATTTGAAAATGTTACCCTTAGGCAAGATCTACGCTAGAAGCGCTTTTACTGGTAGAGCTATGTGATTACAGCAATACTGGCAATAGGCTGATAGTGTTGTGGATTAATTTGTATGGGCAAAACTGTACTTTTGTCAGCATAGGTTATTGCGGCCTGCCCCTCTCCCCCAAATGAAATAAGCTATATGGACAAAAGTTTTCTGTTATAACTGCATCTACACTAGGGGTTTAATGATGGTTAGAGATCACATCTCTTCACACCCCTGATTAACATAGTTATGCTATCAAAAGTTTGTAGTGTTCTCAATCTCTTAATGAAATTCGAAAGAGAAATTTACAATGTAATTTACAGAGAGTCATTGCAGCCCTCTACAGTTTTATGGAGATATTGAAGCAGATTAAATATTTCTAAAATCTTTTTTATCAAAGTTCTCTTAAGCATATTGTTGACAAAGTTGTTTTTAACCTCTTTTGAAGGTATCAAATTCAAATTTAAAGAAAAACTGCAGTGACTAATTTTTGTGACTTTAGATGTTTGCAGTATACTATTTAAAGAAGAAATGCATAAAAGAGTTTAACACTGTTTGCCGTTGTCACTTGTGTACTCTGCAAAGTTAACCAGGTTCAAAAGCTCTGTGGAGCAAGGGCTGTCATTAAACTACAGTGTCCAGCTAGCACAGTGGGACCCTGACCTGATTGAATCCTCTGTGTGCTACTGCGATACAAATGATTGATAAATAATCACTTTCTGAATCCTGTTAAATTATATACTGCTTAGTTATGATTAAGGTTGCCTTTTAGTCACAGGAATTTTTAGTAAAATTCATGGATAGGTCACGGACATAAATAAAAAATCATGACCCATGACATGTCCATGACTTTGTACTGTATACCCCTGACTAAATCTTGGGTGCTCTGGGGCAGGGAGCGGCTTAGGGGCGCCGTGGATGCTCTGGAGGGGGTGTGTGGCCTGGGGGGGAGGGGGGAGCCTGGCAGCAGCATGTGGCCTGGGACCCCTGCTGCTCCTGGGGGAGGGCAGTTGAGGGGCTGGCAGGCTCCCTACCTCACTCCATGCGGCTCCCTGGAAGCGGTGACATGTCCCTCGGCTCCTAGGCAGAGGCACAGCCAGGGTTCTCTGTGTGCTGTCCCCTCCCCTAGTGCCGGCTTCACAGCACTTCTGGGTGGAGGCAGTGTGCAAAGCTGCCAGGCCATGCCTCCGCCTAGGAGCCGAGGGACATGTCACCACTTCCAGGAAGCCCCCTGAGGTAAGCGCCACCCGGAGCCCTCACCCCTCCCGTGCCCCAACCTCCTGCTCCAGCCCTGAGCCCTCTCCCACAGCCAAATTTCTGCTGCTGCTGCAGTGGGAGGGTGAGGTGGCCTGAGACTGCCCCAGCAGCGGCCGGTGCAGCTGGCCCAAGGGATGCCTTAGCTGCTCAGGTGGCCCCCGGTCCAGCCGATACAGATGTCACAGAGGTCCTGGAAAGTCACGGAATCCGTGACTTCCATGACAGATTTGCAGCTTTAATTATGATTGGCTGAGATGACAAATTTCAGTGCAAGAGATTCTCTTGGCAGGTCTGTTCAAAACTTGCAATAATCTTTTAGATTATTAGTATGATACAAAGGAGCCTAAAAAGATGTACAGACAAAAACCAAGCACAAAAATTTAGGCTGTGTATGAGAGAAAACTTGCCAATGGTGAAATGTGTTGGGCTGTGGCATAGTATTTTTAGGGAGATAGTGGAAATCTCATAATTTGTGACTTCTAAAAATTGGATTAGATGACTAGTAAACATGGTGTAAGCAAGGAACAAACCTTCATTGGCAGGTATTATCATGCATGTCTTCCTTGAAGACTAGGTTAAACTAATATCAGTAGTCTTAACTTTTAGTTTTCTTTTTCTCTTTTTTCCCCATGTATCATATTGAATTAATCTCCCTACTTAGTGTTACTGTGTCTTCTCCTCTTAGATCCCAATTCAGCAAACCATTTAAGCACATTTTATAGTGTCATTGAAATCAATGGGAGTTAAAGCATGTGTGCTTAACTGCTTTTCTGTATCAAGGACTTAGTTGTTGTTTAGCTAAATATAAATAGTAAAGTTCTTTCCTGGTAAATCAGTCCTTTCAGCCCCTTGATTCTTTTGTTGCTCTTATGTGAACTCACTCAGTTTTGTCAGCCTTTTAGATCATGTGAATCTGAGAAATGAATGCAATCCACGAGCAATTTTCTGCCCTTTATTTTCTTGCTCCTGTTTCTGATCTTTCTAGGACCTCCATATATTATTTCTTCATGGTGTTTGCAACTCTACTCAGTCAGCTTGGGGCGAGGAAATAATTTTCCTTCAGGTCAGATTGGCAGAGACCCTGGGTTTTTTGCCTTCTTCTGAAGCATGGGCACAGGTCACTTTCTGGTTTGAACTAGAGTAAATGGTGGATTCTCTGTAATGTGAAGTCTTTAAATCAAGATTTGAGGACTTCAGTAGCTCAACCAGAGGTCATGGTCATCCTACAGGAGTGTGTAGGTGAAGTTCTGTGGCCTGCAATGTGCAGGAGGTCAGACTAGTCAGTGGTTCTCAACGAGCGGCCTGATCAGCACACGTGCAGCCCATATGACATCCTCAGGGCCATACAAGTAGTGTATGTGTATGTGTGTGTATAGATAGATGTGTGTGTGTGTAGATGTGACCCACATAACACACACAACTGCATATGCGCACCACAGTGGTAAATAGGTTGAGAACCACTGGACTAGATGACCATGATGGTCTCTGGTAACCTTAAAGTCTACTGAAATTCACAGAGGAGAGTTCATAATGTGCGGTTGATACCTTCTACCATATTATAAATGAATGTTAAATAAGACTAGTTCCAGCAGTACCATGTTAGAAACCTTCCTTAGCTTAAAATGAAATAAGTTTCTGTTTATCATTACCAGAACTAGCTAATATTTTTTCAAATGAAAATGGGCCTTTTTCCTTTGAAAACTAAAATTGTTATGAAAAAATTGTTTTTATTCATTTTCTGGATTTTTTATGAAATCTGGAAAAAACTTTCATTTTCAGTTTGTCCCTCCTCCTTCCCAACCATCCTGTTGCTGGGACCCTGCACCTCCCTATACTAGAGTTAAGGGGGACTAGAAATAAGGGGGGTTGTCTCCCTATGTAGAAGATGTTAGGAGCCCCAAGCCACCTTCTGGATTCCTGAGGGGATGCCTCCCCCTAAATTCACTTACAATTCCTGTTTATTAGGGAGCTCTATCTTTTCTGTAATGAGTATCTGCACTGGACATGTGACAAGCCTGCTACCTACTGAATTGCAACATCTTAATCTAACCTCCTTACCTACCTCACTGGGTCCCCGACCTGCTGTAGAGAAGGCAAAAACCACAACCTTTCTCAACCAATTTGGTGGTGAGGGAAATATTCTTTCCCAGCCTCCTCCCCCGAGGTGACTAGCGCAAACCCACAGCAGATCATAAAACTTGGTTCTACTCTGCTACCATGTGTGGGACGGAGAGCTGCTGATCAGTGTTTGAGAAAGAGTTCCCTTTGAAATACAGGAGTATAAAGATCTCCCCCTTCCTCTGGTGCATATATGGTGGGTCAGTGTCCCTCTCTGGTCCAGCCATGTCCTGTTCCACTCCACTTAGGTAAGTCCATTGCCCTTCTGCCTCCCTTGTATTCCAGATGCAGTAGGACCTTTAAAGGAACCTTGTCCTCTTTTTCCTGCTGCCCAGACAAGTCACCGCATTCAATAGTAGTGAGCACATTCTTACTCACTTTTCAGAATACGACTGCACTGAAAGTGAATGTTGTTTTTGTGGACGATGCCGTACTCCCTGGCAACCTGTACAAAATGGTCATAGCAACGACTAACTTTTACAAATGATGCTATATCCAAGGGGGAGAAGGTGGCTAGATAACAATGCGATCTGATCTAATGCTATAATGCAGGCAAGTTTCTTGTGGTACAGAAGAATTAAATTGAAATTCTAGAACACAATAAAAGTAAATGCTTTTACAGCTATATCTATACTACAGTAAAAAGTGTTGTTTTGTTTTTTTAAAGCAAGTGACACTATTCACTACTTTGCTGCTTTGAGGTAAAATTCAGAGAGCAGATTTTGCTCACTCTGCGTGATTTCACTTTTTACCTCGACTTATATACATCTCATTTTGTTTGGAAAAGGGAATACCTGAATTAGTGTACCTGAATGGTTACAAAATTAACAGGGTATTCCTCCTTAAATAGATTTTAAAAGGATATCTTAATTTAAAAAATCCTGTTTGGCTCTCCATGTTTGCACACTGTCAAAGCTTGATTAGGGTCGACAAATTAAATTATAGCATAGGAATTCAGTGTGCAAATTTTGGTGGCGCAGGTATACTTAACTCTTATGCAGCACTTTTCAACTTTAAAGAAATTTTTAAACAGTGGCTAATCTTTAGAACCCTTGGTATTAAGTCTGTGATATCAAAGTTGTTAAAGGAGTACTAAAGCATTTTAGATCACCATTGTCTCTTTATTCACTTACAGTGCAGCTGCAGAAAACTAATAAAATGAATCTAATTTGCTTGCACTCTGCTCTTCTAGTTCTGGTAAAAGGACATTGCTGTTTTTACCAGATGTCCCAATTGCTTTTATGTTAAGTGATCAACCTCAGAGTGAAGTGTGTTTTGGGCAGGTAGACTACTTATTTGTTTACCTCTGTTGGAATTTGTACTATTTGCTATGATGTACATGAACTCTACTATGATTAATTGCATAACAACCATACTACATTTGTCTTTAACAGACGGGGACAAAAGAATTTGCAGAAGATTTTGACTGAACAAGAAATTCAGAGAAGGAGAGAAAAATGCCGAAGCCAGTAAGTAGATGCCTCCTTGCTCTTCTAGAATTTGACATAATAATAGCCATAATGCTCCCTGGACTGTGATCTTGTCAGATCTCATAAGCTAATAATCAAGGTTGGGCCTATTTAATACTTGTATATGGGCAAGCGTCCAAGATAAAAATCTTGGTACACCTCTACCCCGATATAACGCGACCCTATATAACACAAATTTGGATATAACGCGGTAAAGCAGTGCTTCGGGGGGCGGGGCTGCACACTCTGGTGGATCAAAGCAAGTTCGATATAACGCGGTTTCACCTATAACACGGTAAGATTTTTTGGCTCCCGAGGACAGCGTTATATCGAGGTAGAGCTGTACTTCAAAAAGTGGTGATTAGTGTTTCATTTTGGGGGCCCTACTCTGACAATACTGAACTAAATTGCAGCAGTGTTAGGGGGATTGTGCTTCTGGAGTTTCTATATTTCAGGTGAAACATAATGGTGAAAAGTGGCTTCAGAGATGCCTCATGTATCTGATTCATTGTCTATTTAAGTCAGTGGAAGTACTTCCATTGACTTCATGTGTATTGGATTGACCCTGTATGGGGGCTTACAGGGAAAGGCTTGCTTAGGTGAGCAGTGATAAGTCGCTATGATTGGGGGGTGTGACGCGCAACAATGTAATGAAACTTGCATGTCAATTTAGAATGCCATGGCCTCCATTGCACCATAGGACTGGCCTGGATGTCTTTTGGCTTGACTCTTTGGTGGGAATAACTTGGATCTTATTTGTGGTTTGGGACTGTAAATGCGATAGGAAGGCAAGCACAAACTTTTAATAGTCTGATTAGCACTTCATTTGCATTGAGGCCAGGTCTCATCCCTGTTCCTGCTGAGATGAGGGACACAAACTGGTTAACCCTTAAACTTCAGCTTCTGGAAAGGTTCCAATAGTCTTTGGAGAGAATATTATTGGGAGAATATTATTTAGCCACTGAATCATTCTGCCAGATTTTTAGTAGGACATTAAGGCTCTCCTCTACCATCCCTAAAGTGGCTTCTAGTTGTCCCTTCATCCTCCAAGTTATTGACATGGAATGGCCTGTTTGCTTATTCTCTATACTTAATGGGAGCTTGAATGCTATTTCTGCCTTGTACTCAGCCGTTGGAATAAATAATTATGATAATACATAGCCCTTATGTAGCTCTGTTAATCATTAGATCGATAAGAAATTTTGCTGTTGGTTCAGACTTGTCAGTATAAGGAGGTTGTCTTCTTTTATGGCTACACCCTTTCCACTGGGAGCTGTGTGTTAAATGTAGGAAAATACCACAACAACACATGGACTTGTGACCCAGTGAGGCTTGATTATTTTGATTCTCTTAATAGGGCTTTCAGTAGAGCTTCCCACCTGGGTGATGAGAGTTTAGTGGTCCTTTAAGACTGAGGAGGGAAGTCTCAGGGGCCATCCTACTGCATTACAGGGATTTTTATGCAAACCCAGATCCATGGAACAACTAAAGCAACTGGGAGGCAAGTGGCTTGAGGAGAATCCAGGCTGCTACCTCTGTCTGTGGCTTGGGACCAGAACCTTGAAGTTTGGGTGGGCAAGGCTCCCTTCTGCCTTGGCTAGCCAGAGAGAATCCTGGGCAATATAGTCCCAGGGCTGCTGAGAAGAAGGGAGGAAGTAGGATATAAACTGCTTTCTTCCCTCATAGCTGAGACTGGAGGGAGTTAGAAGTGCTGGCACTCGCCCTTGGAGACCAGGAAAATTTGAATACCAGATCTCGGAGAAGAATCTGGACTCCTGTTAGGAAGGGGTGCAATAGTTTTATGGGAACTTTTATATTCAACTTCTCAGTTTACTGTCGTGGGCTTTGCTAGCAGACCTCTGGGGAGAATGTGAAATCCATGGAGGAATACCAAGTGAAATAAACACCTTAGGGAAGGGAGTTATAGTACACGATTGTATTTTGGAGAAATCCACTGGCATTGCCTTCTATAAATTGCCATTAACTGTACCTACTGTTAATAACTAATGCATAATGCAAGAACACACTTTCACACAGTATTGAGCAGCATTATGAGAATTATACTACCTGCCCTCAAGCTTTTCATTGGCTGCTTTTGAAGTGGTGGATGGACTTCTTTTTAGTTTGTCCTTTTTTTTTTTTTTAAGGCCTGAATGGCCTAAACAATGGTTATGTTCAAGACTTATCTTTATGAAAATATGTACTGTGACATCTACTTCCTTCTAGGAGTCCTACTGTTGTGCTTGGGGTTAGAATGTGGTTTGTTTGTTTCCCTGTGGCCAGTCCTAAGCTGTGGAAGGTCTCTCTCTCTCTCTCTCTCTCTCTCTCTCTGGGCATCTGCCTCACCTTAGCTCTCAATTTAAAAACAGCCAACTAACAACCAAAAAAATATTTTTTCCCAAGTTCATCCTGTATTAAATCCTTGTATGGACCTCTTTTTCCACTGAATGACTACTCTAACTTTTTATCTGTTCTGTATTTGTTGATTTTTTTTTTTAGTTGTAATGTATTTTAGAGTTAACTCTAAGCCATGACTGGTGCCTTAATTACTGTAGAGCATCTCATGGATTGGCACTTAATATTATAACTAGAGAGCACTTTGCTAATACTATGCTATAGCTCTCTTTTTACCTATATTACTATGACTGTTTTAGCTGTCTTCTGTTTTATAATGTCTTGGTTGGAATGTGAGTGGTCTAATGTGTAGAATTCAGAGGATCTAACAAATTCTTGCAAATGTGTGAGCCTGGGCAATATAACACATTCATTGATCTCTTTTTTTTTTTTTTTTTTTTTTAGGTGAACCTTCATACCAGTGTAGAATAAATTTTATCTTTGGATCTTATGTATAATCAGTCATGAAGCTCATATACATTGTTTCGACTTTGAAAGACTTAGTAGAAAAGACCTCTGCCAAACTGTGTTTGGCTTTAGTGTATTAGCCTGTTATAAAGAAGAATTTTGTATTTTATATTTCACTACCACCTCTAATAACACAGCTGCAGATCCCAGTGAAATCCAGAGGGGATCTGTTTCAGTTTTTGTGTTTAGATGGAAAATAGATCATTTGGCTCGAATGTTGAACACACAAAACTGTCAACTGGATTCTATCACAGATGAATTTAATAATAGAACCTAGCTGGATGATTCTTAGGACTTTCTCAGTACTAAGTCTCCTTCTGGGATCATGTTCATGCGACTGTGAATTTCATCTTTTGAGTGGTAATAGCCATTTTTTGAAAGGTGGGAGTGTTTGATCACTTTATACGTTATTAGGCCAGATAGTTGGAATGAAAAGTTGGAGTTAGGACTTTTAAAGACATTAAGATGATGAGTACTTTAGAAATATCTAGGATTGATAATAGTTTCTGTTTGATAATTTAGCATTCTTTTTCCACTGAGGCTATATTTGGGATCCAGTGGCCTTCCCATAGGCTATTTATTCAGCATTGCCTGTACTCGTCTACATTCTCAACTCTATTGGGCATCATGGAATTTAGCTCCAGATCCAGTTTTCATTGTAATCTTCCAGTGATTTCAATGGGAGTTGCATCGGGCCCTTAACTCACAAAAGATAATAATTATCAATGGATGTATGACCTTTGAAAGGTTTAGTTATCTCAACATCCTGAAAGAGTAGATTATTTGTTTAATCTTCTTTTTTCCAGTCTTCCCAAAAAACTGAATCAAAATCATTTTTAAATATATACCATTTTCTCAGATCTTCACCTAAACTAGAAGCATTGAGACTAAAATTAGACATGGTTACATAACTGTTAATCATTTCATAGCCTAAGAAGATTAGGTTTAATTGACTCTAGCATTTACAGAGAGTAAGAGGGCTTCTACAATCTTTTCCCCACCAGCTATTTTTGGTTAGACTTTAGAGTATGTGCATACAGGACTCCAAGCCCTAGAAGAAGAAGGATAACACTACATTGGACACCTAATGATGGTAAATAATGTAGATGCAACAAAATAAAAATCTATGCTGGAAGGGAGTATAATTAGCATATCTTCCTAAATCTTTTCAGGTATAGAATACATCCAAAAGCAGTAGACTTCAGATTGTAGAACAGTGTTGATATCCTAACATTTTCTTAATTATCTTAAATTTTGGAAGATTATAGTGAATTTTAATAATTAGTATTTAAATTTGATATTTGAATTGAATATAGTGTAAATTCACTTTTTTGGGCTATACAAAGTTTAGTTATATCACTTTCATAGGAAAATCTTTCAAATTTACTTTCCTGTTATGTGGTAGGCCTTGTGGCCTCAGGACAGCCCTGCAAGTGGCTCCTCACCTCAAGTTTCCCTCATGAGTAACCTAGAAGACTCCACTTCAGGCTCTGACTTAAATATCACCTCTCCCGGGGTCCAGTTTATTACAAAATATCATGCAATAATCTCTAACAAAAGTTCCAACACATCATCCATATCGCCTCTGAACAAATAGTCTTTGCTGTCACCATACCCCAGTGTCTTCCATCACAGCTAGGTTCCTTATCTGTCCTCTTCCATCCATCTTCCAGGACCGCCATCCCCAGTCCTTCCACCTGGGGTTGCAACTCAGCTCTTCCCAGTGGGAACTCCCATAGCCTCTCTGCCAGGACGATTCTTGCCAGGAAAGCATCCCTCAAACACCCCCGGCCCTTCTCACTGTTCCTTGGGGTCCAGCTCTCAAGCAAGAAGATGTCAGTGGATAAGCCCCTCCACTGCTGCTCCTTCTTTTTGCCCTCTCTGTCCCTGGGCTCTGGCACTCCAACATAGAGCCAGCAGGTATCTCCCTCTGTTGCTCCTCTAGCCCAGGCTCTCTGGCTTGGGGGACAGCAGCCAGTAAAATCCCTTTTTCTGCTCTTCTGTCTTCAGTCTTCTCGCAGGAACCACTTTGTCTCTGGCAGTTCTTATCTCCTAGGGCCCTTCTTCTGACTGACTCAGCTTGCTCTGACTCACCTTTTCTAGCCCCCAGGTGTTGCCTTGTCTGATTAATTGGTCCAGCTGGGAGCATCTGGACTGGAACAGGAGAGTTGAGCCCAGTTTCGTTTAATGGGCCAGCTACCCTGTTATGGATAGCTAAACTACAGTTCAAATAGATATGTGGCATTTATTTTTACAGTATAAATGGATATACGGGTGGCCAACAGAGGGTATGTGTACACTGCAGTGTAAGCCTAGGGTCAATGAGATTTGAGTCCACAAACCCTGGGTTTGCAAGCCCAGCGCTTAAGCTTAAACACTGCATATTGACCATAGGTTTAGCAGGGCCTTTAGCCCACGGCTTCAACATCCACACTGCAGTATGCAGGCTGAATCAAAGCAGTTTATGCCAGGCTTCCTGTTGCTCTAGCCCCTGGTTCATGGTGCAGTGTGGGAAAATTTGACTGTCCACCCTGCATGTTACAGGAGGTTATCACAGCCTGCCAGGTTCTCAATAGATCTTGCTGAGCTGTCTTTTGGGTCTGCATGCTCACAGCAATTGGATCAAGCAGCAGGGAGGAGTCACCATTTGAAGAACTTCTTTTGCTTGCACTTTTACTCCAGCAAATGGGCAGAGCAGCCATGACA
This sequence comes from Trachemys scripta elegans, assembly GCF_013100865.1. Taxonomy (NCBI): domain Eukaryota; kingdom Metazoa; phylum Chordata; order Testudines; family Emydidae; genus Trachemys; species Trachemys scripta. The sequence goes on from NC_048298.1 coordinate 308,625,366, forward strand.
TGAGGTGGACATTCCTGTAGCAGTTTCTGTCCTACCAAAGGCACCTGTTAGAGGAGGGCGATACAGGATACAGAAAAATGGAGCTGATGCTGCTCGTGACTTTGTGTAGCCTCTGATGCCACCTACATTGACCTGGTGCTGGGCCCCAAGCACAAAGTGGTGGGATCGCATCGTCATACAGACCTGGGATGACCAGCAGTGAATCCCAAACTTTCCCATGAAGAAAGCTACATTTCTGGGAGCTTTGTGAGCAGCATGCCCCAACCCTCCAGCATTATATGACATGCATGAGGGCATCCCTAATGGCCCGAAGCAGGTTGCTGTAACCGAGTGGAAGCTGGCTACCCCAAACTGCTACAGGTCTGTTGCGAACTAGTTCGGCGTTGGAAAGTCAATCAAGGGTAAAATGGTTGTGGAGGTTTCTAAGGCAATCAGGCATGTGATTTCCACAAAAGTGATGGGCATGAACAATATCCCTGAAGTAACTCCTGGTTTTGAGGAATGGGGTTTCCAAATTATACTGGGGCCATTGATAGGATTGCTCCTAGTTTGCCCTCCTCTTGCCCAAGATTACATAAACTGCAAAGGGCACTACTCCGTTACTAGGCAGACCCTTATGGACCCCACAGGCAGATTTATGGACACCGACATTGGCTGCACTGGAAAAGTTCATGATGCCAATGTTTTCTGATGATTGGGAGTCTACATTCATGGACAGGTTGAGACACTATTCCCACTAAATGATACTGTTATAAATGGAGATACTGTTCACACTGTTAACATGGGGGACCCTGTGTGCTCCCTTTTGCCTTGGCTGCTGACAAACATACTGATCTCAGCAGGCCTGGCAAAAGAAGCTTCAATTAGGCTTTCAGCAGGTGCATACTAGTGGTTGAATGTCTCGCTGGAGGGGATGGTTTGAGGAGATTACCTACAATGGCATATGGCCCATCTGCAACTGCTAGTAGTAAATATTCACAACAGCCAGAGATGGAACACTAGATGGGAAATGGAGGGAGGGATAGCTCAGTGGTTTGAGCATTGGCCTGCTAAACCCAGGGTTGTGAGTTCAATCCTTGAGGGGGCCATTTAGGGAACTGGGGTAAAAATCTGTCTGGGGATTGGTCCTGCTTTGAGCAGGGGGTTGGACTAGATGACCTCCTGAGGTCCCTTCCAACCCTGACATTCTATGATTCTATGAAAGTCTGAGTTACTACAGTAAATTCTTTCTCAGGTGTCTGACTGGTGGGTTTTGTGGACATGCTTAGTGTTTAACTGATCATCATATTTGGGATCAGAAAGGAGTTTCCCCCCAGGTCAGATTGGCAGAGACCCTGGGGTATTTTCTTTCTTCTGCACCATGGGCACAGGTCACTATGCTGGTTTAAACTAGAGTAAATGGTGGATGGACTTGAAGTCTGTAAATCAAGATTAGAGGACTTTTGTAACTGAGCCGGAGGTTATGGATCTATCACAGGAGTGAGTCAGTGAGGTTATGTGGCCTGTACGCAGAAGGTCAAACTCGATTATCACAATGGTCTCTTCTTTCTGACCTTAAAGTCTGAGTCTATGGTGCTGTTTACAGACCCATTTGGATGCCTGTCTCATCAGTGTCATTATTGTGGTTTGCTTTGCTCTTCATAATCTTTGGGAAGCCAAAGGTGAGCCATTTGCCCCTGAATGGAGCTATGACAGTAATGGATTGCTGAACTTGTACACTCAGCCAGAAAGTGCACCTGCCACAGCTAGGGCAGGATTCATCTGGGCAATATAAGGCAGGAGTGCTCTGTACTCGCATGTTATGGATTTTCATGGGCCAATGAAATAGGGAGAATAGTATATTTTAGTGTGATTATACAGTCCTTACATAGATGAGGTGCTATCACATCATGCAATTAAATGTAGGGGGAGAGGTGGATTGCTATGCATTGTAATTATGAATGACATGAGCTCTTATAAACTGGCAGGGACTGGGTTTACGGGAGGATTGATGTAGAGAAATGTATTGAGAAATAGTGTTTGCATATATCTTCCCAATTGTCTCTTATCATGTGTTTACCTTAATTATTTGAAGCATACATTATGTAATGTGATGCAGTGATGGCAATAAAATTTCTTAGCAAAATAAAAACATTATTTTTGAACATATATTAGAAAAGTACAGTATTAAGTCATTGCCAGGTAGGCCAGTTGCTATTAGCACATGAAAACAATAGTAATAAACCAACACCAAAACTTTTAACAAAGTGCATGAACAAGGCAAACAGGGCAACCAATTTCAAACAATAAACCCCCTTACTGTTGTGTGTCTCCTGGCTGCCTGTTTGTGTTCCTTCCTATTTGTTGCCGCTTCCAGGGATTGGAGTTGTTCACAGGGTGGAGCTTTGTCTGCACTGGAGTGGAAGCTTGCAGGGGAAGGGAAATCAGCATCGGGTTGGAGGACTGCAGGAAACAGATTTGCCATGTCCAGTTGCTGCTAAGTCCCAATTGCACAGGCAGCCCAATCACATAATTAATCTGCGGGATATGGAACCATGGAGGAGACTCGGGACAGATTCATCAGGAGCTTGTAGTACTCTGGGGGTTGCAGGCATTATTAGCATCTTGAACAGGTCTTTCTCTGGGGTTCTGGGTTCCTCCCTGAGCTGATGTTCCTGCTCTAGAAACTTTGCTGGAAGCCTCTCCTCAAATGCTGAAACTCTGTCCTCTTGCTTTGCAGCCAGTGTCTTGCCTTCCACTTGCCCTGCTTTTTTCTTCCTCTGGTACTACACCTGCTTGTTGGCCCTGGCCAGAATTTCTACCATCATGGAAACACTTCTGCTTGGACCTGTCCATGACAATTCTGCATCCCAGGGTCTTGCTGGAGTGGGCCCACTCTACCAAGGTTGAAGGACCAGCAGAGCTCGAATGTACTAAAAGCAGAAATCAAACAGTACATTATTGTTTCAGTGCCTCACAATAGGTTCAGTGCCATCCGCAGGCAAAAGTGCCTTGTGCAATCTCAAGGCCAAAAAATGATACTCTGTAAAACGGAGCTTCAGTATATTCTGAAAGGAATGCCTCAGCTCAGTTAATCACAGTGAAAGTACTGCACAGTCAATGGCAAGTTACAGTTTACAGTTTTTTAAATATCTGAGCTCCTTGAGAGGCATGGGGGGAGCTTACTACAGAAGCCTTCTCTACTTTCAGACATTGTACTTTCTTGAGGACATTACAATCGCAGAGGTTCCAGAATGGCAAAGGGAAATTTTATTTCAAGCTGCTTGCTTGCAAGCCAGCTGTGTATGCCACAGAGGTTTTCAAACTTATGGTGGTGGAGCAGCACATCTCTGAGTGAAGTAGGCTGGTGACTTACAAAAGAGGGCCTAGGAAATATGCCCTTCCCTGAAATGTGATTACCAATCTGGAGTTCCTATTATGTTTGCAGCTATCAATGCCTGGGATTGGGTTAAAATTCATGGGGGAATCAACAGAATGCTGTGTTAGTGTTCGCATGGATGACCAGCTCCATACGACACTCAATACAGACTGCTCTGAACGCATCTGCCCAGGGACTACATTCAAATGCACATGATAATACAAACTCTGAAACATCTACAAAGCCATCCTCCTCCCTCCCCCCCCCCCCCCCCCCCCCCCGGTACATTTCTGAACAGAATACAACCTCCTGACTGTACTTTGATTGATTTTTGTCATCTAGTTGCTCAAGCAGTTTTCTGTTTACAGGCAGCTAATTACAGAATCATAGTGTTAAAAGTGCCTGCATGGGTCATTTAGTCTAACCTTCTGCCAAGATGCATGATTTGTTGTGTCTAAACTGTCCAAAACAAATGACTATCCAGCCTCCTTATGAAAACCTCCAGTGAAGAAGCTTTCACGACCTTCTGAGGCAGTCTGTTCCATTATCCTACTGTTCTTACAGTTAGGAAGTTTTTCCTGAGATTAATCTAAATCTGCTATGCTGTTTGAACCCATTGCCTCTTGTCCTGCATTCTGGGGCAAAAGAGAACAACTTCTCTCCATCTTTTTTATGGCAGCTTTTCAAGTATCTGAAGACCGCTGTCGTATCTCCACCCTCCCCCTTAATCTCCTCTCCTCTTCCAAACTAAACCCAGTTCCTTCAGCCTTTGCTCATATGGCTTGCATTTCATCCCTTTAACCAACTTTGTCGCTTGCATTTGGATACATTGTGGAGTGCCCAATTTGTAGGGTATGGCATACTAAAAGGGAAGGCAAGTGTTCTTATTTCAAATTACCTGACTAATCTCTGTAAGAATGTGCATGTTTCTAGTAAAAAAATATTTTTAAATGCTTGTTTCCCTGTTTGTGCTTCCTGATCTTCATTTTGAATTCCATATGGTAGTGGTGATGAGAAGGGGGATTTACACTAGAGCACTGGTGTGCAATCTGTCATTAGTAGATGCAAGCCACAGGCAACAGCGTGTAATACATTTTGCACTGGGTAAAAGACCAGAAATTCCTCACACCCCAGTATTATTAACAAAAACCGTGGAGCAAGAAACTTACCTTCATGCCTCTATGGGGCATCAAAAAAACTCCTGAGTAGAGACCCAGAATGTGATGCAGCTGCTCTAGTGGAAAAGTCTCCTCAGGAACTGAGTTGAATACAAGAGTCACTTCACCATCCTCATCTGGCTTCTCTCCAGTCCTATACTGGATTAAAGGGTGAGAAGGTCATCATCCCAGCTGATCAGGCTGTCATGAAGCGCTGGTGGCTTAGTGCAGTACACTTGGTCCCTCATAAAAGGGGCAGGATGATAATGAGTTCCCAGAGGTGTGGTTGTTATCCCTGGCTTGCCAGTAGTTGGTTGTGAGCTGTTTAATTTGCTTTTAGCACTGGTCCAGTGAATCCTCAGAGTGCTGCCAGTTTCTTAGCTATTAGCTGCTATGCGTGGTCATTCCTGGAACTCTTGCTGAAGTCAAACTGTTTGCTTGCCTTGCACCAGAGACTGATCAAAATCTGCCTGTGCTCCCATGGCCAGCTAGCAGTATGGTTGGCAAAGCAGTTCTTTGTGTCAATGGCCATAACAAACACAGTAGAAGGTTCACTCTGCTTGCAATTCAGTGGTCAGAACAAAATGGAAGGGTTAAGCACTGAACAACTGTACATGAACTAGAGGGTTTGCTTCCATTTCCTGAAAGTTGATTGGCCAGTCTTGGGATAGAAAGGACAAAGGACATTGTCCCATGGGATTATTGGTGGATTCTCAGGACCCACTAAATGAATTTAGAGAAACTAAATGAATTCTTTGCATCGGTCTTCATGGCTGAAGATGTGAGGGACATTTCCAAACATGAGCCATTCTTTTTAGGTGACAAATCTGAGGAACTGTTCAAGATTGAGGTGTCATTAGAGGAGATTTTGGAACAAATGGGTAAATTAAACAGTAATAAGTCACCAGGACCGGATAGTATTCACCCAAGAATTCTGAAGGAACTCAAATGTGAAATTGCAGAACTACTAACTATGGTTTGTACCCTATCATTTAAATCAGCTTCTCTACCAAATGACTGGAGGATAGCTAATGTGACGCCAATTTTTAAAAGGGGCTCCAGAGGTGATGCCAACAATTACAGGCCAGTAAGCCTGATTTCAGTATAGGGCAAATTGGTTGAAACTATAGGAAAGAACAGAATTGTCAGACACATAGATGAACATAATTTGTTGGGAAAGAGTGAACATGGTTTTTGTAAAGGGAAATCATGCCTCATCAATCTACTAGAATTCTTTGAAGGGGTCAACAAATATGTGGACAAGGGCGATCCAGTGGATATAGTGTACTTAGATTTTCAGAAAGCCTTTGCCAAGGTCTCTCACCAAAGGCTCTTAAGCAAAGTAAGATGTCATGGGATAGGAGGAAGTTCCTCTCATGGATTGGTAACTGGTTAAAAATAGGAAACACAGGGTAGAATAAATGGTTGGTTTTCAGAATGGAAAGACAGTGGTGTACCCCACGGGTCTGTACTGGGACCAGTGCTGTTCAACATATTCATAAATGATCTGGAAAAAGGAGTAAACAGTGAGGTGGCAAAATTTGCAGATGATACAAAACTACTCAAGATAGTTAAGTCCAAAGCAGACTGCGAAGAGTTACAAAAGGATCTCACAACACCGGGCGACTGCGCAACAAAATGGTAGATGAAATTCAGTGTTGATAAATGCAAAGTACTGCACATTGAAAACATAATCCCAACTATCCACATAAAATAATGGGGTCTAAATTAGCTGTTACCATTCAAGAAAGAGATCTTGGAGTATTGTGGATAGTTCTCTGAAAACATCCACTCAATGTGCAGCGGCAATCAAAAAAGCTAACAATGTTAGGAATCATTAAGAAAGGGCTAAAGAACTAGACAAAATATCATATTGCCTTTATATAAATCCAGGCTATACCCACATCTTGAATACTGCATGCAGATGTGGTTGCCCCATCACAAAAACAATATATTAGAATTGGAAAAGATACAGAAAAGGTCAACAAAAATGATTAGGGGTCTGGATCAGCTTCCATATGAGGAGATTACTAAGACTGGGACTTTTCAGCTTGGAAAACAGATAACTGAGGGAAGATAGAAGTCTATAAAATCATGACTGGTGTGGAGGAAGTAAGTAAGTGTGTGTTATTTACGCCTTTGTCACCGAAATATTGGGTCCACCTATCTGAGAGCCAATAACTGCCAGACAGGGATAAGGAAGAGTTACTTTATTTTGCAGAAGAAAGGAGAGCTTTGCATCTTGGTACAAAAACTCTGTCTTACACACATTTTACAGGTCCTTTATACACATTCAGACAAAGGCCCTTGCCGTATTAACACTTGATTGATGGTTGTCAGACCCGTGCTTTTGCTGTCTAGTCAGTGAAAACTGGCTTGAAGCTAGTTCCCTCTGCCTCAAGGCAGAGAGAAGACGGTTCAAAAGTTCAGGCTACTGTGTAGTGAGGTGTCTGCTTCCCCCTAATGGCCACTGGTTGACATAAAGGCTGCTAGCTGTTAAGGGGGGGGTCACTAGTAACTGTCACACCTTCTCATAACACAAGAACTAGGGGTCACCAAATGAAATTAATAAGCAGCAGGTTTAAAACAAACAAAAGAAGAATTTCTTCACACAACGCACGGTCAGCCTGTGGAACTCTTTACCAAAGTATGTTGCGAAGGTCAAGACTGTAAGCAGGTTCTAAAAAGAACTAGATAAATTCATGGAGGATAAGTCCATCAATAGCTATTAGCCAGGATGGGCAGAGATGGTTTCTCTAGCCTTTATTTGCCAGAAGCTGGAAATGGGTGGCAGGGAATGGATACTTGATTACCTGTTCTGCTCATTCCCTCTGATGCACCTGACATTGGCCACTGTCAGAAGACAGGATACTGGGCTGGATGAACCTTTTGGTCTTACCCAGTATGGCTGTTCTTATGTTATTAAAATACAGTATGGATGCAGCTTGAGCCTGTGACACCCAGACTTAACATAAGAACAGCCATACTGGATCAGACCACAGGTCCATCTTGCCCAGTATCCTGTCTTCTGACAGTGGCCAATGTATAAATAAATTAGATTCTATTTAAAAAAATAAAATCTTGCACTTCACTGCTCTGGGCATCTTTACCAGCCCTCCTTGCCTTAATTTTGATTTCAGTAGATCTTTCAAATCACCCTTTTGTAAACTACAGCAGACCTCTTCACACACCCTGTCATCAGCCTCTTTTACTAGTCAGCTTCTGTACCAAATGTCATTTGCTCCCCACAAGGAGATGACACACACACACACGTAAGCAAAAGATAATTATCAGAATGCAAGACTATAAAGTCTCCTGTGGTAGTGCCTGGGAAAATGAAGTACTGGTGTTTAGGAAAAGTTGTTATAAAGAAACTAGAAACCTAATATTCTCTAAAAATTAGGATAAGACCACATTGCCAGAGAAAGTGGGCAAAGTCTATATCTTGTTGTAGCTATCTTAATTCTTCCAGGCTTTTGGCAGTGTGAGGGATTATAAAACAGGGGGTTTTGTTTTTGTTTTTTTAAGAATTTTAAAATGCTTAGCTTAGTTATACTTTTGGTATCAGAGATTTCCTTAAGAAAAATCTTGGAGCTGTTAAACTTAATATTAGTAAAACTATGTAGGGATCTTCCAGACTTCATACTGAATTTGAATTTATTGGATTCCAGAAATCATAGCATCTTCAATATTTAATTTTGCTTTGTAGTATTATATGCCAAACTTTGAGTCCTTGGAGCCTTCAGTAAAATAAATTTTAAAGTATGCATGTTTGGAATTTCAGATGTAAATGGAGATGAGAATATATAGTCCCCCACCTGTGTGCCCTCATTTCTTATGTCTCCTCCCTCCCCCCAAATCTCTCCATCTTCTTTTCCAGTTGGACGTAGTCAGTCCTGTTTTCAGACTAATGTACGTGGCTTCCAAAACAAAGAAGTGCATGAAGAAAGACATTATTAAATGAAGATACTAATAAATGCAAAGTAAAGCTGTTCAAAAGATCATTTCATTTTTTCATGGTTTTTTTTTTTTTTTTTTTCAGAGAAGGCAAATAGAAAATGGTCAAAAACATGTTTCAAAATTAGGTGTGCTACACAGTGGGGTTTGGTCTATGCATGGAACGTGTGTCGCTATTACGACGTCACTCAAGGGAAAATCCGCCCCACTGAGCGACGTAGTTATACCAACCTAATCCCCGGTTTAGACAGCACTATGTCTCCTGTTGACATAGCTAGCGCCTCTTGGCAAGATGGAGTATCTGCACCAACGGGAGAAGTTCTCCTATTTGGTGTAGGCAGTGGTGTCTTCACTAAGTGCTGAAGTGGCACAGGTGCGTCGCTGCAGCTGTGCCGCTGCAGCGCTGTACATGTAGAAAGCCTTAAGTTTACTGCTTTCTCTAGATATATTAAAATTAACAGGTGAGATGAGCCCGGTGGCATTTACTGTATATCAGCAGGTCCATTATCTATTCCCCCCACACTTACTGTATTTTTTGGCTTTTGCAATCTAACTGTACTTATAAGTAAATCCTGAGTATGTATGCTAAATAACTGTATTTGCATTTAGGGAAAAAAATGTTATTCTGTGTGTAGTTTATATGAGCAGAGCGGTGAAATACTGCAATTTAGGACAGACTGGTAAGACAAGCCTGTTAGGTTATTTTTTTAAAGGCTAAATAAGTGACAAAAGAACCATGACCTAACTTGAAAATAATTGTATTGCAAATAATTGTATTGCTATTTTAAGATATATGCAAGATTTTTATACTTCAGTGTGCATAGAAGTTTCATTGTTGATGGGTAATTATTGTTTAACATTTATCTGGTGTTCTAAATTAATTGTTGCAATACATTGACAAAAAGCATTCTTTAGAAATAAAAAATAAAACTGATAGGTGCTGGGTAAGAAAGAAGATACAGTGCTGAGGGACCTCTCCTTGTCAGAGCCCTGATTTATTTATTTTTTTAACTTAATTTCCTCCAGTGGCTGCCTCTCCATCTTAGCCTCCACCAAGTCCCAGAATTGGTAAATACCCCCTTTTCTCTCTTAGGACTGGTCTACACTAGGAATTTACATCAGTATAATATCTCTTGGGGGTGTGAAAAATCCAGGGAATTACAGACCAGTCACCTTAACTTCAGTACCCAGAAAGATAATGGAGCAAATAATCAATGAATTTGCAAACACCTAGAAGATAATAAGGTGATAAGTAACAGTCAGCATGGATTTGTCAAGAACAAATGGTGTCAAACCAACCTAATAGCTTTCTTTGACAGGGTGACAAGCCTTGTGGATAGGAGGGAAGCAGTAGATGTGGCATATCTTGACTTTAGTAAGGCTTTTGATACTGTCTAGCATGACCTTCTCATAAACAGAGAAGAGAAATACAGCCTAGATGAAGCTACTATAAGGAGGGTGCATAACTGGTTGGAAAACTGTTTCCAGAGAGTAGTATGGGTTGCAAGTGCTTTGGTGGATAGGATTATAATTCAAAATGATCTGGACAAATTGGAGAAATGGTCTAAAGTAAATAGGATAAAATTCAATAAGGACAAATGCAAAGTACTCCACTTAGGAAGGACAATCAGTTGCACGCATACAAAATAGGAAATGACTGCCTAGGAAGGATTACTGCAGAAAGGAATCTGGGGGCCATAGTGGATCACAAGCAAAATGTGAATCAACATTGTAACACTGTTACATCCCAAAATGATGTTTGCTTTTTTTTTTTTTGGTATTAGCAGGGGTATTGTAAACAAGACAGGCTCTACTCTGTGCTGATTAGGCCTCAACTGGAGTACGGTGTCCAGTTCTGGGTGCCACATTTCAGGAAAGATGTGGAGAAATTGGAGAAAGTCCAGAGAAGAGCATCAAAAATTATTAAAGGTCTAGAAAATAAGACCTATGAGGGAAAATTGAAAAAATTGAGTTTGTTGTTCTGGAGAAGAGAAGACTGAGGGAAGATATAACAGTTTTCAAGTATGTAAAAAGTTGTTAAAAGGAGGAGGGAGAAAACTTGTTGTTCTTAACCTCGGAGGATAGGATAAGAAGCAATGGGCTTAAATTGCAGCAAGCGTGGTTTAGGTTGGACATTAAGAAAAGCTTCCTAACTGTCAGGGTAATTAAGCACTGGAATAAATTGCCTAAGGAGGTTGTGGAATCTCCATCATCGGATATTTTTAATAGCAGGTTAGACAAACACCTGTCAGGGATGGTCTAGATAATACTTAGTTCTGCCATGAGTGCAGGGGATTGGACTAGATGACCACTCGAGGTTCCTTCTAGTCCTACAATTCTTTGATTCTACAAGCCTAAAGAATTGCATTATGTAGGTATACACCTTTAAAAGCTGTGTTAATTTTTTTTTTAAAGCAATAGAATTATTTGGAATGCATCCAAAGCCACCCAGCTGCCAGCAGGCTTAAAATAGAAAACATTTTAACAATGAACTCCTTTTCTTAATCCTCTCCTTTTATTTAAAAAAAAAAAAAAAAAAAAAAAAATTCTTAAGAAAGAGAACATGTCTTCCCACTCAACATGAATGTCCTGTTAACAGAGGCAAGCACATAAATGATCAATGTAGTTGGCTGACTGTTTTTCTTTGACTGTTGCTATAACAAAGCTGAAGACTATTTTGGTTAGTGTAATGTGTCTGAGGCCTGGTCTATACTACCCGCCTGAATCGGCGGGTAGAAATCGACCTCTCGGGGATCGATTTATCGCGTCCCATCGGGACGCGACAATCGATCCCCGAATCGGCGCTCTAACTCCACCAGCGGAGGTGGTAGTAAGCGCCGCCGACAAAAAGCGGCAGAAGTCGATTTTGCCGCCGTCCTCACAACGGGGTAAGTCGGCTGTAATACCTCGAATTCAGCTACGCTATTCACGTAGCTGAATTTGCGTATCTTAAATCGACTCCCCGCTGTAGTGTAGATGTACCCTGAGTGTATGTCTACACTGCAGTTAAACACCTGTGGCTGGCCCATGCTAACTGCCTCGGGTTCACGGGGCTCGAGCTAAGATGATGTTGAATTGTGGTGTAGACGTTCCGGCTCAGGCTGCAGTCTGAGTTCTGGGCAGGGCCGGCTCTAGGATTTTTGCCGCCCCAAGCAAAAACAATTTTGGCCGCCGCCCCCCTTCCTTTCCTCCCCCCGTTTTTTTTTCTTGCCCCACCTCAACTCCACCCCTTCCCCAAATCCCCAGCCCTGCCTCCTTCCCCCAGGCTCTCAAGCCTAGGAGGGAGGGAGGGGGAGAAGCGGCGCACGAATCAGCTGTTTCGCGCGCCGCGGCCGCTCGGGATCTCCCCCTCCCTCCCAGGTTTGAGAGCCTGGGAGGGAGAGCGAGCAGCGGTGCGCAAGCGGCAGCAGCAGAGGTGAGCTAGGGCGGCCTGGGCACATTTTTAGGGGCGGCATTCTGGCACTGGCCATGCCGCCCCTAAAAATATGCTGCCCCAAGCACCAGCTTGTTTTGCTGGTGTCTAGAGCCGGCCCTGGTTCTGGGACCCTCCCATCTCGCTGGATTCTAGAGCCTGGGCACCAGCCCAAGCCCAAACGTCTACACTGCAGTTAAACAGCTCCTTAACCCGAGCCCCATGAGCCCAACTGAGCTGCCACAGGCCAGCTTCAGGTGTCTAATTGCAGTGTAGACATACCCTAATTGACCTGGTACTGCTAATGTGTGTGTTTGTATCTCCCAGTTGTACTTGTCAGATACTGTTTCAACACACCTCCTGAATCTGGACCTCTATCAATCAGAAACTTTATCTGAATTAGAAAACTTGTTCTTGTACAAATAGAAGAGCCAAGTTAGATGTTCAGTTTGTATATTTTCCCCTTATTTTAATGTCCCTTTGATTGTTTATATCTTGCAGATAATGCACTCTGTCAACTAATGACTTCTTGATTTGTCAGGTGGTTGTCACAACAGAGGATTTCTGTATACAGATCAGTGCTGTTACTCCAGAGAGCTTCTAGAATCATTGTAGAAAACTAATCACTTAATAGTGTAACCTACTGCATTTTATGATGTTTTTGTGACACTTTTTGTTTGGTAATAATAGTGGTATTTTATATTAAATATCAGTGTATTTGTTATTTGCTAAAATCTGATCCAGCTTTATTCCTTTTGCCTTCTGAGTCCAACTGATAGAAGGTCTATTAACTTAAATTGTTAGGTAGATTTTGTAGTATTTAATTTGAAAAATAAAGCAGTTTAGGAAAGATTTAAATTTTAACTTAAAATTAATGAATGTGTCCTGCTGATAGTTCAGCAGTCTTTTAAAAAAAAAAAATAAAAAAAAATTGTTCACTTTACTTTTAAACCTTTTTATCTCCCTCCAGAAGAAGGAAATTTTTTTAAACCAATCAAAAAGCCACTCCACTGGTTTTGAGTTTACAATAAAAACTCTTTTCTCCAAAATCCTCTTCACTCCCTCTCTAATCTGTCACTATTGACAAAAAGCACCATCTTCCTTTTCACGGAAGCCTATAACCTAGAAGTCACCTGTGCTTCCTCCCTCTCTCTTGCCCCACACATCCAGGCTGTGTACACATTTTCTTCCAGCATTTAAAATTTGTCCACTTCTTTCTTTTCTGTACGGACAAACAAAGCTCTCATCCAGGCCATTATTTGCTCTCCTGATTATGGTAACCTCCTTCATGACACCCACATCTCCCCTCCAAATAAATCAAAACACAACTACTAAGATAACTTTCCCTTGTTCATCACTGTAACCATGTCAGCCCCCTTGGAATCCCTTTATTGGTTCCCGCACTTTCCCTTAATCAAGCTCAAACTACTTGTCTTCAGCTTCATGTCTCTTCACAGTTCCTACCCCTTACTACTTGTCCAGCTTTCTCTTACTGCATTTCACCCACCCCCTTGACTCTTTCAGTCTACCAACAATGCCTTGACTGCTGCCCATCTGTCAGTGTTTGTAAAACAAATGTGTAGGCGTGTTCTTCCATACTACATAGAACTACACTCCTGAGCTTCATAAGACTATCTCATTCAAATTCTTCCTGTAGACCCAATTATACTTTAGTATGTGTAAGAAATTTAGCCAATTAATGATGGTGTCTGGTGAGATAAGAGGGACAGCTAACGCATAGTTTTACCTGCTCTTTGTTTCTCTTTCCTCACCGTTCATATATTGTCTTAAATTTTACTCAGAGTAGGGACCATGTCTTTGTATGATTTCGTACAGCACCTAGCATAATGGAATCCCTATCCTGGTTGGGGCTTATGGGTACTACTGCAGTACCGATATTAAACAATGATTGATATATATAAAAAAAATTAGGTTACGGAGACTTGAATTATTTCCTTCTGAAAGTACTCCATCTAGTGGCAAAACTACAGTAATGTGTCATGGAAGTGGGTTTATATAGGAATTAGTGGAGTGGTAGGATTTATATTCCAGGAGCTCATCAAAAAAAATTGTAAATTTTGTGAGGGAGAGGGAAACTTTTATGCCTTAAGTATGATAAAACACAAAATCAGAAATACAAAGTTTTGCAGAAATAATTCTGCTTCGTCTGCTATTTATAGCAAAATATAGTTGATCTCTCAAACTGTTTAAACTTTTTCAGGTTTTAATTTTATTTCTTTTAAAATCCACTATTTTTCCAAACCCCTACTTGGTCTTATTTGTCACAAGTTACATTATTTAACTCATGTAATTCAGAACTGCTACTCCTTTTAGATATAGTTTTTAATGATACTAGAAGAAATAAAGGATTTTTTTCATTTCCTTTTCATAGTGCATGTAAGTGCGTCTAGAAAATGTTAGATAAATAGGTGGTGATGGTCTCTTTATTTTCCAGACAAGTATAACATGAATAGTGGTGGTGCCAGCTTCTGCACACTGCTGTGCTAATTCTAGGAGCAAGACCAGTTCTTGGAGTGAGAAGGCAGTACTGTCTCTGTACCCATTTAGTCCTTGGCCTCTCTCATCAAAGGTCCCAACTGTGGGTGCATCAGTACAAGAGGAATTGAATACAGACTGCCAACTCACCTAATGTAGGCCACCAAACATCCATCAAATGGTGCTAGCATTTGACTGCTAACATCCCGAACAAACTGAAATGGTGCCCAGTAGCTGACTGGCTCCATATTCTATTTTTAGTTAGTTTAGCTGTGCAATTGCATAATAATTTTTAAACATTGTTATACCCTTTGATTTTCAAATCCTGACTTAAACTATATTTAGTGCAATATTTAACACTGAATGAATGTAAATCTCTTTTTATACTATAGATTCACTTTTGGCCATTTGTATATCTGCTATGTCTTGTGTATAAGTAAGATCAAAGTGATATTTGCTATATGGTAAATGATTCCAATATACTAACATTTTTTCTTATAAACTCGCCATTAGGTGTATGAAAGCATTGTAAAACACATACTGTCTAAGAATTTCATTTTTTTTTTCTCCATAGATCAACGTAAGAGTTACCACAATGGATGCAGAATTGGAGTTTGCCATCCAACCCAATACAACTGGCAAACAGCTCTTTGACCAGGTAACCCTTTATTATATATAATAATCATGGATAAAATGCTAGTCTTACAAAACCTTATAGTGTTGTTATAGATTTCTGTTCATGCTTTCCAATTAATATCTTATACTGATCTAAGCCATACTAGTAATCAGCTTGAGCCACCTCTCCTCAATTCAGAAGCAAAGCATTAAGCACAAGGACAACTTTCCAAGAATGGATAAGCAGCCAGGCTTCAGTTGTCAAACCATCTTGAAATTAATACACCGCTACCTTGATATAACATGACCCGATACAACACGAATTCGGATATAACACGGTAAAGCAGTGCTCCGGGGATGGGCGGGGCTGCGCACTCTGGTGGATCAAAGCAAGTTCAATATAACGCGGTTTCACCTATAACGCAGTAAGATTTTTTTGGCTCCCGAGGACAGCGTTATATCGAGGTAGAGGTGTACTATGTTTTATAGATATTCTGAATCATATACTCAAAGAACACAGGAATTACTAAGTGTATTCATTGTATGTTTATATAACTTTAAATACCCTTTAATAATAAATCTAAGACAGAAAATGTAACATTAAAAAAATAACTAGACTACCTTCCTTTCTGTCCAAGTAAGGAAGCAGCAGTATGACAAGATTCTTTTGAGGAATGGAATCTCATTAGCCACTTTTAAATAAGTGATTGCATGCTTTCTTTTCTTTTCCCTCTTCCGACAACCAAGTCAGCTCAAAAAGTGGTATGTCTTCATCCACGAAGCAGCAAGTAGGTTAAAGACTGTTATTTATGGTAGCTGTATAAGCAAGCACCTTCCTTTCCATCCTAATCAGGTGTCTTTTTCTTTATTTATGTTTTTGCCTACTTGTACTGGAATTTGTGGAGTAATACTTCAGCCTTCATGCTCTCTCTTTCTTTCAGTTCATGAATAGAGAATCAGGGGAAAACGATTTCTAGAAGAAAGAAAAATGGAATTAAAAAGTGATTTAAAACTAAAAATAGTTCACAATTGTTGCAAGGCAGAAAAGTTTTGGGGACAGGGCAGCCATCTGGCTTCCTCCCCAAGATGTATGGGTGAGTTGCCAACAAGAACTCGACAAGTAAAAATTGTGCCATCTTCTGGATATGCGAAGGCAGCTGCGACTTCTTTTCTGCCAACCTCTGCTACCTCTTGACATGCGGTATTGGGTGGAGGTGATCTGCTGCTGCATAAAGTCTTGTGCCCAGATGATCAGTTTCACCCATTCTGTAGCTTCTCTGAACAAGGGATAAAAGATATAGATGCAAATTCTCTCAACACCTACTAGATGCTCTCCATCGAGCTGCCTCAGTTCTTTTTCATGGCTTTCAGGTGGCCTCAGCAGTTCTTACGATTAGCCTGTAGATGTTTAAATTGAGAAATTGTTAGTGTGAGTCTCTTGGTTCATGTGCCATGCTTGTATGTGAGGGGAGAAATCATTCAGACATATCCTAAACCCACACATGGCTTCATAGACCCAAATCAAATCACTTAATTGCGATGTGAAACAAATATGAAGTTTTCAGAAAAGGTGTAATATTTCTCCATGGTTATTACTGCCAACAAAGTGAAGTGACACATTCTAAACTAACAGTAGCTTGATTAGTCATCATGGCTCACTCCATGTGGTGTACATTGCAGTAAACTTCTGTCCTTTGTAGTTATTGCTCAAAGCAAGTTACCTTGTCACAGCATTATCTCTTGTCCCATGATCCTGAGGATGTTTGGATGTCAGCAAACCCCTTCCTTAGTCAGTGGTGGGAAGATTTAACGTGGAAGGCTTTGTTTCCCACTTTAGTATGATCCTTTCTCTGAGCTGCTCTTTGTTTCCAGACTAGGGCATTTCCCTTCGTTCTCCCTATCTACTGGTAAATGGGAAGTCTAAGAACTCAGCATCTATGGCTTTCTTCTTCTTCCCTGCTGTCATGAAGCTCAATGAAGGCCTCCCTTATCCCACCAACATGATGGTGTAGGCCACTTGGAGATTCTGTTTTAGCAGGCATCTCTCCATCACAAAGTTTTTCTGTCTCCTCATCCATTTGGAGGCCAGAGTGGAGGTGAAAGGCTAATTTTGTGGGCCTTAACTAACCTGCCTTTTCCCTACTTCTTCTTTCATAGGAGACGAAGAACATCATGAAGTATATTTGTTATCCACAAACTGATTTTTGTCAAGTTCTCAGAATTTACCGCTGAAGCTCCTGGACAGAATAGTGTAGTCCCAATTCAGGAAAAAATTGGGGTTTTACTCACCCCATCTCCTCAAGTTATAGCCTCATCCTTCTTGGCAAATATCTCAGAAGTCCTCTACTAGGTTTACCAGGGAAGACCCAATGAAATCTATTTATTTGATTGCCTAATAGAGAATTCTTCTGAAACTTTACTGTGTATTGATTTGTTGAAGTATCAATCCATAGCTCTGAGCAGCTTTTTAAAAACACTTTTAAAACCTGCATTATAAAAGTCAAAATATGTAATAGTGTCCCTACAACCTGAAATAAAAATTAGCTGAAACCACAGTAATAATTGTAAAAGCCCTATGTTATAGGGGGATCTAGCATCGATCTCTGTACTTGGGGCTTGTCTACATTACCCCTGGATCAACAGGAAACGATCAGTCCATTGGGGGTCGATTTATTGCATCTAGTCTAGACGTGATAAATCGACCACCAAGCGCTCTTCCGTCGACTCCGGTACTCCACCAGGGTGAGAGGCGCAGGCGGAGTCAATGGGATAGTGTCAGCCGACTTACTGCAGTGAAGACACCACGATAAGTAGATCGAAGTACGTCAATTTCAGCTACGTTATTCATGTAGCTGAAGTTGCGTAACTTATATCAATTCTCCCCCCCCCCCCCCCCCCCCCGTTTACCCCGCCCTTAAATTGCTAAATGCTTCTCGTTATTAAAAGATTCTTGTGACATTTTCTACTTTTTTAGAAGGTCTAGCATCCAATTTTTATAGCAGGGCTTTGTTCTTCGGCAAGGTAAAGCCATGGGGCCAGGGAGGTGCCTCTGGCTTCATCCCATGAAATTCCATTGAGATTTGGCTGAGTAATTACTGATGAAAATCACCATTTCTTTGCTATGGCATGTGTTGTTGCTTAATTTTAAGAAAATGTATAAAGCTTTGGGCAGTTGGAAGAACACATCAAAGGGGCCGACTGAAATAATCCCTCGGTTGAATACTAGTCAATGAAGGAAAATTTATGGTACTTAACAAAATAGAGGACATGCAAAGAGTGTCCCAGAATAGACAGGGATGGCAAAGCCTTGTTTGTGCCCTTAGCAGAAGGTGAAGAACACACAAGTAGGGGCCATCTACCAAAACTTTAGTTTACGTTATTTGCTCAGCAGCATATTGGAAATCTATAGCAGAGGAAGGGATAGAACTGAGTTATCGCATGTGGCATTCAACCCTTACAAGACCATACTTTTTTCTTCTTGCATACCCTGCCTCATTCTTTACACGCCTCCTAGCTTCTAGAGCAAATGAGGCAAGGGTCCAACAGACACCAGCTTTGATTACTACAGAACTCTGATTCTGTTCCCTGAGCACTGGCCATCCTGTGCGCTGACCAGGTCAGATAGAAAAAAATGGTATGGTGATAATTAGACTTATCATAGTGCATGTGCACAGGGGAGCAGAAGTAAGGTTGCACAGGCATCCTTAATTATGGAATTATCTAACTTTCGAGTGTTTTATTTTGCAACTTAAACAACATTCTTTGAATGTGGGTTTTTTGTGTATATGTAATTCTGTATATCTCAGATGGATCTGAACACTTCCTTAAAACATAAGCTCCTCAATAGATTGGCTGCTACCAGAGTCCCATTTGGGTATTTTTTTATTTGAACTTACTGATTTGATCCTTTGGCAGTAGGGTCAAAAATATCTCCAGATGTTGAGGAAGGAGAGTTGTTAAACATTTTACTCCTCTCCCTCGTACATGAGAAACCAGATAGAACAGAGCAGAAGACTTTATAGGGCGAATGTCCAAAATCACTAGTTTGTTTTTCAAGCTTCAGAACTCTGGCTGGGATTTGTCACTGCTACAAGTGAGATTGGATCTTTTCTTTGCCTAGATAGGGAAAAGTTCAGACTTCTAGCAGCATAAATATATGACAGCCCAATAGAACGTGCAAGGATCTGCAACTAGCATATATCTCGAATTTGTGAATCTTCAGTAATGAGATATGATCAGGGAATTGTGACATGAGTGCAAAATGCATAATATCTCATATCTTGGTAAAATAGGTTTCACTTTACCACTGCCAAAGCTTGAATCTTTACTGTCTCTGCATTTCAGTAAACCACCTAATCAAGAATGCTGTAGATTACTGTTGTCCTTACATTTGTGTGGGCCAGCCTTTAAATTAGCTTATAGGAAGTTGATTGTGATTCCCCTGTTGCACTGATTTGAAAAGCTGTCCCATAGTAAGTTTGTTCCAAACTATTTCCCAATTCAGGTTAATGAACCTATTGGGTTATCCTTACACTCTGAGGATGAACTTGGATCAAGGTAACTTAATTCTTTAGGCCAGTCATAGAATCATAAAAGATTAGGAAGAGACCTCAGGAGGTCATCTAGTCCAACCCCCTGCTCAAAGCAGGACCAACCCCAACTAAATCATCCCAGCCAGGGCTTTGTCAAGCCGGGCCTTAAAAGGAGATTCCACCACCTCACTAGGTAACCCATTCCAGTGTTTTACCACCCTCCTAGTGAAATAGTGTTTCCTAATAGTCAACCTAGGCCTCCCCCACTGCAACTTGAGACCATTGTTCCTTGTTCTGTCATCTGCCACCACTGAGAACAGCCGAGCTTCATCCTCTTTAGAAGACCCCTTCAGGTAGTTGAAGGCTGCTATCAAATACCCCCTCACTCTTTTCTTCTGCAGACTAAACAAGCCCAGTTCCCTCAGCCTCTCCTCGTAAGTCATGTGCCCCAACCCTCTGATCATTTTCGTTGCCCTCCGCTGGACTCTCTCCAACTTGTTCACATCCTTTCTATAGTGGGACACAATACTCCAGATGTGGCCTCACCAGTGCCGAATAGAGGGAAATAATCACTTCCCTCGATCTGCTGGCAACGCTCCTACTAATGCAGCCCAATATGTCATTAGCCTTCTTGACAACAAGGGCACACTGCTGACTCATATCCAGCTTTTCATCCACTGTAATCCCCAGGTCCTTTTCTGCAGAGCTGCCATTTAGCCAATTGGTCCCTAGCCTGTAGCAGTGCATGGGATTCTTCCATCCTAAGTGCAGGACTCTGCACTTGTCCTTGTTGAACCTCATCAGATGTCTTTTGGCCCAATCCTCCAATTTGTCTAGGTCACTCTGGACCCTATCCCTACCCTCTAAGCAAAGCTTCTGACATCTAAAATTTTCAGAAAACTATCAATTGTATTTGTCTCTAGATAAATGGATGATTCCATTGTGTAGCTTCTAAAAGGCTGGTATTAGTCCTCTGGTTTAGTTAAAATTAAGACATTCTACTTCTTGCATTTTTGGCTAGGGATCTGGGAAGTGGCCAATAAGACAATGCCATTGATATCACTTTGAGCGCTCTCCTCCAGTACTAGTACTGCTAGCCATATCTATTGGTTATAGGATGCAGGAAGAGGAGACATTAAACAATGAATTACTTACCAATAATCATGTCATCTTTCCTCCCCATCCTAATCCCATTGTCTTCTCCTCTTGTTGTTTGGATTGTCTTGCACTAAAAGAAAGGAGTTATTTGGCCTACATGTTCTTAACTTGAGCAATTCTTTGTTTTCCTCCTCAAACACCTGCTTTCCTGGTGGGTGGAGACATATCACTTCATGCTGACTGGTTGTGTATGGAGGAAGACATTACTATAATTAAGAGTAAGCTGTTCCTTCTTGCTCTGTCTGTCTTGTGTACAAATCTTGTATGGCTTTATTTGCCTAAGTTGGTTGCTCACAAAACCTTGCTGTATATTGTATCTGAGTCTGAACTTGTGTTTGAACCATTACACCAAAATCCAGGTGCCCTTCAGAGTTTATTGATTTAATGACTCGTTTACTTTTAGGTGGTGAAAACAGTTGGTCTACGTGAAGTCTGGTTTTTTGGGCTGCAGTATGTGGACAGCAAAGGCTATTCAACTTGGTTGAAGCTGAATAAAAAGGTAAAATATTCTTGATTGTTCGGATGAACTTTTAATTTGAAATAGTTTATATGCAGACTTGCTACTTGTATATATTATATTACAAATTGTAATCTAATTAATGGACAGATTTCTTTAAAGGTTAGTTTAGCTCAACTGTTTATAAACAAGTGGAATCTTACTGCACAATTGTATAGGCATTTTATTTGACTCAGATGGAGATGTGTTTTCCTGTACTTCAGTTACTGTGGTGATTCGTACATTAGAAAAACTATCATACTTCATTATCCTTGATCACAAAATGAACTTTCATCCTCTGTCCCTTTCATGCAGCAGAATTTATTTTTGGGGAAGAAAAGTTAGGAATAGTTTTAAAAAGCAATGCAGTATGAATATTGCTATGGAATTTCCCCTTTATATTGCTACCTAGGCCAGGATTTTCAAAAATAGGTGCCATCAGAAGGTGCTATTTCAAACAGAGGCAAACGCCTTTTGGTTTTAATTTTAGCCTAGAATGCCTTTCATTTCATATTTTAGAGAAACTGCCAGCCCTGCATGGTGGTGTGATTCTGATTTTTAGGAGCAATCCTCAGACGTAGAGCTGGGTGGGAAATTATTTGCTCATCTCATGAAAACTTTTGAGATTTCAAAAATTTTCCTAGTTCACATCAGAATGAAATAGACCTTTCCAGTTTCTTTTCTTTTCTTTCTTTTTTTTTTTTGGGGGGGGGGGGGGGGGGGGGGGGAGAGAGACAGATATCCACCCCAGAATAACCGGTAACCTGGTGGTTAGATGCAGGCCAAGGACTTACACCTGAATCTCCCACATCCCAAGTGAGTGTAAGGGACTGGGGTGTAGGAGGTCTGGCTGGGCTGGATAGTCCCTGACGTGTGGTGGTCAGTGAGCAGGGGTTGGAAGAATCACTAGAGTCAGGTTGAATAAACAAGAGTTAGGGTCAAAGTCAGGACTAGGTTGGAGACTAGAGATCAGAGGTAGTATCAGGCTAGCCTCAGGAGGAAAGAGTCAGGGTCAGAATCAGGCTGGGATCGGAGGCCAGAAATCCGAAGACGAGGTGAGCTCTGTAGTCACAGCAGGCCTGAAGTCTGTGGTGTTGCCTAGACAACTTCCTGGGGCACCCTTTAAGGTTAAATAGAGTGGTTGGCCAATCAGAGGGCTGCAGGGTAATATCACTCTGGCTCCTTTGGGCAGTACTTCTTGTGGCACTTATTCTCCATGGTGCTCCCTGGCTTTGTTTCTGCATGTCACTGTGGGAATGTTAGCTGTCCCAGGCTCTACAGACCTGGGTTCTAGTGCCCACATCCTTACAGTGAGTGTCCTAACCACCAGCCTATTGGCTATTCTGGGTGACTTTCTTTTCATATCTCCTGTTGGAGCTGTTCCACTTCATATAAATAAATATTCATTGAGGCAAAATAGACTCAATTGGGGCACTCATCTGCTATGTGGGAGACTCAGGTTCAAGTCCCTGCTCTGGCTATTCTGGGATGGCTTTCTCTTTATGGTTTTGTCCAGAAATTCCCTCCTGAACCTTGAGGGCATCTCTATACTGCAATAAAACACCCATGGCTCCAAGTCTCAGAGCCTGGGTCAATTGACTCAAGCTCATAGGGCACATGCTAGGAACTTGGGTTCTGAGACCCATTCTCATTGTGGGGTTTCAGAGTCAGGGATCCAGCCTGAGACTGAATGTATACTCTGCAATTTTTAGCCCTGCAGCCTGAGCCCTACAACCCTGAGTTAGCGGACCCAGGGCAGCCATGATCTTTTATTTAAAGGTTTCTCAGGGAACATCTACATTGAGTCAGATCTGGTATGTTCCTGTGAAAAGTCATGGGTTTGACAAGTGTGCATTTTCCAACAAAAAATTAAGTTGAAAAAAAATCCCAACTAGCTGTACTCAGAGGTTGCCATTTATTCAGCCTTTGCCCCACATTGTGGTAGGCATGATGAACTGAATCTGTTCACCTGGAAGGTTATCTAGGAGATTTCAATCTCCCAGAAGCTCAGTTTCATATAAATAATTGTTTTAAAGCTTACAATTCTTTTGGTTAGTTCTGGTAGCTTTCTTCCAATGCTTGAGGAATCTAGGACTTAATGGATAACTTGGCAGCAGTGTTCTATTTTTGTCTCTAGGTAGGAGCTAAGCAAAATATAGTCTTGGGAGGCAACTTACCTTTTGGAATAGGCAATAATTTACTAGAATTTTCCCTTGTCAGTTCACTTGGTGAGAAGTAAATACTCTAGGTAACCCAGGTCATGGTGGTTCTTTCTGAACTTTCAGTTTGTAGTGGACATAACATTTTAAGAATGGAGTACTTTTCAGGTCTGTCTTCATTAGAAGCACCTATCCAATGACTTTTGCTTTGTCTTAAAGGTTGAAGAAGAGAACTGCAGTTGAAGGATGCATTTCTGATACAGTGATGAAATAATTGCCTTTATTTGGTCCTTCTATCTCCCTTGATTCTAAGAGCACTTTAGAAAGCAAGACCTGTTGAGACATTTAAGCACTATCAGACTATATAAATAATAATGTTGTGACTCTTCTTGATCATTGTGTTCCCCAGCCCCAGCTGGCTCTGGTTCATCACTAAAATATAAAAATATATTTGAAAATTGCCTCTATCTTTGAATGGACATAATATTATGTTGGAAATTGAAATTAGTTTGTTATATATTAGGCAGATTCTACTGCACAAGTAATAGAACTAGAACTTGATATTTTTCTTTTATAAAACAGTGTCCATACAGATTCTTCAGGGGGGAAAAAGAGGTGACTACGTATTTCCTTAACTATTGTGTACTCTTTACTTCTAAGCCAGTTTGCACACACTCTTTTGGGCAACTTCTAGTTTATTGAACTTTAGCTAAGAACTTGTAACAATTGGTCTTTAAAAATATTTACATTAAAATACTCTAGATTTCATTTGTAAATTACTACATATATATTTGAGTGAAATGTGGATGGGGTTGATTGGATGTCAGTGTTAAATCCTGACTTTGTCATGGCAAAAATGCAAAAATCATAATTTTAGCTTAAAATAAAATAGTTTTCACCATGACATACTATTTTAATTACATGCATTTTTCATTTAAAAACGTTAACATCTAGTAAAACACCAAATCAGAGCCAAATATAGATATTAATGAAAGTCTTGCTCGAGAGCAGGCAAGCCAGGATGAAAAAGACCATGAGTGAAATCCTGGCTCTATTTCACTCAATGGCAAAACTTCCACTAAGCACACTCCATAACCTTTATGGACAAAAAACCCTCTCAATCATGGTTTTTGTCACAGAAATCATAGACCTAACAAGCATCTGGCCTTAGGCGTACATAATGCGGTCATCTTTTGGATCCATAGTTCTCAATAATTTAGATATTTCCTTATTTAAATTTCTCAGAAAAGGACTGTAAAACATAAACCCAAAGATTTTTAGAATTTGGGATAAATTTTACTGAGATGAGAATGAGAAGGGGAAAATCTACAGATTTTTGTCTCGTGTCCTGCAAGCAGTTAAGCACATTTAACTTTTATGCAGTAAGAATAGTCCCATCGAGCTCAGTAGGACTACTCACAATGCATAAAGTTAAGCATGTGCTTACACGTGAAGGATTGGGGCCTTTGACAATGTTTTTTCTGAACATTTCTATTACCGTTTGCTACATCTACAAATTTTACTTAACATTAATTTTAACCTGTTTGTCTCAGCAACGGTTAGCACTGGAATGTAAGTAGAACCAAGGAAAATAAGTAAAATCCATTTATTTGTGTCATATTGGTGATGACAGCAAATTTTTCTGACGCCTTCTCAATCCATCGCTAGCTTCAAGCACTCAGCATCTGACCTCTCAGTGATCTGCTGCATACCATCTATCCATCTTCTCTCTGGTCATCCCCTGCTATGCTGACCTACCACCATTCTTCCATGATAACTTTCTCAGGGTTATTTCCATCTCTACCCCTGATGTGACCAAAGTATGTAAGCTTGCGCCTGTTGATTTCTGAGAGCAGATTCTGCTTCTCTCCAGTAATACTTTTAACATAAGCATTCATTGTCTTTTCCATACAGGAGATGCACAAAGGTCTTTGCCAGCACCAGATCTCAAATTTTCATGGTTTTTTTTTGTCGGTTGCCTTAATTTTCAATGATTCACATCCACAAGTCGTGGAAAAAATTAAGCTTTCACCAATCAACTTTCATACATTTTGAGATGCCACATTATTTCCTAACTTTTGGAAGGGAGGGCATGGCTGAGCGAACCATTCTTAATCATTTTCCAGTTTCTTCAGGCCACCTCTTTGGTGGGATATGTATGATCCCAGATAACTGAATTCATCTATTGCCTCTATCACTT
Organism: Trachemys scripta elegans; assembly: GCF_013100865.1. NCBI lineage: Eukaryota > Metazoa > Chordata > Testudines > Emydidae > Trachemys > Trachemys scripta. The sequence goes on from NC_048298.1 coordinate 308,650,906, forward strand.
GATTGTTAATTGTGATGTCCACTTGCATCCTTTTTTTGTTAATAATGTCAAAATGGTTGGATTTACATTTCAGCTCATTCAGGGATAGTCCATATTCCTCACTAATTATTTTTACAGACTCCCAACTTTTGTTGCATTGCATTGATAGTTGTGGCAAAGAGCATCCTGTCATCAGTGTATCTGAGATTAGTTAAGAGGTGTTGACCAGTGGAAATCCCAGCTCCATCCACTTTGTCAAAATCTTCCAGGGCTTGTCTCAGAATAAATTCTGCGTACATGTTGAAGAGGCTTAGAGATGGAATACACTCTTGGCTCACACCCTGCCTGTCGCATGACCAGGACATGGACAGTCATGCCTAGTGGTTGGAGCAGGAGACAGGCATAATGGTCAGAACAGTGACATCTAGTGGTTGGATCAGGAGTCGGCAGTCAGGAATTGGAGCCCATGGTTAGAGCAGGAACTGGAGCCAAGGGGTCAGAACTGGGAGTGGAATTCTGGATGTCAGAAGTGAGGAATTGGAACTGAGGATCAGAATTGAGTTACCTGGAGTGAGGCAAGGCAGGGAGAAGGCTGGGGTTGAGCCCAACGTGGGAGCAAGGATGGGAACAAGCGGGCACAAGGGCTATCATAACCACCGATGAATCTTTGAGGAACCACCGAACTACTGTGGCTGTTGGGCTTGGAGCTGGTCTGCTGCCTCCTCAAACCAATCAGGTGGTGTAGCCACTCAGGCAGCCTACTACAGGCTAGTTGGTCTCATTAGGTTGCCTGGATACTGGCTCTGCTGCAGCCTCTGATTCCTGACACGGCCCAGTGGAAAACCACTAGTTGTTCCCTGCTGCTGTTTTCACCGTGATCTATTGTTGATGGTACAGATTTGCGATGAGTTCAATGAGGTGCTGTGGAATCCCCATGTCTACCAGTGTCCTTCAAAGATGGTCATGTTGGATGGAATCAATTGCTTTTGAGTAGTCAGTCAAACACATGATCAGTGGGTGACTATACTGCCTGTATTTTTCAGTGATGTGACTGATGTTTGCGATTTGATCATGTGTGCTTCATCCCTCTCTGAAACCAACTCAACTTGTTGTGGTTGTAGTTCTGCTCCTATCATTCATTGCATGCAATCCTGGATTTTGTAGAGTAGAACTTGGCTTGCATGCAATATCCAGGAGATAATGATTGTTACTACACTGTTATGTTGCCTTTCTTTGGTAGGGCCAAAGGATTCCCTTCATCCAGTCTTCCAATCAATTTCTAGTCATCCATATATCACTGCAGATTTAACAGCTCTGCTGGTATGTTATCTATCCCTGGTTCTTTCCCGGCCTTCATTTTCATAATAGCCTACAGCATTTCCTCTTGTAGGATTGATGGCACTGGCTCTGTACTCTCCTTTCTGTTGGTCTGTATTGTAAGAGGCATACAGATTGACACAGTAATGTCCACTAGCATTTGACATCATCTTCATTGAGGACTCTGCCTTCATGTTCATTTGTTATGTTCAATTGTAGGGGAAACTTTTTGTTAATAAGTCTGACCAATGTAAATATACCTTTTTATATTATTGTTCTTTGTAACTCTTATGTTCCAGACATTTTGCCCTTATGTATTTGCTCGTCTCATCTAGTCTGCCTTTGGATCTGTCTGCTTAGTTCCTTATGCTCTCTCCTATATTCTTCTGTCTTCAAGCCATTCTCTTTCACTCTGCATCATTTTTTCACCAGCTCAAATGCCTTCTCAGTTAACTATGGTGTAGTCTGACATCGATTTTTCGGAATGTGGGCTGTGGATGCTTTGAGCATGATAGTTTTCATTTTATTCCAAAGTTCATTTCACTTGTGGCATGCCTCAAACCCATTCTGGACAGAAGTCATGTATTTTAGTTGATTTTAGACAAGTCCAGATGTTTCAGAACTGCTGAATGTCTTAAATTTCAATGTAATGTTTGAGGCTAATGTTGATGGACTGACCCTCAGTCTGCACTTGGGAAAGTCTTTGTCCATTACTCACTCTCCAGCATTGCTGTATCATTATATAGTCAGTTTGGTTCTTTGTTGTGCCCGCTGATGACTTCCATGTATATCAACTTCTAGGATGTTGGGTGAAAATAGAGTTTGTAATGACCAGGTGATTAGAGCAGCACAATTCCACTAGATGTCCTCCTCTCTCATTTTATAAACCACCAAACCATTGTTTCCTATTACTTCTTTGAGACCCTACACTTCCAATTTTCACATCCAGGTCCCCAATTACAAGAGTGATATCTTTGTTTGGTCTATTAATAAGTGTCTCTTCCAGCCGTTCATAGAATTCATCAATCTGCAGCAGCAGCTGTGATAGGAGCTTAAATCTGTACAATCAACATACTGACCGCCTTCGCTTGAAGGTGAATAGTGATGATTCTGTCGCTGATTGGGTTGTATCCAAGGAGACAAAGTTTGTCTCCTTGGATAAGTTAAGTGCAACCCCATATTCTCTCGTTTTCTCAGATCCCGAGTGTACTACACTGTGTATCTATCCCTAGTCATGAAATTATCCCTACCATTCCATGAGAGCTCTGAGATTCCACATACATATATCTTACATTTTTCCAGTGCTTTGGCCAAAGTGGTGAGATTGCCTTCATGCATACTCCTCACATTCCATGTTCCATTCCATCTTTCTGATGATTTATTTATGAAGGTTTGAGGCATTCTTTTCCTTAGTGTAAACATCAGGCACTATACGTCTCATAGGAAGTACAGTGCTTGACCAGGAAGGTCAGGCTGCATTGATGCTTGCCACCATAATGACAGTAGTCGGTGCCACCTATGACTGGCCGACGACAGGTGTTAAGTGACATTCAGGTAATTTGGCAAACCTTAGGAAGTCCAGTGGCTTCGGATGGATGAGCACTTGGGGTGGGTAGTGGGAGCATCACTGGAGGAAACAACATCAGAAAGTGGAAGATTAAACCTATAGAGTTAACCAAAACAGCCACAAACTGGAGGGAAACCTACTTTCTCCCACAAGAACTATGGTGATGGATCAATGTTTTGCCTTTGTTCCATGTATGGAGCTGAGTGGTGAAACCCCCCCAGGCCAGAAGGCATGATAGCTGGAACCTCCTTCCCAGTATAGTCTATTAAGTGTACAGATTGTGATTATGATGGTGCTGTATTGAATCCTTTGGGAAGTACAGTGCCTGATGTTTGCACCAAGTGGAGTAGAAAACTCTGCACAGAAGTACAGCTTTTTGCCAAAACGCTAAATAGACTTCTGTTAATTGAGTTTATAAGATAAATCTGTGTAGAAATGAAAGGTGGCATTATATGTAGTATGTTAATGATTTGTAGCAAAATGAAGTGATTGCTGAAATCAGATTAAACCCTTGGACATCAGGAACAAGGATTTTTGGCACATTTATAGCAGTAGACTTCAGGTTTTATGACTCTATGCCATAAAAAGGGGTAGATTCAAGACTGAATGTGCCACAATTCTTTTTTGAGTGATGGCCCTGTAGGTGCTTCACTTCAGGTGTTGGTGCATCCCTGTGCCTTTGATGGGAGAATTTTAGCAGCAGTGCCAGTCCAGGTCGTGCATGCGCGGTCCCTGTCTCGTGGCGCTGTTGGCACCTCACCTAGCGTGTGCACAACCCAACCCCCTCAGTTCCTTCTCAGCTGTGCTCTGCCTGAAATAGAGCTCCCAGCAGTGTCACAAAGTTAGCTTGTTTCACGTTAAAATAGTTTACTTAGCATAGTTTTTAAGCTTAGCAGTTCAGTTACTTACCCTTTTTCCCCATATTTCTTCCTAGTTTAAAAAAAAATTGTTTTTCGTAGACTGGCTAAGTTCAGTTATGCCTGGTTCATCAGGCTTTAAGCGCTGCCTGTCATGTCAAGACGCCATGCTGTTATCAGATGGACACTTAGTGTGTCTGCTGCTTGGGTGAGTTGCATATCCCTCAGAAATGTGCTCACTGCAGAATACTAAAGGCTCAAGCTCAGAGGGACAGGGATCTGTGCCTCAAGCTCATTTTAATGGAGAAGTCTCTGCACCCAGCAGCACCAGACTACCTCTGGAAAAATATTCAGACCCCAGCCAGCAGACTACCTCTGGAAAAATATCTCCCGAGACTTCACCTTCTTCTCAGACGAAGGCTCATTCCTTTTTTTTTTTTTTTTTAAATCAATGAGGAAACAAGCTGCGACTTCTCACAGACAACCAACCAAAAAGAAGCGATCTCCAGCTCGGTCTCTCTCCTTGATACCAACCGCACCACGGCTAAGTATCTATGAAGCACTGGGATCCTCCAGCACTGCCTGCACAGTGGCCTTTGCCAATCCCCAGCGCTCCTGTGCGGAGTCGAGAGGCAAAAGCAAGCCTATCTCCTGCGCTGCACTACCGTTGACACTGCTGAAGATGGCACCAAGACCTCCAACACAGGCTATGCCTGCTCCATCAGCTTCCTCCGCACTGACTGCATCAACAATGACGCCATTGATACCAGCAACTCTACTGCCAAAGCCATCAGAACAGTCGACTGCGTTACCGAAACTGTTGGCACCAAGATCTTCAGCGCTGAAGCCATGGCACCATGCCACTTCTTTCATCAGAAAGACCTATTCGTATTGGTGATGCCAGACAGTGGTTTTTGGCACCAACGGCTCCGTGGTGCAGGCAGTACTGAAACAACCCATCTGTCCAATAGTCCCTCCACTTTCCAGCACACAGGAAGAGGATAGTTTTTCCTACACACCACTCCTCACCTGTACAACCGGACCCGACCTCTGTGATCGAGGTCTCATTATAGGCAAGACATAGAGCTATGGTATGGGCACTTGTGTGGGGAATGGCATGGGTGAGGCCATCCACAATGCTTTACTGGGACCCCTGGGCCGCCTATAGAAGGCAGTACAGCAGGCTCCCCAGTCCCTATAGGAAGGGGATTAGGTTGCCCCCACCACCCTCGATGCCTGCAATGTCAGAGTCCCACGAGGAAATCCTCATCAAGAGGAGAGCATAGAGCAAGACACCATGCCACCTACTAACAATTCCTCCTCAGATGAGACCATAATGTCTTCACCTCCTACAGCCACTGCAGCCTTTAAGCAATTTCAAAAGCTTTTTAAATGTGTGGCTGATGGATTAGAGAACTTTCTTGAGGAAGTCCCAGAGGCCCAACATTAAACTGCGGACATCCTACAAGCCTTCTCAACTTCCAAAATAGTGCCCCCATTTAATGATGCTCTAATGGAGCCTGCAAAAACAGATGCCAGCTACCATACCACCTATCTGCAAGAGGGCTGACAAAATGTATTATGTCCGCTCTAGAGGTATGGACCTCCTTTTTTCCCATCCTGCACCAAATTTACTCGTTGTCAATTCTGTCAACCCGCATGATAGACAGCAACAGTACAGATTGACACCCATCGACAAAGAGTGGAAATGGATAGACCCTTTTGGTCACAAGATCTGTTCTTCATCAGCCCTACAATTCCGGTTCGTCAACTATGCGGCATTACAAGCAAAATATGATCACTGCAACTATTCAAAATTCATGGACTTTATTAATATTCCAGAGGACAAAAAGGGATCACTTTAGAGCTCTTGTGTCTGAAGACCAGCTTGTGGCCAGAACTACCTTACTGGCATCTTTAATGTGGTCAAAATAGCAGGAAGTTCCATGGCTACCACCTTGGTCATGTACCATGCATCCAGGCTGCATTCCTTGGGATTTCCCAGGAGATACAGTCCATGGTGGAGGACTTTCCGTTCAACAGACAGAAACTTTTCACCGCCAAGATGGACCAAGTCCTCCACATGATGAAGGACTCAGGAGTGACCCTCTGTCCCCTGGGGATTTATACGCCTGCCATGAAGAAGACAAACCAGATATCAGGCTTACCAGCACAACAGATATGTCTCATATACCCAACATCAGTGGCAGTCCAAGCCACAGAGATGCCGACCACCACCACCATCAACATCTCAATCTTTCTCCTCGAAGCAACAATTTTGAGGGCTTGATTGAGGGTCTGAATGACCTCCCCTGCACTACAGTGCTAATGACACCATCCATCTTCCATTTCAGATACTGTCTGACTCCCTTTTATTTGGCTTGGTCTTCCATCACCACCACCAAGTGGGCCCTAGAAATAGAATCATAGAATATTAGGGTTGGAAGAGACCTCAGGAGGTCATATAGTCCAATCCCCTGCTCAAATACACATGGGCTAGTTGATTCCCTTTACTTCCATCTTTCCCACCCAACCCCCCTCTGTGTCCCTCTTCGGGGCCCCTTCTCACAGGCACCTTGTATGACAAGAATTTCTACATTTAGGTTCCGTGGAACAAGTTCCTCCACTACACAAGGTGAATGGTTTCTTCTCCCATTACTACTTAACCCAAAAGAAAAATGGAGGCTGGAGACCCATGCTAGATCTCACAAACCTCAACAAGTTCATGAGGGTTCAACCGTTCAGGATGGTCACATTAGCAATGATTATACCAACACTGGAACTCCGCTCACAGGAGGTTCATCGGGTTTATCCTGGGAACGGACCATTTTTAATATAAGGTCCTACCTTTCAGCCTTTCCACAGCACCACAAGTTTTCTTCAAAATTCTTGTAGTAGTAGCAGCTCACTTGTGCAAGCAAGGGGTCATAATATTCCCCTACCTGTACTACTGTTTACTAAAAGCTCCCACCCTGGCAGATGCTGTCAACAGTACTTACAGGGCGATTGCCCTTTTCCAGAATCTGGGGTTACAGATAAAGTCAATTTTTGTGTGTAAAACCCATTCACCAGCTAGACTTCATCAAGGCCCATCTCAACTCCCTGGAAGCCAAAGTGTCATTACCAACCAACAGGTTTATTACTGTGACCAACCTCATCTCTTCAGTAATGAACAGTCAAAACATATCAGCACGCACCTGCCTTCAACTCTTAGGCTACATGGCTGCAACTACATTTGTGGTACGACATGTGCAGCTCCACATGCGCTGTCTTTAAGGCTGGCTCAGAACCGTCTTCATGCCACACAAACATGACCTAAACAGACATCTTACGATGCCAACCAAAGTCAAAGATGCTTTACAGTGGTGGACACAACCCAACAATGTCCCCCTCTTTTCCAATTTAACTAATTCCCCATGTGGGACCATATCAAATGCCTTACTGAAATGGAGGTAAATTAGATCCACCGTGTTTCCTTTATCTAAAAAATCTGTTCCCTTCTCAAAGAGGGAGATCAGGTTGGTTTGGCATGATCTATCTTTTGTAAAACCATGGTATATTTTGTCCCAATTACCATTGACCTCAATTTCCTTAACTCCTTTTTCCTCAGGATCCACCCTCTGATACTCACTCCTTGATAGCCTGGGGAGCTCATCTGCAACACCATACAATTCAGGGCAGGTGGTCTCCCTCCAAAATAATAGTTACACATAAATCTATTAGAACTCCACGCAGTTCGCAATGTGCCTCCACTTTCTGCCTTTGATAAGAAACAAGACTATATGAGTAAAGACCGACAACATTGCTTGCATGTTTTATATAAATCGACAGGGAGGAGCCCGATCCCGATCCCACTCCCTATGCATTGAAGGCATGTAACTGTGGAATTGGTGTATCTGACACAATATCAATTTCTCAGCCTCCTACCTGCCAGGCTGTCAGAACATTAGAGTGGATACATTAAGCAGGGAATTTTCTTACAATCATGAATGGGAACTAAACAACGTCCTGCAGAACATATTTCAACAGTGGAGACCCCCATCAATAGACCTCTTTGCAACACTGCAGATCTACAAGTGCCCACAGTTCTGCTCGAGAACAGTTCTGGGACCCCAGTCACTGGGGGATGCATTCCTCCTCAAATGGGAAGTGCCATTTCTATGTGCGATCCCATCGATACCATATTATTGAGGGTAGTAAACAAGATATGAATGGACAAAGCGAAAGTCATACTGATAGTCCCAACATGGCCCAGACAGATTAGGTACTCTTACCTGCTGCGGATGGCACTACGTGCACCACGCACTCTCCCACTCTAGCCAGACCTTCTGTCAAAGAATGATTGGCAGGTCCACCATCTGAACCTGGAAATACTTCACCTGAAGGCATGGCTCCTACATGGTTCCATCATGACAAACTAGCCTGTTCAGTAATACTTGTTTAACCTGTTCCAAACGGTAGGAGGGCAGCCATGCACCAGATTTACCTTCAAAAATGGAAGAGGTTCGCTATATGGTGCCAAGCCAAGCAAGTCAATTTCCACACCTCTGCCCTTGATATTGGACTACATCTTGGAGTTAAAAAACTTGGAACTATCCACTAGTTCGATCAAAGTCCATCTTGCAACTATTAATGCCTTCCATCACAAGATCGATGGGATGTCATTGTTTGTGCACCCGATTACGAAACGCTTTCTTATGGACATACAGAACGTTTACCCTGAAGTACGTGCACCTACACTGCCGTGGGACTTAAACCTGGTATAATGCTGCCTCACTGGGGACCCGTTCGAACCCTTAGAGACATGCTATCTGTTACATCTGTCAATGAAGGTAGCATTTTTAGTAGCCATTACATTGGCCTGCCATGTGGGTGGGTTAGGGGCTCTCATGGCTCACCCAACTTCTACCACTTTTTTTTCTCCAAGGACAAGGAGAACCACATCTGAGATTTATACCTAAAATATCTTCATCCTTCCACATAAATCAACCAATCCACCCCTGTATTATTTCCCAAACCTCACAAGAGCACGTAGGACTCAGGACGACATACCCAGGGCAATAGACTCACACTAGAGTTCTACCTCAATAGAACTAAGCCTTTCAGAAAATCCCCAAGGCTGTTTGTCTCCATTACCAAATGCTCTAAACACTATGCAGTCACCCAGAGCTCAAGATTGAATGCACTACTAGAGCTAACAGTGCTGTCTTCACTCACTCATGCAACTCTCAAGCCCCTTCCATCTAACGTGGGGCACTGCTCTACAGTCACCTGAAGTTGAGCACCCATAGGGACATCACTCAAAGAAGAAGAGACGGTTACTCATCCTGTGTGGTAACTGAGGTTCTTCGAGATGTGTCCCCCTGTGGGTACTCCACTATCCACCCTCCTCCCCTCTACTTTGGAGTTCAAATTCCGGACTCTACAGTAGAGAAGGAACTGAGGGGGTCGGGTTGCTGCGAGACGGGTACTGCACATGCATGACCTGGACGGGCACTGCTGCTGAAATTCTCCGATCAAATGCGCAGGGATGCACCAACACCTGAAGTGGAGCACCCACAGGGGCATGCATCTCGAAGAAGCTCAGTCACTGCACAGGGTGAGTAACCTCTTCTTGCTGAAGGCAACCTGTCTCTTGAAATTGCAGTACAGCCAAGTCCATTACTTTTCTGTGACTTCTGTAGGTTTTGTTTTTATATACGTTGTAAAAATGATTTTTTTTTCAGATTATCACTGATAAACTAAAATTACCACGAGCCTCCAGTAAATTTAATGAGGCCTTAAGTAGTCTTTGAAAGCTGTCATGTTTGCCTAATTAAGTGTAAATTATTCATAGTGCTATGTGACTCACAAGTCATTGCTACAGCTACATTTTAGTCACTGGTATTTTTAGTAAAAGTCATGGACAGGTCACGGGCAGTAAACAATAATTCATGGCCGTGACCTGTCCATGACTTTTACTATATACTCCTGACTAAAACTTGGAGAGTGTGTGTGTGCGCGGGGTGGGGTATGGTTCAGGGGGTGCCATGGGTATTCAGGGGGAGAACATAGGTACTGGGAGGAGGGGTTGCCTGGACTGGGGCAGGTTCCCTACACGGCTCCTGGGAAGAGGCGACCTCCAGCTCCTAGCTCTGTGTGCTGCCTCTGCTCCATCCCAAACCCCAGTTCTGCAACTCCCATTGGCTGGGGACCACAGCCAATGGGAGCTGCAGGGGTGGTGTCTGCGGGTGGAGGCAGCATGTGGAGCTAGAAGCTGAGGGAGGGGAGTTCCTGTCGCCCTTCCGGGGAGCCCCACCAGGTAAGTATCGCCCTGTACCCCAATTCCCAGCACTGAGCCCTCCCACCCCCAAACTCCTGCTGCTGGGGGTGGGGTGGGGGCCGAGAGCAGCCGTGCGACTGCCCAGGGGCTGTCCAAGCTGCTCAGGTGGTTCCCGGGCCAGCCACATGGGTTTCTGCAGAAGTCTCAGAGGTCATGGAAAGTCACAGAATCCATGACCTCCGGGAGCCTTAGTCATTGCTAATAACTGGATTGCCAGGAAGAGTTGGATTACTCTGTGTTATTGCCGGTTAATTGATTGTTACTGAAGTAAATACACTAAACACTATATAGAGCTCCTTTAAAGTTTTTAATTTATATTTTCAGGTAACACAGCAAGATGTAAGGAAAGAAAATCCTCTGCAGTTTAAGTTCAGGGCTAAGTTTTTTCCTGAGGATGTATCTGAGGAGTTAATTCAGGAAATAACTCAGAGACTGTTCTTCCTGCAAGTCAAAGAGGCCATTTTAAATGATGAAATCTATTGTCCACCAGAAACTGCAGTTCTACTGGCTTCCTATGCTGTCCAAGCCAAGTATGGAGATTACAATAAGGAGATTCATAAACTAGGCTACTTGGCCAATGACAGACTTCTCCCCCAGCGGTAAGTGGGATACTGCAGCTGCTATATGGATGCTGCAGAATTGTAAACTTGCTAATAAAAATGTTCTTAGCTTTTAAAATCAGAGTATCAGTTTCTTCAATATTATAATTAATCTTTTCTTTAATGTTAAGCCATATGGTGGTGGTAGTTCTTTGAAGTGAGTTTTTGTTCCATTGGTAAAATTTAGGAATAAAGGAGGAGATCATTTGGGCTTTGAGTAGTGAAGAGTGGGCATCAGAATTGTACAGTTTTTGTGAGAACTGAATTTTTTGCAACTCTTTAGCTCTGTCGTAAGGTAACTGCACATATTTAGTCAAGCAACTTCCTCTCTGTTCCAATGAGTTAATATTAAAGCGGTATATAATGCATGTTCCTACCTCTTCTCTGGAATCAATGCCTTCTGTGAATAAATATTGGAACCATCCAGTTTGCAAATCAATGTGGATTCCTTAATAGAGCTGGGCAAAATATTGTGAAAAGTTTATTTGCCAAAATATTAAGTTTTGGTAGACCTGGAACTACTAGTGAATTTGACATGAATGTGCCAAAAAATGTTGAAGGGGGACTAGACACCATTCAGAAAATGGTGGTGATGCCCTCCTTATAACTTTTAGCCTAATAGTTAGGGCACTCACCTGAGCTGTAGGAGACCTGTGTTCAGCTCTCCCCGCTGCCTGATGTGGAGAAGGCATGTGAACGTGGGTCTCCTACATTGTAGGAGAGTGCTCTAGCCACTGAGCTATGGAATTTGCTAGCGTTGGTCTCTCTGCCTCTCCTGTTGAAGCTGCTTCACTTTCTAAAAATAATTAAGTAGTTCTTGAAGCAGCGACATGAACTTGTCTCTCCCATCTTAGGTGAGTGCCTTAACCATCAGCCTACAGATATTCTTACCCTTTCCCTAGCCCAGTGACTATGTCTTGTTGTTCATATACTCCAGGGGAAATTCTGCTCCACTGCACATGCACAGAATTAGTCTCTCCTGCAGATTTCTTTGCTTCCCCACAGAAAAATGATTTTCTGACTGGGAAGCAAAGGGAAGCCACAAGGGCGGTCATGTGACCCTCCCCAGAAATATGTTTTTGGGTACCCAGGGCAGCCAGCAGAGAGGCAAATCACTGTGGGGCAGGGGTGGGACTGGGGAAGACCCAGCTGGTGGCTCTTACGCTTGTGCTGGGCTCAACTGCTAGTCCCGGCTGGGCTGGGGAGGACAGGACTTCCTCTTCCCCTGCACAGCATCTGGGGCCGGTCAGACCCACCCCCAGATTTCTCCCCCAGCTACAGGGTGCTCTGCAAACTCCCCCCCCACCCCACCCCGCTCTCTGAACCCATTGCTCCTCAGCTGCAGAGGGAGGGATCCCTGTACAGGGAGCTGCTCCCCCATCCGCCTGACCCCCTGATACCCAGACTGTCCTGCTGAGCCTCATTCCCCTGCATTCAGAATCCCCTCCCGATAAGCCCCGCTCCCCCTGCACCTGGACCACCCTGACGAGCCACCCGGATCCCTTGCCCGCTCCCCCAGTATCTGTACCCCGCCCCCCACTGAGCCCCAACCACCTTCACCTGGACTCCCCTGCAGAATCCCATTACTGTTGCACCCAGAACCTCCCAACAAGCTCTTGTGCATCCGGATCTCCCCACACACCCAGATCCCCCACTGAGCCTGCGCCCAGATTGCCCCACACAGAACCATCTCAACCCACACCTGGATCCCCCCATACTAAGCCCCTCCACACTTGGATCCTGCCTTGCTGAGCCTGCCCACACCTGGTGCACCTGGCACGGAGGGGCAGGGCCCTGGGGTGTTTCTGGGCCAGGTCTGGTCCTTGCGCTATGTCAGGGTTGGGTGCAGCCTCACAGTTGAGTCCATGTCCTGGGAACTAGCTGCACAGTGATCTCCTACCTCTGTGTGGCCTGTGCTCCCCAATGCCATGGTGGAGCTTCCATATTTGACAAATAAAATTTGCAGAATTTTAAAATATTGTGTGCAAATTTTTTTATTTTTATTTTTTTGGTGCAGAATGCCCTCAGGAGTAATTCATAGTGGCAACTTGTTTATTCAGAATGACAATGTTTCATTCTCCTCAAAACAGATGTTTTTGATTCATCAAAATTTTCCAGTTTTTTTGATTGTTTGAGCTGAACAGAGTACTTGTTCTCATTTTTCAGAACTACCAGTGAACTGAAAAATCAATTATTTGCCTGACTCTATTCCTTATTTCACATTTATTTTTCGTGTCTTGAAATTTTGGATTTATTCTGGTACTTCTTCCCCTTTTTTGTAAATTACGTTCAGTTACTTAACACTTTTATAAAAACCTATTTTTCCAAAGAAATGTAAAAGCTTTCTCATAAAAACACAAGGCTAGATAAAGTTTAACAATCTAAAAAAAGAGATGTTCTTCTCCTGGCATACTACCTGAAAACGTAGGGCCTGTTAAGATTGAGATTATAATATCGCTTCTGAGCAGGACTATAGCATTGTTTTCCTGTACATATTAGCAATCAAAAAGTATTAGAACATGAATGCCTATAATCATAATATACAGTTATGCTAATGGGGTGTGGGGGGGGGGGGGAGCGCACAGGCAGATTCTTACTACTTCTACCGAAAACAATGCAGTAAACAAGTGTGTACTTGGAGATAATGTTCCTGTTCATGCCACCAAATTGGAGGACAGGAAAGTGCTACAAGCTGTAAGGTGAATAAAAATCTGAGTTCAGTTTGCTAATCAACAAACAACCCAGGGTTTATTTTCAGTTACATGTTTGTGTGACATTATCACGGGTACATGTGTTTCTCAATATCCCTCTACTCTGCCCGTTTTGTTCTCTTGAGCGGCCAGTTTCAAATGATATTTATATGAATTCTACTATTAAAATTTGTGGAAACTTTAAACTCTGTTAGAGCAAACAGAAGTATGGTATGAGAGGGCAGTGCAAAATGGGCCTGTGAAACAAAACCAAGCGTGTCTGTCTAATGTTAGGCTTTCTACTCTTTAATAAATAGTAGTTTCAACCTAGAAAATATGGAGCTACTAGGACTGCTCACTTAAAAGATTTCAATGATTACCCAGGATATTTTTAGCCAGATTGGCACAGTCAAGGCATTTCATGCTGCTTCTCTGTATGTACTATAATGGGTTTCTCCAGATTTTGTGTTAAGTTCAAGGCCAGACTTAAGGATGATGACAAGGGACTGCTCGTCTCCCTGTACTTTTTAGACTCTTAAGCTATATAAACCATTTATGGCTTCAGATAATTTTAAAGGACAAAACAAAACAAAAAACAAAAAAATCCACTACCTATGTGTGCCCCACTTACATTTTGAAAGGGTAGGGATAAGAAGGTTGTTGGAGAGCTGGAGGTTGTATGTTGAGAGGTAGTAAGTAGAAATATCAGACTGCTGCCATCTTAAATAGATTTGAAAAGTGTACACTTAAATAGGTGTGTGCACAATGCATCCAATTGTTCATCTCTTGACCTAATAAAAATATATTGTACCTGCTCAGAATTCAGTTTTCAAATGCTCCTATTTTCCAAAACAGTTTTTTTTCCCCCAAAGAAGTAAAAGGATCTTTTTTAAGTAGCTAAAGTTGTTTTCAGTTTCCCATAATTCAAAATCATCTGGCTGGATTTTGCTTTAATTTTTACAAACAAATTTATTTTGGGGAAGAGATCACTGTGATGGAAACCTTGTGACCTAAACATGAAAGTCTAGTGTTGATGTCAGCATGTGAAAACCAGAAACTTAACAGAAAGTGTCTTGCAACCTTAATAAGAATGGCCAGGACTGGTGCTCACTATAGTAAGATGTTACTTAAATTGAAAGCTCTTTGGGACAGAGATCATCTTTTGTGTGTGTGTGTGTGTGTGTGTGCGCGCACGTGTGTGTGGTGCCTTGCACAATAGAGGCCTGGTGTGTATTTCAGTAGTCCCTAGGAGTCCCAGCACATACTTAGCTAACCATTTTAAATATTCTAATATTGAAAGCCTTTCTCAAAAAGAAAAGCAAGTTTAAGTATGTTAAAGTTTATTTTGTACAAGATTAAAGCTTGGACAAGCTTACTACTCAGACTTTAAAGTGTGGTCTCTTTTTTTGAAAAGTTACTGTGATAATTGGATTGTTTGGTATCAGTTTTGTCTTTCAGCTCCAGCTGAAATATGCTTAATTTAAAATTCAGACATCCTGTTTATCTTAAGTTCAGATGTACTTTTTAACAGCCAGCACTGGAAACTCTGCCCTGGGTATGATGGTCAAGTTCTGTTTTATTCTAACTTCTGTATTGTCACCAGCAAGGGTCTGTACTTGAATTGTATTGCATTAATTAAATTATTGGTGTATAAGGCAAAACAGAATCCAGTTCACTCACCCATTGTTGAATGGTGCTAGAAAGAGAGGGGGGTGGGGAAAGGTAGTAAATGTTACTTTTGTCAATAACTAGGAAGAGCTGGAACTCAATTGAGCTGATCTCTTAAGTAAGATCACTTCTGCACTCCCTCTTCTGACCAGTCACCCTTTAAAACAGTTTCTACAGGGATGTTAAAAAAGTTAGCTACGTGGACTAAAAGTGAGATGAAAACTTTCCATGGTTTAACTTTAAGAAGACATACAAACAACTTTTAATCTTAGTAACTAACTAATATAATATAGTTCCTTATATTGTGCATTTGGTTTCTACTGTTGCTATACCAGGCCAGGTTGCTGTGCTGTGCTGATACGTTCTAACAGGTTGAAACACGTCCATGGCTGGAGCTAACATGAACAAAACTGCTTATGACATTATTAGTTTAAATCCTGGAACCTATTCTTGTTTCTTTTGCAAGTACCCCCACATTCTCTTCCAGCTAACAGCAGAACTGGTGGTTTAGTTCTAGGAATAAACTGAAAAGTTTGGGTGTATTTGTGGGTGTATAGAAGTTCTTTAATTCGTGCTACAAGAGTTGGAAAGTTTTCTGTGATTCTGTATTTTGTCTAGTTCATTTTCAAACATAGTATCATTATCCTACAGATTTAAATTGCTGAAGCTATGAATTAAAATTATGCATTAATGTGTTTGAGTAGGTATTGGCTTGTGTCACAGTGAAAGTTTAAAAGTGATTGTTAAAACTGAAACTGTAGTGGTTTTTTCCCTTCAAATGATTTATTTCACACTTTTAGACATCTTGGAGTACTTCATAAAATTTGATTTTCAAAGTGTTTATTAATGAAAATGCCAGTTAAATATTTTACCTGAATCTGTTCAACTTTTTCATTTGGCATAACTATTATTATGTATTTGTTATAAGCTCTATACCTGAACTTATTTGTGTATTTTATGGATCAGATCATTTATCAGTTTCATTTCATAGCAGCCTCTTTTATTGACAGTGTTCTAGAACAGCACAAACTGACAAAAGAACAGTGGGAAGAAAGAATACAGAACTGGCATGAAGAACACAGAGGGATGTTAAGGTAATTATGCAGAAATTGTCCCATGTAGCTTAAGTTTTGTGTGTGTGTGTGTGTGTGGGGGGGGGTTATTTCAAATTATTTTGGTTTTAACACTACCTTTTTTTTTTTTTTTTTCCCCCTATCCAGGTCAGACAGGAAGGATGGCCTAGTGGATAGGGCACTAGACTTGGGTGTGTGATGTTGAGCAAGTTAGTTATCTGCCCTGTGCCTCCATTCCCCATCTGTAAAATGGATGTAATACTTCCCTAGCTCACAGTGGTGTTTGAGAATAAAATTTAATTATTGTGAGGAACTCGATACTATGGTGATGGCAGCTGTATAAGTACCCGGATACAATTCCAGGTGAATTCCTCAAGAGGAATTAAATAAAATTATTAACTTGAAGTGTCAAATTTAGGCATTCTTTAGTTTCTCCACTCATATACATCATTTATTTTTCATTTCTTAGTTACACTATTTTCTCTCGTCAGGGAAGATTCTATGATGGAATACCTCAAGATTGCACAAGATCTGGAAATGTATGGAGTCAACTACTTTGAAATAAAGAATAAAAAGGGTACTGAATTGTGGCTAGGTGTTGATGCTTTGGGTCTGAATATTTATGAGCACGATGACAAGTAAGTTGTTTTTATTATGTGTATTATTATAATAGTGTCCCAACAGAGATTAGGGCCTCATTGTGCTAGGCAGTGTACACACATGTAGTAAGAGACAATTTTGTCCCAAATATGTTGCAGACTAAATAACACGAGAAAGAAAGTGGAAGAAAAGCTCACTTGTGGAGGTTTTTGAATTCCTCTCAAATTAAAAGGGAATTTAATCCCATTTTGTGGGTTTCAATTTGGACTTCCACATTTTGAAGATGAGTGGCTTACAAAGTGGTGTGTGTGTGGGTTTTTTTTTTTTTTTTTTAATGGATGCTCTCTGTGCTTCCCACTCTTGGCTTCAGTGAGAGTAAGAACAACAACAATATCCTGTTAGCATGGCAAAAGTGGAAGTACTCTTTTAAAATGGGAAGCATTTTATTTGTAATAGCTGCAATTAGAAGAAGAGCTTATAGAACAAAGCTGCGCTGATATAGAGTGTAATTTTTTTTATTTTTTCAAAGAAAACTGTTAATAGATTGAAACCTCTTGTTCTGTTTAGGAGGTTGGAAAAACTTCCTGTCCACCCATTCCTCCTTTGTTCTCTTTCCCCATCATTTCAGATAAAGAAAGAATATATAATAAAGCAACTCTTAAGAATCCCGATACTAGCGAACAAAGTCATCATGAATTTTCTAAGTTAAACATTTTGAGCTCAACATCAGATAGCCAATACCATCTACATTCAAAATACCTGCCTTCAACTAATAAATGTAGTCCCTGAGAGTATCCCTGGCAAACCTATATTGCCATTAGTTGGCATTGTAGCTTCTAAGAGTTGGAGGAAATATTCATTTAGGGTGTTGAAATAGAAAGAAATACCTCTTTCTGATGTTCTGAAATACATCTCCAGTTGCTAACTGCTGCTAGTGTTTGTAATTGTGATACTGTAATGTAAATGGAAAAGACTTCTAGTCCAATTGAGAAAAATATTCATCATTGATGTAATGTAATGCACAACATATTCCAACTATTTCTGGTAACAATTATATCCGAATGTTTAACTGAAAACAATGCAGGGGATGAAGTTTAAATTGAGTTATGGGAATCAGTGTAGCAACTCAAATTGCACAATTAACTTTAATTAAAATGCAAAATTACTAAAGGAAGATGATTTAACTTCTGTCTTTGTTATAGTGACAGACTTTTTAGTGTTTCTTTTGCGAAAACAGTCACTCATTTTATAAAAAGTATACTTCTAATTGTTTATAAAGGGTCAATAAATTATTGATTTTTGTACCAGGCTTATAACATGAATAGTATGTGTTAAAGATTAAAGGATATGAGCACATGAGTAGAAGGTTCTATAGTTAGTTATAAGGAAACTTTTGATTCCCTACACTGTATAACTATCTGTAACAATTAAACATTACACCTCTACCTCGATATAACCCTGTCCTCGGGAGCCAAAAAATCTTACTGCGTTATAGGTGAAACTGCGTTATATCGAACTTGCTTTAATCCTCCGGAGTGCGCAGCCCCGCCCTCACGGAGCACTGCTCTAGCGCGTTATATCAGAATTCGTGTTATATCGGGTCGCGTTATATCGGGGTAGAGGTGTAATTAAAACATCTGTTAACTATTTATCATTCCTTCATTAACTGGTTGGTAATGTAACCATAACATATAAAGTGTGACTGAAAAAACTATACAAAGTTAATAAAGATGGATTTAAATATTTGGTGGAAATACATATATTTGTGCCTTTGATTAAAAAATAGTTTTTTGGTTTTGTTTTGTTTTTTGAAGGTTGACACCCAAGATTGGTTTCCCTTGGAGTGAAATCAGAAACATCTCATTTAATGACAAAAAGTTTGTCATAAAGCCAATTGACAAAAAGGCCCCTGTAAGTAAAGTCTGGATATTTTTCTTTATGTATGAGGATTTTAAATATGATCTAACTTGCTCTGACACTTTTGCGTAAGCGATAGCCCTTTTCTGCTGTGTAAAATGGCACCAAGGGCCTCTCTTAATTACTTAGACTTCTCAGTTGTGGATAACTGGTAATCAAAAAGAAATGTTCATTTTAAAGTATATAGAGAGAATATGCTATTTTTATCTTGTTCTTGTATTAGCCACATTTTGGATGTTGTTTGGATGATTTTTGGATATTTTTTCACTAAAACATTTACTAGTGCAGGTTGGACAGCTGCTGTACCATATCCCTTAAAGTTACATATCTGCATTTTCCCAGTTTTCTTACAACTTTTTGCTGCTCTCCACCACTGCAGCATCTTCCTTCTGAAGTATAGGTTGGGGCACAAAATGAAACTTCATGAATTAGCCAAAATATTAAAGTAAACAATAAATATTCTCCCACTGTTTTCATAACATTGATAGTTCTTTCAGCTGGTAGTCCTGTAGATCAGTGGTTCCCAAACTTCTTACTAAGGTGACCCATGAACTGCTTTTTTTAAGTAAGTAAGTGTGTGTGTGTGTGTGTGTGTGTGTGTGTGTGTGAGAGAGAGAGAGAGAGAGAGAGAGAGAGAGATTCATTCACCCAGGGTCCAAATTTGGGGGTTGGGGTTCCAAAATCATAGGCCAGCATCCTTCTCCTTGTCCCTCCGAAGGGGCACCACAACCCTAATCCCAGCCCAGTGCAGAGGGGAGGTCCATGGGGTTTGAGTTGGAAAGCAGGCCCAACCCGCCCTCACTTCACAGTGGAGGGGTGGCTGGGCCAAACTGAGTGGCGCTGTGATCCTGTAGACCAGGTTGCAATGGCCGGACAGGAGCTTCCATTGTAGGGTGAATGCAGAGTAGGATCACTTCCCCCTCGTCCCCTGGGTCTCCTTTCCATGCCAGGCCCATGACCCATTTTACAATCTTCCTTCAACTCACTTGTGGGGATTGGGAGCCATCATTTGGGGAATACTGCTGTAGATTTCTACCATTGAACTGGCCAGAGATAAAATGTCAAGATTGCGGTAAAATTATATGTAATCTTACAAACCCAAACATATAATGTATTGATTTTAGCGTACAGTCTAAAAATCTAGAATTTAAGAGCTGCACTTTAATTAAACTTAAAATATTTTGTTGCTAGGATTTTGTTTTTTATGCACCTCGTCTGAGAATTAATAAGCGGATTTTGGCACTGTGCATGGGAAATCATGAACTGTACATGAGGAGGAGAAAGCCTGATACAATTGAAGTGCAACAGATGAAGGCCCAGGCTAGAGAGGAGAAACATCAGAAACAGTTGGAAAGGTATGACATTAACAATCTTCTGCGAACCAGAATAAAATACATCGAAAGCATTTTGCAAGAACATGGCCATGGAATCACAAAGTACCTGGGGTCCCAGAAGGCAAAACTCTACCTTTCCACTTCTGAATATGTAAATTAGATCATGGATTGGTATGGGTCATCTGGTTTGAATAGAAAACCTTGTCTTCGTCAAGTAGTGTTTCTATGAGTGCTCCACTCTCCGTGCGCTTGCACCTCAGATAGCAGATTTTAGGGTATGCTGAGGGTATGCCTGATTCTCCTGGGTTTAAAAGTTGTCTTTCATGCTGAGAGGCTGTCCCAATCAGTGTGTCCATTGCCTTGGGGAGTCACATGTTCTCCGAAAGTGTAATTTCTGCCTGAACTTAAACTTGAGGGCCAGAAAGAACCAGAAACTTAAACTATGTCTCCTTATGATGGAGGGTTCGCTCCAGCCAGCTTCTGACCCCAGCCAGTGTCCACCCCCCCGTACAATGGTTTTCGAACAGGTTAATCACTTAAACCTCCTCGGTACAGCACGCCTCTAGAGCATTGAAGAGGAAATCTTTGGGATCCTCTCAAAAAGACTCTAGAAAGTGGTCTTCAAGTCTTCTGAATAGAGCATCCACCTCAAAGAGATGGTCTCAGATTCAGACACTCATTTTGGCACCTACTGATTTCTGACGAGGCTGCAGGTTCGTCAGGTACTGTGACCACCAGCAAGCATAAGGTCACTAAGGGTTCCAGCTCAGGAAGATCAGTACCATCAGGTGATAGGAGTGGCCGAGAGAAGATGATCAGCTCTTCTAAATTGGTACTGACAGTCTACTAGAACCTCAGTACCCAGCACTTCAGCTCCACAGAAGACCAGACTGACATCTACTGGTCATTCATCGGAGAGCATGAGACCTTTGATACTGTTGGTGCCTTCTGCCACAGTTACCTCTGCCCAACTTGCAGTACCGAAGAGCGTACAGTACCGATGAGGCAAGAGTTTTGATTTTCTTGGGAGTTGGTAGTAACAAACACTCAAATCTCCCCTGTTTGGCACCAACCCATTCTCGGTACCAACCACTTCTCATTCCCAGAGATTTGCCCGTTACCGATGGAGTTTATGCCTATCTCTACCAAGTGAGGAGGAAGATGATGAAGAGGATGGGGACTTTTAATCATTTTCTCACATTTCTGGCTGGGGCTTTCCTGTCCATTGTCAAGGAACTTTCTATCCTGAGACCTCTAAGGTGTTGGACTATCCTCGTGAGAGATGCGCTCCGCCATGCTGGTATGGACACATTGGGTGCCTACAGCCATGCCTTATGTACCACCTCAGTAGCCATACTGTGACCCTAGAACCCATACAGGAATTCTCCAGAGCCCCTAGCTTTTCTTGTCAGGAGAAGAGCAGACAGTTCCCACCAGCCTCTCTGTCTAAGGTTCCTGATCACAAGAGGGGATCTTTGAGGGGCAGGAAGCAAGATTGGACAAATAGATTGCCCCTACAACTAATATCTCTTCCTCCCCTCAGATGAAGCTGTCATGCCTTCTCCATCGTCCTTGGCTGATGATTTTAAACCGTTCCAGGACCTTTTTAAAAGGATAGTGGACCCCTTGCAAATTCCACTGGTGGAGGTTAAGGAGTTCCACATAAATTACGTGATATTCTGCATACTTCATCATCTACCCACATTGCATTACCTGTTAGTGAGGCCTTGTTAGACCCTGCAAAAATAATTGGGCATACCCTAACCACAGTACCATCCGCCCATAAGAGGGCAGACAAAAAATTATGTTCCCTCCAAGGACTCTGAATTTTTATTTTTTGCACCCATCCCCCAACTCTCTTGTGGTGGATGCTGTGAATAAACATGGCTGCCAGCACCAGGCTAAATTGACTCTGTATGATAAAGATTTAACACATCTTGATTTATTTGGCTGTAAGTTATACACATCGGCTACCTTACAATTTAGAATTGCCCATTATCAAATCCTCATGGTGAAATACAGCCATACTAACCATTCAAAGTTAAATGCCTTTATTGAGCATCTTCCAACAAACCAGAAGAAGCAATTCCAGGTGATCATCACAGAGAGCCAATTGCGCTTTAGAGCCACCTTGTGCTCTCTGGAAATTTACACCCCTAGACAAAAAAGAAAGTTCTTCTTCGAGTGCTTGCTCATATCCATTCCATTAGGTGTGCGCGCGCCGCGTGCACGATCGTCGGAAGATTTTCTACCCTAGCAACACCGGCGGGTCGGCTGTGGAGCCCCCTAGAGTGGCGCCTTCATGGCGCTGAATATATACCCCAGCCGACCCGGCGCCCCCTCAGTTCCTTCTTACCGCCCCTGACGGTCGTTGGA
The DNA here is from genome assembly GCF_013100865.1 of Trachemys scripta elegans. Lineage (NCBI taxonomy): Eukaryota > Metazoa > Chordata > Testudines > Emydidae > Trachemys > Trachemys scripta. Next base: position 308,673,205 of record NC_048298.1, read on the forward strand.
ACTGTGGAGCGCGGCATAGCTGTCCTCCACTCTCCCTAGCTTAGTTTGTTGTTCACAGTTGTAGTTATAGTTATAGTTATAGTTCTAGTGTTTATAGTTAAATAGTTAGTAGTTTCAAAGTTGTTATAGTTGTTATAATAGTCCAGGGGACTAAGGGGGTCGTCTCCCCCTTTCTTCCCCGGCCGCGGGCCCGGGCTCATGCCCAAAGCTCCCGGCTTCAAGCAGTGCGCCTCCTGCGCTAAGCCTATGCCCACGAGCGACCCGCACGACTCCTGTCTGAAGTGCCTGGGAGAGTCCCACCAAACAGATAAGTGCAAGATCTGTAAGGCCTTCAGACCAAGGACCAAGAAAGAGCGGGACTTTCGGCTCCGGCAACTCCTGATGGAGGCGGCACTTACCCCGGACACTCCCTCTACGAGCCAGGCCCCGGCGCCTAGCGCCTCGGTGCGCAGTGCTCCAGCAGCACCGGCAATGCCGACAGCGCGGGTGGTGTCGGACAAACCTCCCCGGCACCGGACCTCGTCGGTACCGCAGCAGGTACCTCGACGCCGGTCATTATCCCCGGGGCATAAAAAAGCCCATAAGACGGGGACCTCTGTGCCGAAGACGCCGGCTCCCCCAGTGCCGGGGGTAGAGCCGAGTGCGCCGGCGGAGCACCGGAAACAGGTGCCTCCAGCACTGCCGACTCCGGCACCGAGGCCGTTGAGTCCGGTGCAGATAGCGTCTCCACCGAGACCGGCGGTAATACAACTCCCGTCGACTCCGGAGACCTTCGTG
>NC_048298.1:308978942-309116565 GCF_013100865.1 Trachemys scripta elegans
GTGCTCAGATGATTCTAGCAAGTGACCAATGCTGCAGAGTAAGGCAAAAACACTAAGGCACCAGCCAATCTGATTTGGTAGGAAATTTCTTCCTGACCGCACATATGGTGATCAGTTTGACTCTGAGCACATGAGCAAAACCCATCGCCCAAGCACTTGAGAGAAAGAGAGATTTCTCAGTACCCCCTCAGTGAACTGGCTCACCCAATCTAGTGTCCTGTCTTCACTGGGCCCATCTCTGATGCTTTGGCGTGGGGGGGGAGAAAACAACCACAATACATTGGGGGTGGGGGACTTCCCTGCCTGATCCTGGAGATAACTGGCTGAAGCCTTGAAGCATGAGACTTTAGAAATATAAGGCATGAACCAGAAGAGCGTGCCAGGGCTTCTGCGCACAGCCCCCACTACTGCAAGCATCTCTAACATACTAGCCTACTCATAAATGTAACAAGATCTATCTTAAAACTAATGAAGTTGGGTTTGCCCCTACAACTCCTATTGGGAGGCTGTTCCAGAACCTCTGATGGTTAGAAACTTGTTTCTAATCTCCAGCCTAAATTTAAGCATGGCCAGTTTATATCCATTTGTTCTTGTGCCAACACTGTTCTTGAGCTTAAATAGCTCTTCTCCCGCCTTGGTCTTTAGCCCCTGCAACTGATATATTAGAAGACTCCTGCCAACATATGTGTCAAAGGTAGGTGGAAGAAGGAAATCAAACATAATATAGCTTCCTCTCAGTCTTGATAATGCTGTGATTGTGTGATTTCAGATAGGAACCTATAGCATCTACTCAACTGATCTAGTCCTGAAGAATTAAGTGAACTTGTTAGTCTGTTACACACGTGAGTTCAGTATCAGGCCCTAAGTCAGAAATAATTCCACTGAAGTCAGTGAACTTTTACATCAATGTAACATTGACATTAGTGGAGTTCCTTCTTTCTGTACTGGTTTTTGTACCACCCTCATGGTAGAATCCAAGTGCTTTCTTGCACTGCATTAAGCAATATGACTAACTCCTGTCAACGTTTACACAAAGGATAATCAGGCTCTCATTATTTCTACGTCCTCCAAAACAGAGCAAGAAGTATTAATAATAAAATTCTCTTATGGATTCAGATGATCAAAATTTATTTGCATTAATAACAATAGGGGCACATTATAACAAAACAACTGATAATGTAATACTTTGAATGTTAATACATTATCCTTTCGTACATTTAACATTTCCATTAATCACTAAGTTAAACTCAGACCCAATTTTGCTGAACACTCATTATGCTGGATAACAGTTTGCAACCACTCTTGTATCTACAGAAAACTGATGAGCTACCAATAAATGTCTTTTAATTTTAGATCAAACTGAAAATCAGTTTGACAGGTTTGCATTTGTATTTTTTCTTTTAATTTCTGCTTATCTGTTTGCTCTGCAGGAGAAAAAGGAGATGTAATTACAACCTCTTCCCCTGCACTAAAAGTTTTCAATACTATTCTAAAACCTTATGCATTTACTAGGTCATTGTTTCCAATCTTAGCTTAAATGTCCTATGAAGATTTCTGATGTATAGGGTGCAATTCTTCTTCAGTATGCAAACAAGGTAGAGTCCGTCATTCCCACCCTGGTACTCAGCCTGCTGATTATCTCCACTGAAGAACTGAAATTTTCTTTTCTTTTCCTTCCACAGCAGTGAGAGGTTACTTATCTCTAAGGAGACACATTTCTAGGGAAGAAGACAAAAATAAAGTGAAATAATATGATATACTCTGAGTCAAACACTTCCAGCTTAAACAAAACTGTTTAAGGAGATACTGTACTGTTTTAGGAGATAGAATTGGATATTAGCATCAGGTCACCAGAAAAATACTCATCATATAAAATGAAGCCTAAAGTCAGCATTGATCAGCTATCTTAATAAACAGATTCACAGAACTCTAATGGTATATCTACACTGCAATAAAAATCCCAGGGCAATGACTCTCAGAGCCCAGGTCAGCTCACTCGCGCTTGGGCTGTGGAGCTAAAAATAGCAACGTAGAAGTTCTGGCTCAGGCTGGAGTGTGCCTCTAACCCTCCCACCTTGTGGGGTGTCATAGCTCAGGCTCCAGCCCAAACGTGGACACTGAACTCTGATATACCCCCAGCTCAAATCAGCTGAGCTGGGCCAGCCATGACCCTGCTGTGGTCTTTTATTGCAGTGTAGACTATGACTATGTAGTGCTATGAGCTCTGCTGCTGGGCGCTGACAGCCTGGGATGCGAGTGCCAGGCAGCAGGGCTCACAGCCCGGACTGTCAGCCCTCAGCAGCAGTGCTCACAGTTGATGTAAGTAATGCAGTGTCTACACAGACACTGCATCACCCTAACTACCTCGACCTAAGTGATATGCCTCTCGTGGTAGTAGATTTATTATGTCGGCGTAGTGGGGGACTTACATCAGTGGGAGCAACGCTGCAGAGTAGACAGAGTTAGGTCGACGTAAGCTGCTTTTTGTTGACCTAACTCTGTAGTGTAAACCTGGCCTCCGACTGAGGCAGCTAATGCCATTTAGCTTGTACCCTGTGTGAGGTAAGGTCCTATGTTTTTGTTTGTTCTGTGCAGTGTCCAGCCCAGCTAAGGAGTTGTGTAAATTATACTATAAAACCAAGAAGACTACACATTAGATTTTTTTTTTGGCAGGATACTTGTCATATGTGAGGGGCTTGTGTTAAAAATATTGTTATACTTTCTATCAAAATTACCACAGTACCTAGATCAAATATAAACAACATGCCTGGGTTTGGTAATTGCAGAGCCCAATTCTTGCCTTTTGTAGCTAGCCTATGTCGAGAACGTAGGGAACTTCTGCATTATCTTTATGAATAATGTGTATGACTCAGTTTATCTGTTTAATGTTATGCTGCTTGTTATCTGATCTCAGGGGGTACTTGCTGGATCAATGGACTAGTGTGTGTCTGTCACATAACAATGTCTGGGATGGGTGAGTGGACCCATTGACATTTGAATAGGTCTATCTGGGCAATTCAATGGCTATGCTAACTAAAGTGGCCAATCTAAGAACATTGGTTCTGCCAGGTGGGCTGGTAACTATGCAGCAGATCACGTGGTGGGGTACTTTCATCACATGATGGGACTAATTAGGGGATCACTTGGCAAAGGGGCCTGGAAGTTACAAAAGGAAGGGTCTCTCACTGGCCATTTTGGAGAACGGAAGGACTCTGATTGCAGGGGTGTGACTGAGGTCCCAGGGAAGCCACACTGAGGTTACTCCAAACTGTAAAGAATGGGGCAGACAATCCCCAAAGCTGGTGGATATTCCAATTAGATTTATCAAGCCAGCACAAAACAGCTTCTATAATCCCTTAATGGTTACCCAGAAGCCAAAACACAGTTCCCTTAAAGCAACCAGCCTTGGGCTTCCACCCAGACACCCAAATCAGATATGGTGAGGATTACTGAAAATCTTATTCATCACAGAAGACAGTTCTACCAATCCCAAAGGATTGGACACATCAGCTCCCAGGTTAATGAATATTTCAGATCTTACCCAAATACACACTTGAAGCCAATTCTTATTAACTAAATCAAAATTTATTTAAAAAGTAAAGAAAGAGAATATTGGTTAAAAGAAAAGTATACATACAGACATGAGTACAGGTCTGAGATCAGTTTTATAGTAGAGATGGTGAGCTTTGTAGTTGCAAAGAGTTCTTTCAGAATAAGTCCATATGTTATAGTCCAACATTCATATCCAGGTTATCATATCATATCAAGCTACTCAGATTAACATAAGGCAATTGCCTGTTTTCTGTTGTTTGCAGGTGATTTGTTACACATTTCAAAGAGAGATCAATACAGTGATATCACTATATTTACAGTTCATTTAAATGTTACGATCTCCTTTTGATCTCTGAATTAACAGAATACAGCATAGACAGGAACCGTTTGGTTACACTGTTAACCTCTAACAATATATATGTAAACACACAAAAATTATCTACCAATATGTCCCTAAAGGTTGAATTGGGATCATTTATCCTGCAGGATGCTTACCCCTTTCTGGCCAGGTGTCACAAGGGGTCAGAGAAAAAGACTCAGATTCTAGATTTAGAAGAGAAGCCATGAACTGCAGGAGGGTGATCCTGGACACGCTACAGGACTCTGATCAAATCCTAAAGAATGTGCGAGTGGTGAGGAAACTGAGGCAGGAAGTGGAGTATAGAGATTTTATTGTTTTGTCTGGATCTGTATATTTCTTGTGCTGTCTTAAATAAAGAGTGATTGGGTTTGGAATCCTTTTGCAAAATATGTGTGTTTTGTGCTTCAATTACCACGTGCCCCTGGAGAGGTAAACTGTAAACCAGAGTGCCCACAAGGTTGGAGCTCTGCGAAAACACGTGCGTAAGCTGGCACTTAGTAAGCTGGCACTAATTTCTGGGCCTATACAGTTAGACCCAGGTCTCAGCTCTCAGAAGGAGAATCTAGACAAAGGATCTGGACTCTGTCTGTGTTCCTGGGGACTCAGAGGCAATGCCTATACTCTGCTCAGACTCTGGGCGCTTGAGAGCACATACGTCCAGTGTGATGGGATCCAACACAGAAGTCTGGTAAGTGTCCAGCAGGGGGAGCTTGATCAGGGGTGTGACTCCATTACTGCAGTCAATGGGAAGTTAATGGGAATTGTGTCTGAGAGATTTGACCTAAGTGTAACTGATTTAAATTCATACGAGTTCTGTAGATTAGATATGTAAAAAAGACAGATACAAGTAGAATAATATATAGATTGTTACTCCCTTTGCTGCAGATAGGTTTCCCACTTGGAGCAGAGTCAGAGTAAGTTCTCAGGGTATGTAATTTGTTTGTTCACATGTACGCAAGTCCTGTTTCCTCAAACAGGGGCACAGCACCCCTGCCCTGTCTCCAGAAGCAGTCTGTTCCTTCTTACAGCTGCACTTTCCCCTGCATCTCCTGATCTAAGATACCCCATCCGTGGACTCACAAAGTCATTAGGTCCTCCTTGTCAACTGCCTCCTGGCACTGGCCAAGATGGCCATCCATCACTCCAGGAGGAGAAAGCTGGATGGGGGAGGGGTTCTCTGCAACTGTGGGGCCTATTTCTGTTCCTTTGTTCAATCATGTCTGTGGGCGGAGACACTCTGGACGGTGTCCACTGACTCCTTAGATGCCTTTGAGAAGCAGTGGGTGCTGTCCAGGGTTCTCTGCTTGGTGCCCCCTTCTGGTTGCCTGACTTTCAATCTTTGACCTCAGTGACCCTAACAGCATCCTAATGCAAGAGGGCAAGGGACTCATTAGTATCTGGTAGTGAATCAGCTGGCCTGACCAGTTGAATGTATCCCAACTGACTAACGTCATAACCTGTATTTAAAAGGTGTTGTGTAAGATCTCAATAGAAAGCTAATAACATACTGATCATTAATATTATTGCATGGTGTATTATATGGAGCATAGACTCAGAATTACGAACATATTGGAGATCATGTTATAGATGGTAAACATGACCATCCAGACAGCAGCAGGAGGAGATTTCAGGAAATGGATCAGTTTGCATTTTAGCAAAACCCAGCAGGAGAAGAAACCAGCATGGAACTTCCTTCACCAGGAGACTCCATGTTGCCTTCCTCACAGCTTGAATGAACTTCACTCTGGCAGGTAATCCTCGGAAGAATCCATTTCAAAGGTTCGCTGGTCTATAAAGGGAGGGGCAAAGAACCCCAAGTTAGCTTTCACGTAAGAAGATAAAGGAACTGAACACTTTGGATGTGGTGGGAGATCCTGACCAGAGGGGTTGGTCAGCCTCTTGCTGAAATATAGATTGGTAAGAAAATCACCTTGAACAAAGGCTTTTGCTTGTTTTGTTAAGTCTGAGCCTCTAGAAAGTGTTTTCCTTTTTTATTGGCTTGTGACCATTTCTAACTCTATCCCTTATACTTGAATCATATAAATTCCTATCTCCTGAATATATCTAATGATTGGCTTTGTTGAGGTTACACAAGTGTAAAAGAGAGCCAAATCCAACCTAGTACTTGTAAAAATATGTGCTGTCAGTCAGCTTCCTGCTAGCTGTGCATCTCCAATCTGTGGCAAGCTAGTTCCTCCACCTAAGGTTATAATAAATGTATCCTCTTGCAACTAGTTTTCACATGGTAGACTGTTAGGCATTGTGTTTCCTCCCTGGGGAAAAACATGTTTTTGCCCTCTCCCCTCTTGGAATTATTGTATCTAAAATGCAGAAAAATGCAGATGGAATTTTGCACTTGTTGGAAGAATGGCAATTTACTCAGCTCACAACAAAGTGCATTCAAGTCATTTTTCAAACTACTCATGTTCTTGCCTGAGGGCAGAATTGGGCCCTAACTATCAAACTGCAAACGGTAAGTGTGCATGTGAGAAGCTGAGGGAGTACAGCACACTGCTTTCTTGTTATTTGATGTGCAACCCCATAGCACTTTAAGACCTAAATGTATGTCACTGACCTTTTCCGTAGATGACAAAGATCCAAAACGAAGTACACAACCAATACTAATAGCAGACTAAATTTGCACTGATATCGGGTTCATTTCTTTAAAGGTTACCTGCAAATGGGGGAAAAATGTGTTCGTGCCCTTTTTTGCTTGTTTATGTTGTATAGAAAAGGCCTGAAAGGGTTTTTGGCTTAGTGTAGTTTTGTTTTTATCTTGCTTGTTATTGTGCTAAAAATATCAGAGCTTTCAAATGTGGTCTGCCCTGCGTTTGTTTGAGGTCTCAGATATCACTATCACTGTAACTCCTGTCCATTCCCACCTTGAAAACCATCCCACCCCACCTGGTTTGTTTGTCTGTCTTTCTCTAATGACTCCGTTACATCTAATTTATGCCCCCAGTTCTACAATGAGCTCCTCATGGGCAGCCCTGCTCCTTTGTGTCCAGATCTTCTGCTGTATAAGATCTCACTCTGATACAGGATTAATTAACAAACTCCAGGTTTATTGCTGCTGCTTACAACATGGCTTCTTCAGCCTCATGGCTTCTCAGACAGTTCTCCAAGAGGTGTCCCTTCCCTACAAATCACCCCAGGAACAGTATGCTGCCTAAAAGGGTCTGCTAGCACTTTCATATTGTTACATCCCTTCTCTTTTAAAGAAAACTGTCAAACACTCCAGCAATAACTGATCCTGTAATCTAACATCTAATGATTGTTTTTGTGGTTACTGCATTCATCATCATTGTGATGGGTTTGGTCACAGAAACTCCCTCAAGACTGTCACTAGATGTGCTGGGATACCATTAAGAACAAACCCCCCTGTCAGAGAAGGCTTCCCTCTACTCCTGTCTTGCTGAGTTAGACACTCCATTCAGCTACAGCACAGACCAAAAAGTTGGGCCATGCCCCCTGCAGTTCACAGAAACTAAGATTCACTAGCCCAGGGGCTTCACAGTTAACAGGGACTTTCCCAGCACCCAGTATTCAATCCTCCGGGAGCCTAAACCCTAAATGAATCTGTTTTACTCTGTATAAAGCATATACAGGGTAAACTCATACATTGTCTGACCTCTATAACATTGATAGAGAGATATGCACAGATGTTTGCTCCCCCAGGTATTAATTACTGACTCTGGGTTCATTAATAAGCAAAAGTGATTTTATTAAGTATAAAAAGAAGGATTTAAATGGCTCCAAGTAATAACAGACAGAACAAAGTAAGTCACCAAAGAAAATAAAGCAAAAACACGCAAGTCTAAGCCTAATACATTAAGAAACTGATTACAGGTAGTATTTTACCCTCAGAGATGTTCCAATAAGCTTCTTTCACAGACTAGACTCCTTCCTAGTCTGGGCCCAATCCTTTTCAGACCAATATTGTGGTTTATGGCCTGGGTCCAGCAATCACTCACACCCCCATAGTTACAGTCCTTTGTTCCAGTTTCTTTCAGGCATCTCTTTGGGGTGGAGAGGCCATCTCTTGAGCCAGCTGAAGACAAAATGGAGAGGCTTCTAGGGCCTTTTATTTTCTTTCTCTTGTGGGCAGAAACCCCTTTGTTCTTCTATGCAAAATCAAGATGGAGTTTGTAGCCACCTGGACAAGTCACATGTCCATGAATGATTCAGCTTTTTGCAGGCCGATGCCATTGTTTACATGTTAGTTTGAACGTTCCCAGGAAAGCTCAGATGTGGATTGCCGTCTCCCAAAGTCCATGGTCAGTTAAGTGTTTCTTGATTGGGCACTTACTCAGAATAGTCCTTTCTCAAGAAACTGACCAAATGCTTCATTGATGCTACATAGAATCAAATACATTGAGATACAAGTACATAGCCAATATTCATAACTTCAAATAAAAAAATGATACACACATACAGACAGCATAAGCATAACTAACAAATTAAAACCTTTCCATAGACGCCTTACTTGACCTCCTTTGTACAAGACTGGTGCAACTATAGGACCTTGGTTGCAACAATGATCTATATGGTCACAGTTCACGTCAATAATGTTACAATCGTGTCATTTTCTCTAGCTATAGACCTGTACAACTTGGAAGTCCATCACAGAGCAGGTCTCTCAATAATCTATCCTCAGCTAGTATGGTATGGTTCACTGGTGCCTATCTGGTGCTGTCTTCCTTCAATCTGATCAACCACAGTCTGTAGGCTTGGTGTTATTAGAGTCTCCACCAAGACACCACCTTCCTCTTGTCTTTCAACAGGCATTCCCCTGACATTGTCCATTTCTAACAACTCTGGCTCAGAATTCTCCTGCTGTAGAGCCCTTAGCTGTGTGTTGTCCATACTGTCTTTAGAGGTTTCTTTTATTTTCCAGAGATGCCTATGGCTATGCCTCACTATCTATCCATTGTCCATTTGCATTTGATATGATCTTTGGTTTCCTGGTTGCACCACTGTAGCTTTGTGCCAGAACTTATCCTGGTTTGTTAATGGTTGTATATGCGCTTTTTCACCCGGATTCAGATCTGACAGATCTCTTGCAGATCTGTTGTAATAAAACACTTCTCTGTTTTATTGGTTTCTCCATAGTTCACCAAATGAAGCACCTGAGTACCCAGACTCTAACAACCTTCTGCTGTCTGCAAGAGTGATAAGGCAGAGAACGAAGACAATCTTTGGGCCGGACTTGAATTTAGGACTTGTGAGGGAGTATTCCTCTGATCTAGTAGTGCTAGGTATGGGTCAGCCTCTGCAGGTTTTGCTTTTTTTCAACAGTTTCTTAGCAGTTTTTACTACTGATTCAACTTTGCTTCTGCTTTGAGGTTACCCCAGTGAAGATGTTGTGTGATCAAAATTCAAGTCCTTACTGAACTTCCAGAACTCTCCTGAAACAAACTGTGGTCTGTTATCAGAAGACATGATATCTGGTATCCCATACTGTGCGTAGTATGCTTTCATCTTCCATATGACTGCTCTAGATCCTGTGTCTGGTCAATAGTCTATCTCCCAGAAATGGGAAAAATAGTCTACAATAATCATGTATCCTTTGTCTCCAAAGGTAAATAAATCCACTCCCATCTTTGCCCATGGTCTATCTGGAACTTTGTGTTGCCACAGGGTCTTGTTCAATTGATAGTCTTCCCAGGATCTGCATACATCACACTCTTCCATGAAGTCTATACGTGCTCATTCATTCCTGGCCAGTATATAGTCTCTCAGGCTTGCCTTAAGCAACTTTCAGTTCCCAAATGTGATGAATGAACTCTGTGCATAATTTAATTCCTAAGAGCTGCTGAAATAACTGCTCTTTCTCCCTGAAATATAATGCCATTCTGTACACACAACTTGTCTCCTATCTGGAAGAACAGTGTTATCTCTTTAGGTACTTGGTGTTTTGTTGCTGGCCATCCTTGTAGGATCATGAGTTTCAATATACTGTAAAAAGTCTCACTTTAGACAGAGCTGGTTATTTATCCTCAACGGTTCGATTTCAAAGCTTTGTTTAGTGGGTCTAGTGGTCTCAGTTTTCTGGGTGGCTTTCTTACCACCACAAGCTTGCTTATCCAGTCTGTACTCTTCTCTACAGGCTGTATGATTCCACAATTATGGAGGCTGTGTGATTTGTCTTTCGGTGGCTGTCGTAACGCAACAGATACTTTTCTTTTTGGCAATTTAACTGGCTTCACACCAGTGTCAATCTCTATTTTATAAACAGTGTCTAGCTAGCCATCCCCCTGAAACACATCTCTACACTCCCTCTATCATCTCCTGATCTGAGGTAATCCAAGGTGCCTTCAGTCACCCCACTGTCCACTTTCATTATGTTTTGGAACTGTATTTTTATCTGGTTTGTGGCTTGAGCAACTTTGTGGCCCAGAAGTGGTACTGCTGTCTCATCTGTGACTATGAAGTTCACTCTTTCTTTTGTTCCTTGGATTTCTTAATTTAATTTTACATTTCACCAGGGGCTTTAAAGTGATATGGTTTTATGTTGTTAACAGCTGGTTAGTCTCTTCCAACTATATGTCTGGATTCATCAGATTGATCAAGATAATGTTACAACTTGCACCACAATTAAATTGAAATAATATCACTTTCTTCCCGAGTAACATGGCTGCCTTCTACTGTTTCTGGTGCTTACAAGAGTCTTCTTGCATTGTGTTTACCATCTGTTCAGTCACCTACATAATGTCTTCATATTCACTGTTGCTCTCTTCAGTTACTGCGTGTGCCTTGGATTTGTTTTTCTTCTCGCTGGACAATCACTTGGCTGCAAAATGACTATATTTGTCATAGATGTGGCATTCTTTTCCCATAAGCTGCACTCTCTTTCTATCTTACATGTTTTATTTCCTACAGTACTTGCATGTGTTTGTACCATTGTCATCTACTGATGTTGTTGTATCTGGTTTTGATTTCTCTTATGTAGTGCATGGGCAGTTTCTGCTGACTGCCCTTTTAATCCTCTCTTTGGATAGCTCTGCAACCCTACATATCTCCGAGCTTTTCCCCAAAGTCAAGTCAGCTTCCATCATCAACCACTCTAGTATTTGCAAATGTCATATCCCACACACTGTCTGGTCTCTTATCAATGATTTTTTTATTTCCAAAATTGCAGCTGGCTGCCAGCACTTTTAAATCAGCGCTGTACTCATCTATACCCTTCCCAGCTGCTTGATTCCAAGTAAAGAAATTATATCTTTCCACCACTTTCATTCTTCCTGGGGTTACAGTGAGTACCAAAACAGCCCATTATTGCTTCTAACCTGCATTGAGCTTGGGGATTTTCCAGGCACAGATTCTCACTTCTCTCTCTCTCTCTCTCTCCCTTTTCTCCAATCAGGTCACAAAACCAGTTTTATTTTCACAGCATCCTCTTTATCTGCCATAGCTATATCTACAGAGAAGTTAAATTCCCCTTTCCAGCTCTTCCATGCCTGAGCTAAATTCTTAGCTTGCAGGTTTAATGTCTCTGGAGGCTTCAGTCCATTTTCTGTTATCTACCTTGTCTTGTAAAGCAAACTGTGTACTCACAGAAGTACTCTGCTCTCTGCAGTGCAGCTCTGAATGGTCTCTCCTGCTGTCTAGGACTCGATTACCACTGCTACCATGTTTCATGCTTCACTGTGTCTGGATTTTCTGCTGTATAAGATCTCACTCTGACACAGGGTTAATTAACAAACTCCAGCTTTATTGGGGCTGTTTACACAACATGGCTTCTTCAGCCTCCTGGCTTCTCAGAGACTCAGATAGTTCCCCAGGAGGTGTCACTTCCAAACAGTTTCCCCAAGAAATAGTATGCTACCTGAAAGCGTCTCCTAGAACTTTCATGTTACACTGTGGAACTTATTGCAGGATAGGGCCTTAATAATGTCACCCGTCTGCTAAGCAGTAGCAGATTTTGAGGTCTTGCAGGTCAGTTTCCAGTTTGAGGAGAAGTTGATGTGGAATCTAAGTATATTCTTAGTGTAACATGTTTTATTTATATCTATTCACCCGTTCTGGGAAAGAGGTGGTCACAAACAGCATGCAGGTAATCATGTCTTTCAGGGATCTCAGATGAACACTAATGCCGGGGTTCCATGGAGCAACTCTGTCTTGAGAATTGAATCTAGTTTGAGAGACCAAAGCAGGCAGCAAACTCTCCTGGAACTGGTCTATACTAGAAAATTAGATTGATCCAGCTATGTCTCTCAATGGTGTAAAAAATCCACACTCTTGAGAGACATAGTTAAGCTGACATAATTCCCTGTGTAGACAGTGCTAGGCCAACAGAAGAATTCTTCTGTCAACCGAGCTACCACCTCTTGGGGAAGTGGATTACCTATGCTGATGGGAGAACGCCTCCCATTGTCATAGGTCGTGTCTAAAATGAAGCACTACAATGACACAGTTGTCACGCTGCTGCTGTGCCGCTATAACATTTCATGTGTAGACAAGCCCTTGCTGTTTGCCACAGTCCTTCTTAAAAAAAAATGCACTAGAAAACCAAGACAGTATTTCTTCCAAGACTACAAACTTGCTCGCATGTTAAGGAAAAGGATTAAGATGGTGTCCCACTGCCATCTGACAATTCCTGCCATGATAATATGTATGCTATTTAGCAATCAGGTGTTTCCATAGCTTCAGTGAAGCACATTTATGGATGCTACTAGATGAATGTGGTGAAAATAGTAACAATTAACAGTTGGTCAGCTTTCCCAGCTCTTAATTAAAGGAGCAGTGGTAGTGAACCTTTAACCAAGACATCTTCCTTCACAAGTGTTACTCAGATGTTTGAGTTATATGTTAAGAAAAACAAACTTAAAAAACAATTAAATAGTACTAATAAAAATCTTTTCCCTTGTCAATCAAGTTTATTTCATGGACTCTTTCATGTCATAAATACTACTAGATCTCCAGTTAATCACAGAGCCCTTCATGAAAAACAGGGCAGACAAGACCTGAATTTGTAACCTAAAGAAACAAGAAGGAAATAAAATACTTTCAATTAAAAAAACAACAACCTTCCAAGCCTCCTTTAAATATCACAAAGAAGCAAAAATTGGTACAACCCCCATCTCTTTTCTTTTAAAAATCACCTGTAACATAAAATTTGGGGCCAGAATATGAACCACTTACTCTCAGTGGAAATTACAGAAATAGTCTTACCATACTGGATCTATACCTGTGAGTAACTTCTTACCAGTAGGAGTGAGATGTTCACAACCTGGCCTTCTGCTTTTAGGTTGCCAATAATTTAAAGTAATTTAGAGAGAGAATAACAAATGTACGTGGAATAAAACCATGGCCACAGTTTATCAAAGCACTTAAGTATATGCTTAACTTTAAGGACAAGAGCAATCCATCTCTATTTAGCAAAGCATGGGCTTAATTTTAAGCATGTGTTTATGTCCTGTGGACTTCAATGAGACTTTAAGTGCTTTGCTGAATCACACTATTTTGTTCTGCACACAGAACACAAGCATGGTATGCTCCAGAGATCTTAACAGTGGATAAGCGCCACTGAGCAGCTTGGAGAAAGGAGAATTTCATCCTCACTGGGGAGAAAAGGCAACAGGTTACTGATGTAAGTGTATATTTGAATCCGTTAAGGTTTATGAATAAAGACCTTCTGTTTCCACTGGGAGGTTTAAGTGACATTCTCCTCCAATATTTTGGCAACCGTTTTATTTGAATTTCTTGTTCTTTTTTATTTCTGTAGCCTGTTATGGTGAGCCAAACTAGCAGAAGAACTCCTTATGGCTTTTTGGCAGCTAGTATCCCAGATAGCCTGGAAGGCACCATAACCCATTATGCAAAGATCCAATATAGCAGGTCGATGCACCTGGGAATATTTCAGGTGATAACATTAAGTTGTTACCGGGGCATGGGTAGTGTATCCCCAGGCTAATATCATGAAGTCCTAAATTCTTGGAGAGTTTAATCTGCATTCTTCAACCTTACAGTTATACTTATAGCAGCCGTCTCTCTTTCAAATGCATGCTGCTAACCAGATGGCCTCAGAAAAACAACTAACTGAAGTCTGAGCACACTTACCGTATATACTCACTCAGAAGCCGAATATTTTTGGTAAAAAAGTGATGCATCAAAGAGCGGGGGTTGGCTTATAAACGGGTCTACACCAAAATTTGATGATTTTAAACTCTATGGAATCATTGAATTGAATATTTAATACATAGTCATTTTATTTACCTGGAATGTCTGCAGGCACATCCCATTGATTGGGAATGGCAAACCGCTGACACTGGGAGCTGAGGGGCTCCGTGCCTGTGAATGCTCCAGGTAAACAAAACGTCCAGGCCCGCTAGCAGCTTACCCTAAAGGGCCAGGAGCCAAAGTTTGCCAACCCCTGAAATATAGGGTCAGCTTATGAAAGGATCATATAGTTTTTGCTATTTTTACCTAACCATCTTGGGGGGTCGGCTTATAAACAAATGGGCTAATGAAAGAGTATATATGGTAATTCTTAATCTCTTTATGCAATGCACTTTCTTGAGTTTGCATCAAGAAAAATCCCAATCTAGTAATCAAAGCATGAGATGGGTAGTTGGTTCTATGCCCAACACTGCCACTTGTGTGTGGCAGCGGCAAGTCACTGAGCTGCTCTGTGCCTCAGTTTCCCCATCTGTAAAATCAGGATCATGCCCACCTTTCAAAACACAATATTCTCACTCGAAGGAATGAATATTGGTGCCAAAAAATTGTAACAAAGCATTGTCAGTTTTTCTGCATAGTTATGTGTACTATGATTTCACTGATGAAGACTTTTGTAGCCCAGAAGAAACATGAGCAGAGCTCACCTTTTGGCAGAAGGGAATAATATGATGAAAAAGGGGAATTGTATGATCATGTTATCTAGTTTCTTCTGTGTCTCCTTTGTGGAAGGAAGTGATGGCCATCCTGGTGCTATCCGGCTGTCACACAGGGAGAGAGTTTGCCATAGCTATGTGAGTCGAGGCTATTAAAATACACAATTATTTTTGGCGCCCCTCAAATTTGTGCATCACCATCACATTTATAAATGATCAAAGAGACACCATTTTTATTAAATACTTGAAACGTGAACAAACTGGGAGGCAGGGGTACTATTGTATAAGTGTGTGCCTTTAATGACTGACATCTGATAAACCTCCGCACTGTGTCATGGGGGAGTATTTGTGCTGCTGTTGGTGGGACATGATATATAGTTGCCTGTAATTGTTCTAAAACCCTTGACAGATTAATATGGAGTTAGAGCTGATGGGAAGCACTAGTTACAAATTCAGTCCCACATCCTTCCATCAATGTGTCTGAACTATGGTAGCATCCAAAGTACAAGAGACAGCACCTCGATGTTTTGCAGGTGAAAGTCACTTATGTACCTGATACTAATCAAGCTTAGGAAATATTTGTTTTTTTCTAAGAAATTTTTGAGGGAAAAACAGTTTAACTGAAATTGAAGCTTGACCGCTAGCACTGAGAAATAGGGCCTGATTCTCCAGAGCCTTGCAACTTGCTTGCCTTGCTCTGTGCTCACTTTGCATATGTGTGACTGAATCCCCACAAGGTGCAAGACAGTGGAGAATCAGGCCCATAGCCTTCTGTTTACCTTGTCTTAACAGAATTGGATCTGGGTCTGATTCTGGTTCTCACACTGGTTTCACTTCAGTGTAACTCCTTTTGCTTCAATGAAGTCACTCCTGATTTGTACCACTGTACATGAGTTTTGCTTTAATTGTGACCTAAAGCTTTCCTTCTTCCTGAACATCTGTCCTACCAGTGACATGTGACTTACTCCATACTTAGATGTACAGCCATTAAATCTCCGAGGCACCACAGCACGTAGCTTTGTCTAAACAGCTTGGATGGAAATTCAGGCTCTCCCAGACCAGCTGTGCTTGAGTTTGCTAAACCAAACCTGAACTTTGAATTCAGTTAAGCAGCTATCTGCACAAGGATGTTGTGCTATGACCCGATTGTACAGCCATTGGGAAACAGCTGTCCCAGAGGAGCCTATGTTCCTGGAATCTGTCCTCAGCATGATGGTAGGGGGAAGCATTCTGCACAAGCTATGAAGAAGGAAAGTTCCCTTCAATCTAACACCTAGGAGCTTCAGTCATGGACAAGGACCCCATTTGCTAGGTGCTGTACAAACACCGAGCAAAAAGACTTGTCTGTCTATTTGTTCTGAGAGGCACCTAATCCTCTTTGGGTGCAATACAAATAATAAATACCAATCATGTATCTTTTGGACCATGGAGTCACTGTTCTGACCATCTTCACACTGTCATGGCTATGTTGTCCACAAGATATGCCTCAGCGGCCAGCATGGGGCATCAGGACAGCCAGGAAACTGGCCGTGGCTTGAGGCGGAGCAGAGACAGGCTTGGACTGCAGGGTCGGAGTAGTCTGTCAGAGCTTCCAGGTAGCAGGGATCATCCCAGGAAGGTAGCAATGTTGAGCAGACTGGAGTAGCTGCCTTGGTGTCAGCTGGCTAGACCCTTGCTGGTGTACTAGCAGGGTCCTCGGGATTCGCAGACAATTCTCTCAAATGACTCTGGCTCAGGGATGACTCCTCAAGGTCAGAACACTCATCGCAGGGAGCAACGACGTGCCCAGTCAGACGGGTGGATGAGTTAGTGCACACTTGACCTTTTCAGTCCAATCTAATCTATATAGGAGTTGTGGTAAGTGGACTTTCTTCAGTAGGTGCCACATAAGAGTAAAAATAACTTATTGTTTGTCTGAAAGAGACCGCAAAACTCAGTGGGTGGCCTCGGGGGCAAAGCTGTCTGTTCAAATTTGCACAGGCATGATCCCTAAACGTACGTGCCTTCCAAACAGATCCCGCTTGCTGTGTTTATGACTTGTCTTTACTTGAATTGCTCAGTCAAGCAGGGTTTAGTCCAGGGGTTGGCAACCTTTCAAAGAAGAAGAGCCATTTTTTTGTTTTTGACCAAAATATTTCAAGAGCTGAATCACACACAAAGTGTTGGGGTGCAGGGGGGTGCAACCGGCAGCTGGCCACTTCCGGGAGCGGCATGGAGCCACGTTTGGGTGCAGTGTGTTGGGGTGAGGGGTGTGTGCTCTGGGACGGAGTTTGGTACAGGAGGGGGCTCTGGGCTGGGGTAGGGGATTGGGGTGCAGGAGGGGGTGCAGGATCTGGGAGGAAGTTTGGGTGCAGGAGGGGGTTGCGGTGCAGGAGAGGGTGCAAAGTGCAGGCTCTAGCTGGGTGGCGCTTACCACAGGCGTCTCCCGGCCTGCGGTGCAGCAGGGCTCAGGCAGGCTGCCTGCATGCCAAGGCCCCAGGCAGCTCCTGGAAGTGGCTGGCTGCTGGCATATCTCTGTGTGCCCCTGGGGGAAGGGACAGCAGGTCTCCGTGCACTGCCCATGCCCGCAAACACCTCCCCCACAGCTCCCATTGGCTTGGAACTGGCCACTGGGAACTGTGAGGATGGTGCTGGGGGCGGAGGCAGTGTGCAGAGCTGCCCCTGCCCCACCAGAGGCACGCAGAGCTGCGTCAGCAGCTGGCCACTTCCGGGAGCGGTGTGGGGCCACGGCATTCAGGCAGCCTGCCTGAGCCTTGCTGCGCCGCTGGACTTTTAGCATCCCAGAGATTGCGATCGACTGGCAAAGGCTCCAGGATTGACCAGTCGATCGCCATCAACAGGTTGGTGGCCACTGTTTTAGAGTGTAAAGAGGTGAATAAAGTACATTTCTTTTTGTTTTGTTTTTTTCAAAAAACGGCTGCCGCAAGGGGGCAACCAAAGAGCCGCAGGCCGCCGACCCCGGTTTAGTCCATAAGAAATTATGAATGGTAGAAAATTAACTCTGTTGATAATGCTTTGCTCTCTGTTTCCAGCCAGTCAAATTACTGAGCCATCTATTTAAATTAAATATATCTAGGGACTAGTCTGTTTACTAGATATCCTTATATTACACTTAAATTGCCCACACACAATCATGGCAAAGCATTTATAAAACAAAACGGTAACAAACTAAGGGCATTGAAGGCAAAGCCCACAGCGCAGGGAGCTGTGCAGCCGCAGCACAGCAGGGAGAGCATGTGGGGCAGAATACCTGCTGGAGGGTCACAGCATGTACTGGCAACAGGGCCTGGCCACACCCCCTTATGGGATGTAGCTTACTAGCCTCTGCGCAGCTGGCCAGCCTGTGAGCTAGTGTATAGATGTTGGGGACATGGTCCCATTCCTCTCTCCACCCTCATTGAGGAACCATGCTGTTGCCGGCACAGGGGCCCGAGGACAGCAACAGTGAGGTTCGTTGCCCGGAGTGCTTCGCGCCAATAAACATACCGGGGTGGAGAAACAATCAAAGTTTATTTGAGATCTCAAAGTGGTGCAAGGAGACAGGCAAGTCTCAAATAGAGCACACCAGCAAAAACAGTTTCTCTCTTCTTTATACATTTTACAGCTAAGCCCCCCATCTCTCCCCCTCTCTACCACCTCCCCTCTATTCCCCCTCCCCTCTCTACCAAAGGCATGTTTATACATTTAAGCAACTAAATCATTCTAGGGCTATAAATCTAGCTTGTTAATAACTTCTCCCTAAACAGTTATTTGGTCCTGTTTACCCTTAGTTTATTACCCCTTCCCCAGCTAGAAACATGCAAACCTCATCATTATTGTTTGGTACCTGGCATGAACAAGGTCGTAATTGCTAACTAGCTGTTTACACATTCCAATTCCTATCCTTGGCTTTTGAGGTCGATCAGAGTTAACCATGGAAGGACAGAGTTTAAACATGGAAGAACTCTGGCTCAGGCAGGCATAGTAACCCCAACAATGCACTGCCAGAGGAGCAAAGTGGGAGCAGTCCCTGTGTTTGTGTAAACACAGGGACTGCAAATCTGCCTGATCCTTATACAGGGGAATATCCTTTACCCCCACTTCATATCCACATAATAGCTAGGCCAGATCTAAGCCTAAATTATCAAAACCACGAAACATTAAAGATCCATGTATACTAGCGCTAGCAAACACAGTCATAACGGAAACAATTTATTCACCTCTGCTCTACTAATGTATATTTATTCAGATAACAAATAGTGTTCCTGAAAGAGAATTTCAAACAGGACTCCGATCTGAGTCGAAGTAAATAGAAGAACCTGCCAAATCTTCCCGTAAGAATGCTAACAATCTCATATGTGCAGTTGTTAAGAGCCATTGTAAACTCACAAAAGGGTAATGGTGTAGGAGTAAAGGACTTTACTGTGAGTCATTGATAGAGGTCTGCATCAATAGAAAATGGAAGATCTAAACAAAATAGTTAAAGAAGTGGAAGAAGATAGTCACTGTAACATATAATTGATTACTCAGAAATGGAGGGAACCACAGAGCTGAAAGTAACTGTCATGTCTGGATCTGGTCAGACTGCATAAATGGTATTAATGAAAATTTGGTTTGATCATGTTAATTCCCTTGTTTATCTGCCATTTGTGGACATTGGCATGAACAGGCATTTGTTTGCACTAATGTTTAGGAGGTGCTGTCCATTATATGAATACCCATGTTTGCATGGGAACAGTGTATTTGCGACTCTCTAGTCATCATTAACTGCTCGTTATTTTATTGTTTAAAAAGCTTCAGTCATCCCACCAGGAAGCAGAAACAACATTTTATATGTATCAAGTGCCCAATCACACAACAGTAATAAGGAACAGGGAATACTCTGGAAATAACCAATGGAGTGAAAACAGTTAATCCAAACTATTCAACTGGTGTTAATTAATCAGTTCATAAGCAGAAAATAGTACTGAATGATATTTGTGCACATGCAAGGAACAATTTGACCAGCTGTAGTAACTTCCATACTTCTGTACATCAGTGCCCGAGATGCAATTCCATTTGAACCCTTTCCACAAGTTTCAAGAACTATTCTTTAAAACAAAGGCACTGGAAGGAATCCAATGGGCAAACTCCCTAGATTATCTGATCATATTGTGAATGAGGACAAGAAAACAAACTTTCTTTCTGCCTTGTCTCAGTTTTGTCTCAGTTTAACTTGGAGTTCACTACCATGTGACCATCATAGATGGGCCTGGAAGGGATTCCCAGACTGTGCGAGGATCAGCTGGTGTAAACTACAGTGGAAAACTCTGAAAGAAAATCAAACTCAGACAGAGCAAATAACCAGCAGTTGTTCTGTACTGTATCAAAGTGAAACAGCACGTGCTTAAATAGTAATCTGTCATGTTTCCTCTCAGGGCCGGTGCAAAGAAGTTTCGCGCCCTAGGCGAAACTTTCATCTTGCACCCCTCCCAGCCCTGTGGCAGCTCCCCACCCCCCTCTGCCCTGAGGCGGCCCCCCCGGCAGCTCCCCCCACTTCTGCCCTGAGGCACCCCCACCCCGCGGCAGCTACCCCCCCGGTGAGCTGTGCGGCAGCTCCCCACCCCAGCTCACCTCTGCTCCACCTCCTCCCCAAGCACGCCGCCCCCGCTCTAATTCTCCGCAAACCTGGGAGGCAGGAGAAGTGGAGCAGCGAAGGCGTGCTCCGGGAGGGGGCGTAGCAGAGGTGAGCTGGGGTGGGGAGCTCTGCGGCAGCTCCCCCCCGCCCTCGGGCACCCCCCCCCCCCCCCCCCCCCCCCCCCCCCCCCCCCCCCCCCCCCCCCCCCCCCCCCCCACCCCCCCCCCCCCCCCCCCCCCCCCCCCCCCCCCCCCCCCCCCCCCCCCCCCCCCCCCCNAGCCCTGTGGCAGCTCCCCACCCCCCTCTGCCCTGAGGCGGCCCCCCCGGCAGCTCCCCCCACTCCCCCCCCGAGGCCCCCCCACCCCGCGGCAGCTACCCCCCCGGTCAGCCTGCGGGCCGCCCCCCCCCCCCCCGAGGCCCCCCCCCCCCCGTGGTAGCTTCCCACCCCCCCGGCCTGGGGAGCCATGCGGCAGCTCCCCATCCCAGCTCACCTCTGCTCCGCCTCCTCCGCGAGCACGCCACCCCCGCTCTAATTCTCCTCCCCTCCCAGACTTGCGGTGCCAAACAGCTGATTGGCGCCGCAAGCCTGGAGGCAGGAGAAGTGGAGCGGCCACTGCGCTGGGCGAGGGAGTCTGAGCCGCACGTGTCAGTGCGCCGCCGCCAGCCCAGCCCAGGAACGCTGTAAAAAAAAATTGGGGGCACCGCTTTTTGGTGCCCCCAAATCTTGGCGCCCTAGGCAACCACCTAGTTTGCCTTAATGGTAGCAGCGGCCCTATTTCCTCTGATATTTATTGATTGTTTGTGTGTTTGTTTGTTACTTTTGGTTTTAGTGATGCCTGTTTCATCACTCTGAGTGCCTCCCATACGTTAAAAAGACAATAATCGACACAAACAGTTGGGCTCTTCCAAGAATAATTGAACTATCCCATTCTAACTTTTTCTTTCTGTAGCTTGTGTTTTCATTAGTGAAAGCAGGGCATAGAAGTGCCCTTTGCATGTAGTACAGAAAGGGATGGCATTTGGGAGAGGTCTTAGCTCCTGCAGGATATCGGTCCAGTCTTGAACCGTAGAAAGCTATCTTCTGCACAAACCACTTTCACCCTTGCAATGGAAAATTCCATTGTGTAAGAGGCGTGAAGTTATCTTCATCCCAGAGTTTTAGGTGGCGGAACTGACTTTACAATACTACCAAAAGCCTGCCAAGTAGTCTTTCTTATATACTAGCTATCTCCTAGTATATCCCCACTTATCTACCTAGTATTTAGGCACCTAACTCCCATTGAAATAAATAGAGTTAAGTGCCTAAATACCTTTGTGAATCCCACCCTGCCCTCTCCCCTTGATGGAGGGAATGGTGGGCTTTCAATATGCTTAGGAGGTTAACAAATCCTGGCTGTGACGGTCCTTAGCTGTCAGGACCAGTGAATTACAGTGGGGCCATACGAAATCTCTGTTTTCTTAAGCCTGTTCATAGGCATGTGGCAACATGGCCCAGGATCAGAGACCTACCGTTGAATGTAATCATTGCTGACTGTCCTCCTGTGGTTTTGCAGTTCATTGGGATTGTATATTTCATTATATCGACTAGGAGTGAATATTTATAGTGTCTTGCTTTGCCTTGTTGCTCAGTCCTGATTAATATGTAGTGCTCATGAAACAAAATAGTCCTCTGAGGCCTGCTTCATCCCTTAATGATTCTCTCCTTGCAAAATGTCAAAGCACTGAAGTACTGAAGGAAGGCTCTCGGAAACCCATTGTAAAACTTTTGCCACCCAGCTCCAGGGCAGGTTGGGATGGTTTCCAGTGGGGCTCACGCCCTTCCCTGCCAGAGATGAATTATACAACTACTTCTGAAGAGCAATTGTTTGGCTTTTGCAATAGACTAAATGACACCAAATAAATACCAGATGCTATTGCAAAAAGTGTTCTGGGTAAAGATATTGTACTTTCCCCACCTTGCCAGGCTTTCATTCCTCTTCAGAATAGAAAGCAGAGCAATGTGCTATCAACAAACACCATTGGCCAGATTCTCAGCTGGTGGAATTCAGCATAGCTCCATTGATTCCAATGGAGTTAATAGAGCTATGCTCCTTTACACCCACTGGGCATCTGACCTAATATATTTTCCAGAAATAAAGTCTAAAACAATTGTAGCAATGTGCCGCTTCACATCATTTTGTTACCTATTTCCCTGATGATGGTTCTGAGACAGCATTTTTGTTTAAATGGGAAAACAGTAAATGGGTTTTGTGAGCAACATAATGAGCAACCGATAAACTATCACAAGCAAGCATCTAGCTTAATTGATGCTAGATGTACATTTTTTTTTATAAAAATGCTCCTCAGTTAGCCCAGAGATATTTTAAACGAATTTTTGCTTTCTTTGTCTTTTCCCTCTTGAATAATAGGAGTGCTTAGCACTTCTGTAGGATATTTTTATACAAAGCTATCAAAGCATGAATTAAGTTTCACATTACTTCTGTGCTCTAGTATTACAAATGAGTAAGCTGAAACTAAGAGAACTAAGAAACTCCCCAAATGTCAACAACAAATCTCTTGTGGAAATGGGAATTGAACCCAGGAGTCCTAATTCTCAGTACTATACTCCAACCACTATAAACTATAACACCATGCTCTTCATTTCTATCAATCCCAACAGATGTAGTATATAATTATACACACCAGAAACACAATCTTGTGCTGATTTAAATTAACGGTAATGCTTTTAATACTATAGGATCTTCTTCATTTCCTGGGAAATGTCATATTGCTCTAAAACCATGCTCAGTAGCTCAACATCCCTGAAAAACACCACAGTGAAAATGTCATACAGGTGTCTGTTCTTAGTGCACATTGGAATGATTTATTTTTCTGATCATTTTATTATTTTTGGCAAAAGTAATATGACTATATTTGAGATGTTACTAATAATTCCTAGAAGTTTGGCAGGTGTTTAGTACTGAAATATGAAATTTGAAGTCTGAAGGCTAATTCTCAGCACCCAGAAGGTCATAAGGGCATATCAAGACCCATGATAACTCCTTCTAAATACATAGGTGTCATTCCTGAATAAGACTTATCCATGCAGATCCTTCATAGGACTGTATGGGGGCAAATTCCTCTGCACAATCAGGTATCAGACGGGTAGCCATGTTAGTCTGGATCTGTAAAAGCAGCAAAGGGTCCGATGAAGTGGGTATTCACCCACGAAAGCTCATGCTCCTATATGTCTGTTAGTCTATAAGGTGCCACAGGACTCTTTGCTGCTTGCACAATCAGGGTTATGGTGCCAGTCAGAATTCAGGAAAGACTATTCTTGTTCTCTGAGAGGGAGGGTTTGAACCTTACAACACCTATTGGAGCTAATAGTAGTTGGAGATTCTCAGATATTCTGTTGTCCTTTGGCCCAAGAGGTTAGCCAGTATTTGAGGTCTTGCTGAGTTGTTTCCTTTAGGAGAAGAAATTGCTTATGAGTCAGGTATTTCTTTGGCACGATACTGTTTACTTACAAAAGGCTTGTCTACACTTACCAGAGGATCGACGCTGCGGCGATCGATGCATTGGCAGTCAATTTAGTGGTCTAGTGAAGACCCACTAAATCGACCACCGATAGTTCTCCCGTCGACTCCTATACTCCACCTGATCGAGAAGAGCAAGGGGAGTCAACGGGAGAGCATCTCCCATTGATGTCGCATAATGTGGACCCCTCGGTAAGTAGATCTAAGCTAGGTCGATTTGAGTTACACTATTCACGTAACTCAAATTGCGTAGCTTAGATTGACTTTTCCCTTTAGTATAGACAAGGCCTAAGTATGTACACAAAGTTCTGTTTCCCTGAACACAGTAGGAGCAAACAACAGGAGGCAGTTTCCTTGTTCGCAATTTCCAACCCTGTTTTTCCAGACAGCACTCTAGCTAAACAATGCTTTCTCACCTTCTAGAGCCAGGCTACCTGTGCTTCTCTAACTTTCTCCAGGCCTTGGGAAGTGGCTTCTACTGTTTCAACTATAACTAAAGAAAGGGTCATTTCATTGCTCCCTCAGTTAGCCTGAAAGAAGAGTGGTACTCTGCCCATCACTTCAGAATGGTTCATGATTGCTCATAGATCAAAGACATGCTTGCTGACAGCTGCCAATACCTTCCAGCACAACAATGAGAATTTTGGAATTGTGTCTTTTGGGGGGGAAATATAGTATCTAGTGTAACTCTTCTGCCTGTCTGAGTTGGCCGGGTTCAGTATCTAGGGGTTCCATTTCAATAACACAATGCAAAACCGGCTCGAGCCCCCACGCAGTGACCTGGAACAATTACATACCACCCCCCCGGGCGCCTCTAAGAGGCAATACTTCCCCTCTCGCAAGCATGGAGTCTGAGTGTAGCAAAATCCTTTTAATAAAGGAGGGAAACAATGCGGCATTATGTTGGGGAAACACCACAAACAGGATCCATAACACAAACCATGAGCAAAAGACCCACCCCCCGAAGTAAGTTTGGCAGTATCCTTTTCCCCTCGGGATCTTAAGTCCAGCAACCCAAAAAATCACCCAAAAGTCCTACAACCCAAAAGTCTCTGTCCCTGGTCAGTGCAGCCCCAGAGTTTAAAAGTTTATGTGCAGAGTTTTACCTCCCAGCCTGGGGGTGGGGAGGTGGGCAGCACAGCAGTGTTAAGGGGCACCTTATGTGGTCCAAAGCCAACTGCCCCACCTCTCAATGGGGTTCTGCTACAGCCTTCACCGCGAGCCACTCCACCAGCCACTCCGCTCTACCAGCCGTCCCGTGAGCCATTCCAGCCATTTTGTGAACTGATCCACTCCACCAGCTGTTCCATGAGCCACTCCAGTCATCCCGCAAACTGCTCTGCTAGCTGCTCAGCAACATATCTTCAGGCCCCCCCCAATGGAATTAAAATTAGCTCTGATAGTCCACAGTAGAGAGAGGAGGAGAAGGTGCAATTGGCATTTCAGGCCCTCAAAAGGGGCCCATACCATTAGGTCCAAATATCTGTCCCCAGCCTCTCTCAAGTCACTGGGTTTTGGAACCCATGTCCCTTGTCTAGCGAGTGCTACTTAGTTGATGGCAAGTCCCTCTGTCATAAAACAGTTTCATTCTCCTTGATTCACATAATCAGGGTAACAACACTTTATTCTTCCTGCCCCAATAACAAAGAAACTGGGGATCCCATAGTAGCCAAAGTGACCATTTTGGGCTGCTGTGGGCTCATGCTAGGTGGGGTGGGTGTGCCTATGCAAACAAAATCAGCCCCTGAAGTTCTTTTCCACAACTCGCCACAATTCACCACCAGATGTCAGGGTAGAGCTCATCCTGACTCTGCTTACACTAGCAAAGAGGAAGGATGTTCCAGTAGTTAGGGCACTAATCTAGGACTTAGAATCATAGAATCATAGAATATCAGGGTTGGAAGGGACCTCAGGAGGTCATCTAGTCCAACCCTCTGCTCAAAGCAGGACCAATTCCCAACTTAGGATACTTGAATTCAATTTCCTCTTCTGCCACAGACTTCCTATATAATCTTGAGCAAGTTACTTGGGCCTAGATCTTCAAAAACACTTAGGTTCCCAATTTCCTTTGAGGAGCTGAACCTCAACCTTTCTGTGCCTCAGTTCCTCACCTGTAAAATTGGAGATAATAGCACTGCCCTACCACTTCACAATCTTTAAAGGATTTAACGTGCCCATACAGTATGGTGATGGGGCAGTATAATAGCTGGGTAACACTATAAACTGTTCAAGATCTTCAAAGCACTTCAGAAACACTAATTCATCACGACAACACTTTGAGGGTGGGAGGTGGAGCACAAGGGAGCCTGGCATTCCTTCCTGGTTTAGAGACTGTTTTTATTTTGGCTCGGGGTCTAGCACAGATTAAAGCAGCATTGAGGCTGCTCTAATCTATATTGACTGGCTAGGGACCACAAAGGCGCCATCTACCTGTTGGGGATTGCTGGAGTACAATAGATTTTTGCCCATGCCTCTCCTGTCCCTGATGTGCCCTATGTGCTGTATTCAGACCTCACCACTCTCTGGCTGGCCATGCCTTTCTCTTTTTATCACCATACTGATGTTGATGAGTCACTGCCTGCAGTCCTGCTAAGCATAAATTTTTTTTTCAGTTTATTTTTGTTAACACACCAAAAGGTCTTTGTGAACAGGTGCCAATAAGTTACACGTTATTAATGTTATTACTTTTATTGCATGTTCCAATTCCCAGGTTTATTTTAATTATGCACATTATGAGAGAGCCATGTTGGCGTAACAATGAAAAATATGCTGATCTGCATGACATTTCATTTATAGATTGACAGGCGACGCCTATGATGATGACTAATTCTACGATAGAATCATGTCACTTATTACTACCCATAAATGAAATGTCATATGCAGCCACCTATTCTTCATTCCTTAATTAATTCTAATTACTGCCCTTGGACAAATCCTGCAGACTTTGGTTCTAGCCTTTAGTGCATGACGTCCCTTTGTACAAGTGGATAATATTTCATCTTAAATTAATATAAATTTGTGTATGTCTTTATATCCCTTCTTCCAACATATGACTCCATATATATTGATAAGTTCCTTGCACTTTGTGTATTGTTTTCCATTGAGTTCATTTCAGAATGGCTTGTAATCACAGAGTGTTCAATAATTTAATGCAGACTTTTTCTTTCTGGCTGAATTACTAATGTTCCTATTCTATGCGCAGAGGCTTGATTAAAGTAACATAAATCTCCCAATGATGTGAAAATGTGATCATTTATTACATGGACAATCAGTTTATTTAAAAACATAATTAGTTTGTACATCAAGAAACTTTTCCTCAGGTGTGATAAACTGCAAATAATTACTGAACCTCCACCAGTGAAATTAAAAGTCTCACAAGGCTGTTACTAGGAATTTGTGATTTGACAGAGAAAAGGGTTTCAGTTCCAGGCTGTATTTATACAAAATTGATTTTTTTTCTTTTCACTACATTAAGACTGAGTGGGGGGGAGGAAGGAGGGTGAGAATAGATTGGCTGGTAGCAGCAGAATGCAGCCAGAGTGTACCCATTCTTTTCAACATGAAGAATC
Source organism: Trachemys scripta elegans (assembly GCF_013100865.1). NCBI lineage: Eukaryota > Metazoa > Chordata > Testudines > Emydidae > Trachemys > Trachemys scripta. Next base: position 309,006,374 of record NC_048298.1, read on the forward strand.
AAGGACACAGTCCTCTTCCCATTGAAATCAAAAGCAATCTTCCAATTGAACTCAATGGGTGCTGGAGCCAATGTTCAGACACAGTTTAATTGCACTGTCTAGAGGAAAGCTGTAGTAATAGAAATGGGATGACATTCAATAGTGCAAAGTCAAGGTCATGCATTTGGGGACGAACAACAAGAAATTTTGCTATAAACTGGGGTCATATCTGTTAGAAGTGACAGAGGAAGAGAAAGACCTGCATGTACTGTTTAATCGTAGGATGACTATGAGTAAAGGATATGATTCGTTCACAGATTCTGTAACTTTAATGGACCTCTGTGACTTTTTCGGCTTCATCCCACCACAGTGGGGGGGCTGGAGCAGCTGTCAGCCCCTCCCCAGGAGCAGCAGCAGGACGGAGCAGGCCCTGGGGCTGGAGCAGCATCAGGGACTGGAGCAGCCTCCAGGGTTGGATCAGTCACCGAGGCTGGAGCAATGACCGGAGCAGCAGCACCCTATGCCGCGCACTTCAGGTGCCCCTCCCCCCATTGCCGCGCTGCTCCTGCCCTCTGCCTTGGAGCCCCTGGCCAGCTGCTCCCTGGAGCCTCCTGCTTGCTGTGCTGATGTCAGGGTGTGTCCCCCTGTGCCCAGGTACCCCATTTCCACAGAGCAGGGGGAAGGGACAACAGGGATCAGGAGTGGGACAGAGCCGCTGGAGGATGCTGCTGTGCCTGAACAAGCAGCCTTCAGACTGGTGATTGCTGATCTACTTAAAGGGGCAGTGCACTGTTTCTCATACAGTCCTCCAGCACACACACACTGTCTCTTACACTCTCTCACTCTCTCTCTCTCTCTCTCTCTCTCACACACACACACACACACACACACACTCTGTCTCTTTCACACTAAACTTCCAACATATACTTGTATTATTGTTATTGTTACTTCTTGGTACTTCCTGCAATGCACATATCTCTGTAATTTAATTCTTTCCAAGTGCTGTTATTTTAGTTTTTTGACTGGCCTATGCATTTCATAATTTTATTTCTCTCTTAGGCTTAAATTTAATTCTTTGAGTAGTGAGTTCTAAAATGCTTAACCTGTCCTGGCTGGAATAATTATCCCTACAGTAACTTTTAAAAAATATATATTATATCTAGGTTTTTTTGTTTCTACTGGTGGCACACATCCGCACATTACCTCGATATTGGTGCACATAACAATATTCATACCGCACATGGATGGAAAAAATTAGAGGGAACATTGCTGTCAAGCCCCTGTGAGTCTCCCACGGTTAGTCCCCCCACCCAAGGTATTTTTAATAAAGTTGTGGGCTTCCATGAATTTTTGTTTACTAAAAATACTTGTGACAAAATCTTAACCTTAACTATGAGCCACCAACATGATGTGGCTGTGAAAAAGGCGAATGCAATTCTGCATGCACTAGGCAAGATGTTTCCAATAGAGATAGGGAAGTGTTATTACCGTTATGCAAGCCACTGGTGAGACCTTATTGGAATACTGTGTGCAGTTCTGGTCTTCAATGATTAAGAAAGATGGAATTTGGAACACGTACAGAGAAGGGCTACCAAGATGACCAGAGAAATGGAGAACCTACATTACAAGAGGAGACTTAAGGAGCTTGGTTTGTTTAGCTTAACAAAGTGAAGGCTGAGGGAAGATATGATTGCTCACTATAAATACATCACAGGGATAAACACAAGAAGAGTTATTTAGGGAAGGGCCAATGTTAGCAGATGAACAAATGGATATAAACAGGCCATCAATAAGTTTAGGTTTGAAATTATACTAAGGTTTCTAACCATCAGAGGAGTGAAGTTCTGGAACAGCCTTTCAAAGGGAGCAGTGGAGGCAAAAAACCTAACTTGTTTCAAGACTGAGCTTGATAAGTTTATGGAGGGAATGGTATGATGAGACTGGCTACAACGGCATATGGCACATCCATGACTGCTAGTAGCAAATATCCCCAATGGCCAAAGATAGGACACTAGCTGGGGATGGCTCTGAGTTACTACAGAGAATTTTTCCCAGGTGTCTGGTGGGTCTTGCCCAAATGCTCTAGGTCTAACTGATCACCATATTTGGGGTTGGGGAAGAAATTTTCTCCCAGGTCAGACTGGCAGAGACCTGGGCATGGGCCACTTGCTGGTTTGACCTAGAGTAAATGGTGGATTCTCTGTAACTTGAAGTCTTTAAATGAAGATTTGAGGACTTCAGTAACTCAGACGTAGGTTATAGGTCTATTATGGGGGTGGGTGGATGAGGTTCTGTAGCCTGCAATGTGCAGGAGATCAGACTAGATGGTCATCATGGTCACTTCTGGAATTAGTCTGAGTCTTGTAACCCAGTCTGCTATTTTGATTAAATATTAGGTTTTTTCTTCCAGCTTTGAGTTATTAGTCAAGATGAATTAACCTTTGTTCAAGTTTGGATTTATATTTCCCAATCTCTGTTTAGATAAACCATGAGTCAAAGGATTGGAGGCAAGACTCTAGACCAGTGATTCGCAATATTTTCCATACTGGAATCTCCTTTTCCATCATGGCACTCTACCTGGAAATTCCCCTCCTACTTAGCTGCGGGATAGAGTGGTCATAACCCCTTGGTTGGGAAGCCCCTGCTTTAGAGTTCTAGTCTCAGTTCTGTCATGAACTGGCTGTGACCTTGGTCTTTGCGTTGGGTCACCCAACTATAAAATGGGGATAATATTTACCCACTTGAAAGGGGTGTTGTGAGGATTTAGTCTCTCCTGCATGTTTGAAGTGTTCTAACATCCTTGCCAAATGGGAAGGCATCATTATTCAAACAAATTGTTTTGCATCAGATCTTAAATTCTTACATCTCTTGTAGTGTCCATGCTCAACCTTGCTGCAGCAAAGCAACAGTGAAATTCACTTTCCAGTCATGTAATAAACATGCAGGTTCTCAGTTCACCAGCCAGTTTGTGCTCTCTTGATAAGCCCACCTTGCTGGTCACTCACTTATTGGAAGTTACTGGTAGAACTAGACTGTACATCACAAATCAACAACATAGGTAATATAGCTACACAGATGAAGACATTATTTATTTGCAGTTGTTTCAGACACCTCCATTCCACACTGCTCTTAAATACTGTAGATTCAACTATCAGCCGAGAAATGTTCTTATCAAGAATAATCTGTCATTCAAGCACTCTGCTCTTACCTTTGGCATTTATTCTATTCTTAATTACCATGCTGTCAGCTTTGCCCTTGCAGGATAAATTGCGCTGCCCATGATTCACTTATAAAACATCTAACTATTAAAGCCCTGATCAACAGAATTAAGTACAAGAAAAGAAGTGGGGAGGAGGAGAGGGAGGAGCTGATGGTGAAAAGATCTCTTGCCTCTCAGCCTTTTTGTGAACTGATGTTCTGTGCTTTCTAGTCCAGCAAATATTTCTTTGTGTGATTTAGCAACAAACGAGATTTGTTCGTCTCGCAGGGGCAGGATTTGGGGCCTGATACAAAGCCTGCTGAAGTCAGTGGAAAGGTTTCCTTTAAATTCAGTTGGCTTTGGATCAGGTCCCTAGATTCTCAGCAAAAGCCAGCCATTTATCAACTCTTACAGCTGGATTGATTGAGGAACAAAGAGGTCAAGTGACTAGCTGGAGATGACTGATGATTGAGCTGTTCATTCCAGTTTTGACTTAGGACCATTCTGATTGTCCTATCTAGGCATCTAGGTCAATGCCTACCTACCCAGGCATTTAAAAAGCATCCATCATCATGGTATCGGAACATTAACACAGTCGATCTAAGCAGACGATCTATCTGAATGTGTTCTCCAGTCCTTCCTTGAATATGCTAATTGGGGAAGGAGTTCTCTTTCTTCCTCCTTCTCTCAAGGGAAGGGAAATCAAATTATTTTGGGATTGCTGTAGAGGAGCATCTCATTCTGCACATGGTTATTGTAACCACTAGCTCACTGGCTGGGTAATACAAAAATCAGCAACATAGATTGTGTCTTAGGTCTTTAAAATATATTGTTTTGTTTAGTATAAATACAACACAACAGCAGTAAATCTCTCTATTCTCACTTATGGATATAGAGTCTTATTTGCCATTTGTTTGTGGCTAGACTGTTTATAATAACTGAACACAGAGTTATTCTTACCAAATAGGTATTTTATTTGCAGCCATCTCAGAAAACATTTTAAATCTCTTCTATTCTCAAATGTTATGTTTCAAACGTGTATTGGTCAGCTCTGGCAAGGAGAGGGCATCTTCTCTAGTCTTAAGGGCAGGTCTTCACTATGGGGGGGGTCGATTTAAGATACGCAAATTCAGCTACGTGAATAGCATAGCTGAATTCGACGTATTGGAGCTGACTTACCCCGCTGTGAGGACGGCGGCAAAATCGACCTCCTCGGCTCCCCGTCGACGGCGCTTACTCCCACCTCCGCTGGTGGAGTAAGAGCATCAATTCGGGGATCGATTGTTGCGTCCCAATGAGACGCGATAATTCGATCCCCGAGAGGTCGATTTCTACCCGCCGATTCAGGCGGGTAGTGTAGACCTAGCCTTAGAAATCCCCAGCTTTATAGCCTGACATAACCTTTTCTCAAGGTTCTTCTCTGGGAGGGCAACACCTATCTCAAGAGAATTGTTAGAAATCAGCATGCAAAAAGGTTACTGAAAACACGATAAATAAGCTAGGGCTGACTTCAAGTGAGACTCAACTCAGTACAGAATCAGCCTTAGAATATAGGAGAAAATTGTATGGTGGAGGAGGGATTTGGATTTTTCTTCTAAAATGCAACATCCCACCTACAATCACTTACCACCTTATTATTAAAAAGATAATAGAGATAATGCACAGAAGAAGTCATTTTATAGCAATTATTCCAAAATAGAGTGCTGGCCTTGGGGTCTATTATAAGTTCTCAGTAAACTACATAAGGTGGCGGTCTCTAACTGTTTTTAAATAATTATTTTATTCACTTACTGTACTCTTCATCCATTTTTTTCTTGTATGTCTTGACTTTGCTCTAGAGATACACCTGGGGGATATAATTTATGTAATCTACCCATTTATCTTCCAGCTACTATTTGCCTTGGTTGCAATTTGTAAATGAATCTAGCTGAAGGCATATAATTATGTGAATAATCATAAGAAGACAATAAAAAAATGTTGGTTTGATTTTTGTCACATGGCTTCAGTTAGATTTGATATTGAGTATCACATCTGAAAAAAAAATCTTCCAGCCTTACTCATTCTGACTCCGAAGTACCTTGATTACTTGGGGCAGCACCTTGTTCCTGGAGCAGTCCCCTTGAAGAGAATCATGCCCAGTCATTCCCCTGTCTCTTCTTTCCACTAACTGGTGCATAATGCCCTACAACTTCAAAATGGAAAGAAGTGGATAGAAGGTTGTGACAAGGCTACTGTTGTGGAACATAGGAATTGCCATTCTGGATCAGACTCAAGGCCATCTAGTCCAGTATCCTGTCTCTGAGAGTCGTCAGTACCAGATGTTTAGTGGAAGGTATAAGCACTCTGCAATACACAGATGTGGAATAATCTGCCCTTCCCCCCCCTCCCCGCACACGCACCCCATATTAGATCTTATCCTGGCCTCTAATAGAGATTGGCCTTGAAGCATAAGGTTTAACATCCTCTGCAAAATTTTTGTCATTAATCCTGATAACTTTGAATACTCCTAATGGACACATAAATGTCCACTCCCTCTTGAAATCTTGTTAAGTTCTTGGTCTCAACCACTTCCTGTGTTCCAGTGGCAATGAGTTCCACAGTCTAATTATAAGCCCCGTGAAAAAAAATTCCTTTTATCCGTTTCAGATTCCCCACTTTTTAATTTAATTGCACGTCCCTTTGTTCTTGTGTTACAAGATGGATGGAGAACAAAAGTTCCCAATCTGACATCTGAAGGCCATTCATCTTCTTACTTTTATCATGTCCCCTCTTATTTGTCTCCTTTCTAAGGATTTCCATAAATATTCACTGAATAGTTTGTATGAATAATTTTCAGACTTTTGGGGGAGTTTTACTTGGCCTATTATTGTTTAGTATTTATATTTCAGTAGCACCTAAAGGCTGCATTCAGGGCTAGGGGACCCTATTGTGTTAGGTGCTGTACCCACACAATGAAAGGCAGTCCCTGCCTCAAAGAGTTTACATACTAAGTTATGAGAGACAGCAAAGGGATTCAAGGAACAGATTGGGGAGCAAAAGGTAACAGTGAGACATTTATGATTAGTGTATCAAGCTGTGGTTACAGCACATCAGCTGCCCAGCTAGTATATACAAAGACTGGGGAATCTTGCAGCTGTATCTCTTGCCTTCATTCCTCTGCCTTATTTTCAGCATCATATGTTTTCCTTGACGATCCAGTGACTCTTGTGTTTAGCACATTCAGTGTCATGTCATACAGTATATAAGCATCATTGCAAGAGGACATGACACATGCTTCAATACAATACATACTGTGTTCTGGTGCTTCAGTTTGCTTGTTCTCTTAGGTTTATTTTCTCTCTCACTCAGGTTCAAAGTATGGCACTTGAATAGCCAGGAAAATAAGGGACCTGTCACTGAATATATGCTTTGTTCAGCACAGTGATTATCTGATTTCTGTCTAGCACAGTTCACTGTCATGGTAGTTAGGCTGAAGGAAGACCTACTGTACCTTGACAGTGGGACCATCTGGTGTTCATTCTTGTAATTAATGTCAAATCCAGACAGTCCTGCTGCTGCAAATATATATTTTAATGCATCACAGGGCATGTTCACTAGTTTATTTGAGACTTATGTCATTTGAAACCTATATTCTGGGCATCAAAATAATCAGTTATATATATATATATATATAATGTGTGTGTGTCCACACACAGTACGTGGGTAGATATATAGATATAATTACACAGATGTACTCTTGAAAACTGGGAATCACAGATGATTGTCAGGGAAGGTCGATTTTTCATCCTAACAGCTAGAGAATGTCTTTATATCTGTAACTCTTTTGCCAGTTCTTTTCAGAACTGCATCTGGGTAAAAAGGAATTAAAGACATTCAGCCTGTGAAAAGGGTTGCAGTGAGAATGCACCAGTGTCAAGACTGATTTGCATCTCGATGGCTTCTGATTACATATTTTATAGATGTGCATGAACACATGGTTGTGTGGCTTTATGAGGATATATTGTGTACAAAAATTGCACAAGTGTAATCTTGGAGATTGATATACTAGGCTGTAATTATGCCCCTTTATGCCAGACACTTTGGACATTTGGGCTTGCTGGTTAGAATTTTTCAGAAGTGCCTAAGGCCCATTATCAAATATGAGTTAGGACCAGATTTACAGAGGTATTGAAGTGCCTAGTAGAATTTAAAAAGCAACTTAATACTTTAGGTGCCCAACCCCCATTAATGTGCATTAGGAGTTTGGAGCTTCAGTCCTATTGACTTTCAATTAGATGTAGGGCCAGATTGTCAAAGGTATTTAGGCATCTAGCAGAACTTTCAAAAGTGTCTAAGGGTACATCTACACTGCAAAAAAAAAACCCCACTGCAGCGAGTCTCAGATTCTGGGTTGGCTGACTCTGGCTTGTGGGGTTCACGCTATGGGGCTCTAAATAGCAGTATAGATGTTCCCACGCAGGCTGGAGCCTGGGCTTTGAAACCTGGCAAGGGGGACAGGTCTCAGGCCCCAGGCTCTAGCACAAGTGGGAATGTCTACATGGCTGAGTCAGTGGATCTGGACTCTGAGACTCATTGCCGTGGGATCTTTTGCAGTGTAGATGTATCGTAAGCTGGTTAGGCACCTAAGGGCCAAAGTTACTTTTGAAAATGGCGCTTAGGTGGTTTTGAATCAGTTCCCTGCTTTATTTTATAGTTGTTTGGTAATTTGTGAATGGTACACGTGCTGATTCTCTAAAGAGGCATAGATGTACCCACTGGTGGATACTCCTGTGTGACTGTTGTTTGAGAACAGTCATATGCTCTTTAGTTCAAACATTAACATAGATTTTTGATCCCCAAATCTGTATTGTTGTCATGAACAAATAGGTTATATTCATCCTGTATTAACTATATCCTGGGTCAAAGGGATTTTGCACATAATGTATCTCTCAGAGCAAAGGTCTGCTCAGCCGCATGATTTTGCCAGAGAAGGGGAAAGGTTTTGCTAGGAATACAGAATTCATTCCCAATTCCTTATATTCTAGTAATAGCAAAAGCTCTCTCTAGATGGTGCTAGGAAGAGTGTGACTGGCTATCATGCTAGACAACATACTTTTGTCCCGTTGGGGACATGGTCTGTTGATGAGGGGCATATCCAGCCTCAAGCACCGTGAGAACTAGCTGGCACACCCCAGCTCCTCTGCGCCTCACCCATCCCTAAGGAAAGGATTTTGCCCTTAATCAAAACTAGGGAATCCCAGTGCCCACAAGAAGCATGCATCACACAGCTCTGCCCTCACGTGGCATGCACCACCACAAGTGGACCACTTTCCCGTGTGAATCAGGCCTATTATTTTCACATTGCAATATCATGGAAAGTTTTTAAGTCTACTAGCTCTCTTAAGGCCATATTTGATCCTGGCATACGCAACCACAGCATCAATGGAGATCTTCTGTCTCACAAGAAGACTGAATTTGGTCCCATGACATCAGTTAGGAAACAACCTCAAAACTTATCTCAGATGCCAACAATTCTAGTGATCTGGGATAAAACATCACCTCATCCAGGGTTTGTCTACACTGCCCGCAGTTTGGATGTCGTCAAAACGAATATTAGTACCCACCAAAGTGCTCAGCTGGCAACTCCCCTGTGTGGATGCTGTGGGCATGAACTAGAAGATTCCTAGTCATTCTCATTAATGTAATCCTCTTCAACAGGTCCACATTCAAGCTCTGGTGTGGAGGGGGAAGTTTTTACTCCCTATTACAGACAGTTGTGCTCAGGGTGAGGTACTGAGCTCTGACACTCTCAAAAGATTTGTTCACAATGCCGTTACAGTGCTTCGTGGGGTCTCAGTTTATATATTTTATTAAACCATTGAACACATTTTAGAAATAAGAGATGGTGCTAAGATTTGTCTAGACAAACCCTTGCAGAGGATTTTGTCTGTGCTCACTCTTGACATGTCTGCCAGGAGACTCTCACTTGATCATTTGGACTTTCACATTTCATCCCATTCAGTGGACTAAAAGTTCTTTCAACCCACCAATATTTTAAGATTTATGTGAAGGAGCTAGAGGGAGACTCCCATGAGAGTTTGTTATTAGATTGTCTCCTCTCCGATGATGATAGATATGAAAATCAGCTTCTTTTATCAAATGAGCAAGATTCCGGAATAAAACAACTCAGGGCATTGGAGATAAATGTGAAGCAGTTGAGTTTGTAAGTTCAGTGTCACGGCATCATAGATAAATATACAACAATGATTAAATCTTTCTGTTCACTGCTTGGAGTAGTTATACTAACCCTGGGTTTTAAAATTCAATAATTGAAATTGAAGGGAGGAAGAGTGGACAGAAAAGGGCACTATCATGAAGACAAACAGCTAAAATGTAAGTTTATTCATAGTTTAAAAGGTTCATTATTAATAATGAAGCTAGTTCTAGTGCTCAGGATTTAAAGAGATTCCAATTGTGTCATGGTAATTTTGGAAGTACAGGAGCTCAAGGATTGTCTGTCATAATATTTTAAAAGGAAGTATTTTGTGTGGAAGAGGAAGAAAGTGTGCAGTGGGGCCTGGAGCAAAGCCTTCGAGGGGTGGTGTAGGCAGAATAAAATCATGGGAGCGGGTTGAGAGGGGAAAAGGGAAAAAAGGGCTAAAAAGAGAAGCTAAATTTGCCGGGGTTTTAAAACCCACATTGCTTGTTGCTATAGAAGTGGAGCAAAAGGTGCTCAGAGGCCCCCTTGCCCTTTTTGCAGGCAGGCATATCGAGGCTTGAAATGGAGAGATGCTGGTGCCATCCCACTAGGCAGGGGAACTGTGCCTGGGAAAGTCAGCAGGGGAATGCTGCATTTATGCATTATAGAGCAGCATGGCTTTCTCCATAGGCCTACAGAAAGGGGATGGTTATGGGCTGGCATGTGCCAGGGCATGGCCAGTGGATCTATGAACTCCATGGAGCCAGCAGTCAAATTCCCTGTGTCCAGTAGCACACAGAGGCTCTAACTGCCTCTGCAGTCCATCGACTGTAACAGCAACTGCAGAGCTGCTGTGCTGGTGTTCCTCCCTTACTTCGTACAGTGCAAATCGGGAGATGTCTAACTGCTCCCATTTGTGGTTGCAGTTCACTGTACCTGCAAAGCTAGAAGTCAAATTGCAGACCAGTTGTCAGACAGTCCTCTTATCTCTCTGTGCTTTTCTTTCTTTTTCTCAGACAATTTACAGAGGTGTTATGAGGCCCCATTCATTAATTTTTTGAAAGATGTTTTGGATCCCAGGAAGGAGGAAGCCATAGAAGTGCAAAGTATTATTTATTAATAAAGAAGCCCATTTTAACAAAAAATACTTCCAAAGTTTACTTATTCTGCTTGTTCATAACTTTTAATTGTGAGTTTGCACTAGAGAAGTTTAAAATCACAAGCCTACATACAACATTCGCCTTTAAAAAAGTGTCAGTTTCCTTAGATAACTAAATACAGCTTTCTACTTTGCCTCAGTATTTTCAGCATCTTCTATATTTTTTATAGTAACCACAAAGCAACACTGCACATACTGCAGCACCCATATCTATTTATCTTAGATAAAGCTGGCAAGTTTATAAGGGTCACCACTGTATTTGATAGGAAAAGTGAAAATGTATATGTTATAATACCACTAGAATATGATTATTTCTTCAAAATCATCCCTTCTGTTCTCCATCACTATTCTAATGCACTGGAGATAAACCATCTTATAGCATTTGATACTAAGCAAACTGGAAAACATATACTCACTCACGCACTCATATACTTACACGACGGATATACAAAAGACAACAAATGCACCATTAGACAGACAAAGGTAAGACATTATTAGGGCTAGATGGTTTAAGAGAAAACTGCAAAGAATAAAGCGCTTTGGGCACTATGCATGAAGATTTGCAAAGTGATGTAATATGGGGACTGAATTCACTGTTCAAATATCTTGAGAGACCAACCATCAGTGGAAATAAGATGGAAACAAGTTTTCAAAGGGCTTGTTGCAACCAAACAAAAATATAAGAAAATATTAACGTTATGGTATTCATAATTCTACCATTCTGTCTTTTGGTGACCAGATTTACAGCATCACAGAGCAGTTAATTTGCCAAGTCTCTCTCTACTTTAATTCAAAAGGACTGGATATCTGCCTTACGACACAGCAGAAGACATAAATAGGAGTCACAATGCTTACAAATGGCAACTGTTAGTTGCAGTGTTAGTACATTCTGTACCATTTGTCTTTGCAATTGTTGCCTAAAATGAAACAATGATGGCCAACCCTAAGAACATATTTTGTTGTTGTTTATTTGCATTACAGTTGAAACTGGAACCTTGACTGGGATCAGGCTATTGTGCTAAGCATGGTACAAGAATAAAATAAGAGACAAAGGTTCTAATCTAAATAAACAAGACACATATAGTGTGGGAGGGGAAACAACATGGGGTGAAATCCTGGCCCCACTGCTATCAATGGGAGGTTTGCTAATGATGTTAATGGCGCCAGCAATTCCACCCCATACAGTCTGCAAACACGTCTGATACTATTTTGGATACATGGGGCCAAGTTCAGCCCTGCCCTAAAGAGGCACAGCTCATTTGGAGACATCGGAACTCAGTGCTGAACTTTAGCTCATAGTTTATAACAGCTGTAAAAATGCAACATCTTGTAAAAGATCAACTAACTTTGGCACACATGAATTTTACCTTCCACGAGACAGCTACTAATATGCAGTAGGAATTAATCCATAAAACAATTGTATCTTTACTTCTGTAAAACACTATGCGCATGAGTGAGTGTGTGTGTGAGAGAGAGAATGTGTGAGTATGTAGGTATATCTGCTAGATACTTATATTTAGCAGCCTGCCAGCTGGAAAAATCAATTTGTATTCAATGACTGCCTCACATCTCCTAAATTCATGAAAGTTCTGGGGACTGAGAATTCATATTGATTTTTTTATACTGCTTTAAGCTTTATTCCTAGGAATTGATTTCAGCAGTCATTTCATATTATAAATCAGCAAAGCTAAGTAAAATCTACACAAGCAGCCCTTGTTTAACATAAATTAGCTCTAATACGTTTTCTTCATTAAGTATGATGGGCATGTAGTTTTGCTGTTTGCCATCATGGGAGACAGGGAGAAATCTATTAGAGGCTTTATGAATTACAAGAAATTGGAAAATGCCATTAATTGCTGTATTCCTGGATGATTAATAGAGGGGCCTTTAAACATTTTATCATTGTATTTGATTCTGTGCAGTTTATTATACCATTGTACTTTGTGCCACTGTAGATAAATGTATGCTGTAACATTCTGTGGCCAAATACTATCTATATAAAGTGCACAGTGGTTTGAAAAGCTGTGCCACAACAAAAAGGGGCTCCTGACTTTTTGCTTCCATATGGGAAGATTAAAATCAAAGAAACAGTGGTGGCACTATTGGAGCCTGAAGAAAAACTTGAGCAGAGCTGAGATTTATTCAATCCAGGAGAAGGCATGCAAGCCAGATTACAATGGGGCTGCTTTCTACAATATGTTGTCAATAGAACACACCTGAATTTTTAGGGGAATTCAGATTTGAATCCCAGCATCCAAAGCCACTCTGTTCATTAAGGGTCCAAACCAGAAAAAAACTAGATTGAGATTTTCCAAATCTTTAAAGGGGCCTAATTTCCAGTGGGTGAGTGCTCAGGCCCTTTTAAGGGGTTTCAAGTAAAATACTTAAAAACTGAGGCCTTCTATAATTTGCCACTTTTGAAAATCTTGTCCCCAATTTCCTGGTTCTAGTTCAGCTGCAGCCAAAATCTCATGAGTTCTTCTAAGATTTGGGCACTACCTTTATGGAAAAGTCCTATAGAATTCAACAGGGTGAAATCAATAGGGTTCTACAGAAATGTAATCGTGATCTTCAGAAATTACTCCACCAGACTCCTTGTTGTTTCTATTCTCAATGACCTTGTAAAGCAAGGATCTATAGCCTATTAGAAACTCCTTAAATTTTCTGGTCCTCTGGCATGGTGGAATTTTGTGCAGTCATGATCCCACTAAAGGATCATAAATGATTTGTGGGAATGTCTATATTAAATTAACCTTGCTGTCTCCAGATCTAATATGCTTGGTGACTAGTCTAAGTCTCTGCACACTTCTTTAGCCTTAAACACTGTCAAAAAAAAGGGAAAGTGGATGGTGTACACATGCAACTTTCTTCTCCATTCAATATCTCTGTTACAGATGTATGCTCTCCAGCTAACTACACGGAATTGGCTAGTTCAGGGGCTTGGTAACTGGCTCTAGTACTTTCACCTCCTGGTTCAAATCCAGCCCTGATCACTAGTAACTGAAAGTTGTTGCTACCAGTCTTCAGATGGGAAACAAGTCTGGATTTTTAACAGTAGGGTCATTAACCATTATAACAACTAACCAAGGGATGCAGCAAATTCTCTGTCATTTGACGACTTTAAATGAAGATGGTAATGGCTTTCTAAAACACATGCCCTAGCTCAACCAGACACTCAGGGTTCACAGAATGAACTTCTTTGCATTGTGCAGGAGGTCAGACTAGATGATCATATTGGTCCCTTCGCTCTTTAAAATTTAGGAATAACTCACAAAGAAGAAGCAAGATAAAGGAGAAGAGTAGCTGTGAACAGAAGTTACTCTTTGATCTTCAACTCTGTGTGATCCATACGTTATACTCGTGGCAAAACTCATCTAAGTACCAGAGTAAAGGTGGGGTGGGGCAGGGCTCTGCATTTTGATTAAACCACTGGAAAAGCTATAAATTGTGTTTTATTTCAAGTGAGAACAGTGTTTGCACTAATACTAATAAATAAAAGGCAGCTAGTGCAAGGCAAAATCTTCAACATTCTTTATATCTTAATTGCTGAATATGAATCCCTGTTTTATCACAGTCAGGAAACTGGGAACACTGGAACGTGAAATCACCTGTCCCAAGACAACCATTTATCTAGCTATGTCATGAGATGTCACCTGCTGTTCAGCCCTCCTAACAATCTCAACACAGAGGAAAACACCATCTATTATAAGCTTTCATTTTCCTCTAGTATTTACTCTTTTACCTTTGCTGAGAAAATAATATTTGGACCAGTGGATGCATTGTATGCAAGAGACTCGGAAACTGTAGTGACACTGAAATGCCAAACTATTGGCCTTGTTACCCAACCAACAGAGAAATGCTCCAAATAAATAAATAAAATGTTACCACAACCAAATAGTAATTATTTTTCATTGTTATTTATAGATCCTGGTTCCTCCGATTCATCCATTTTGAGTCACTTTGGTAGCACAAAACAGGCAAAAGACTGGCTTGACCAGCCAGTTGGGTAATCTCTAGGGTTCCCAGCCCAGCTTTACCTGACTCAACACCACCATGCCCCTGCGATATAGAGGACTTACTGAGGGTCTTGTCAGTGGAAAGGGGTTGTGACTGGAGCTCTGTTGCACTCCAACAATCTCCTGCTGTGGAGTGCCTTCCCTTCCCATTGGGGAGGTGAGGGAGAGGGAAGGTGAGAGCATTGCAACTAGGCATAATTTAAAGCTGCCATGAGGCTGCTCTAAAATAGGCCAATAGCTGGACTGATTTCTAGCCAGCCCCAGGATTAGCTTTGCCTCCTCCTATACCTGAGTTGTACCAGAGCTTGGGTACAGCCGAGAATCTGGCCTGTTGGTCTAACATTGCGCAATTTCATATGCCTCTCCAGAGATGCATCTCCTCTGCATTCAGTACAACTTCTTATCGCATCCTCCTTTGCTCCCCAAATGTCCTTGCCTTATTTCAAATTAATTTTACCAATGGATTTTGACTTTTTTTTAGTATATTTTGTTATATCATAATGTCTTCCTTCTTCTGGGCTCTTTTCCAGCCAGCTCCAGTAGAAACTGGCTCCTAAATTTTAATTAAAGGAAGCTTTGTTTGGCTCTTAAATTAAAATGTTTTGAGTTCCTTTTTTTCTGTCCTGTTCAAGGCATAGATCCAAATGTGAACTAGATCTCAATGCAGCCTGTGTATAATGGATCTCTGTATTTCCCCCTTTCCCTAAATTGCCCACAAGAGACAGAAATATTGCCAGAAGAAATTTCAATGACCAAAAAAAAAAAAAAAAAATCACCATGCTGAGTCCTTCCTTTGCAAAAGTTTTGTCTGAAATGATTACACCCACAATTTTGCACCCATGGAACTGTAGATGACAATAACACATCAGTGCATTAAAACAGCAAAAATCAGGAGTTTGGTGTCTCACTATTGAACTTTTGGGCACACATGCAGGGGTTTGTGTACAGAAAAATTGTAATACCAAAATATTGTGTGTATCAGCTGGGTTAAGGCCCTTCTAAACATTTGGCCTGTGGCCTACAAGAGGTTAGATATTTAGGTTAAACTAGCCCCCCCCGACCCCATTCAAAAATATGTGACAGTTGTGTGTATGTTGGAGGAGCAGCAGATAGAAAGAGAACTAAATGTTCATTCTGTACTATATAAATCTAAAGACTAGGAGGCTCCCACGTTACTGAGTAGCTAGTCCAAGCTCTCACCTCATGGGTAGAAGAACAATAATTGCACTTAGAGACTCAAGCAGGGAGGTTAAGTGAACTGACTGAGGACACAGTCATTGTCAGAGTCAGGATTCCCTGGCACCAGTCTTGGCACACAAACCACTGGGCCTCCACCCTTACCTCTTTCTTTACTGTTTTTCTAAGTTCCATTGTTAACGATATTGGGCCAAATTTTCTACTGATATAATTCCACTGACTTCAGTGGAGTTATATCAGCAGAGAATGTGGCCCATCTTGTAGACTATGAACAAGGCCTAGTCATTTATGCCAAAATAAGCAAAGGAAATTTTAATCTTTCATAGGAAGAATTAGGCCATAACACAGTGAGGAGGAATGAGGGAGGCAGAAAAAGGATATCCAGAAAGAGTTACAATATAGTGCTTTTTGTACTACTGTCACAGTTTCTGAATGTTCAAAGTCCAAGGATTTTATGTGTGGTTTCAGGGAAGAGGAGGCAGTTGATTTAAGAAGTCGTGACTGAGATTAGTTTGCTTCAGTATAGCTTCACATTGTCAGTATGGCATGATTACCACTGAACATGCTGCTGTCAGTTAAATGCAGTCTAATGCAATTACATATTTGGCAGCCTTAGAACTTATACTAAGCAATGGGGTGGATGATTTATCTAGAAGAAGCTTTGGTTTTTGTCATTCTCTAAAGAATCCATAAAGTCATATCCAGACTGTGAACTTAATCTGGAATGAGGAGAGTGAACACTCCAATCAGTATCTTGATCACAACAGTAATCTTGATAGTATTGTGTTTACCTTAAAGGGAGAGTTGTATTTATTTCCGTATTCCAGCCAATCAGAATCCCACCATAAAACTGCTAAATAAGGTCCATAATAAATCAGATGGACAATGCCTCCTGTTCACCTTCCATAATGCACCAGTTTGCTATCTACTGCTCTTCTGGATCCAAATCCAAGTATACAGAGATACAAAGTGTAAAAACGCTAACAAGAAAATAGCTCATTCAGGATGTAAATGCATTTTTAGGAACAGTCATGTCAATTTAAAGTAATCCCACTGAAAAGCATGTATTGTGTATGTGCATATGATGTAGGCACTAACATTGCTGCTAGTTAATATTGCCTGACACTGTCCATCATAAATAAGACAGGAAGGAACAGATTTTTATCGATGACTGCCAGTAAATAATGATTTCACATAACTACAAACTGATGAAAAAATATTTCCATTGATAACAGTCAAAATTTACAGATAGGCAAAGTAAGAAAAATCCTGCTTGAAAACTTTATCGTTTGATTTAAGAATATATTTACTGCGTCTCTTTTGACGTGCGATGTTACCAATTTGTGTTTAATGGTTATAAAGCTTTATTTTTTTGAATTTCAGCAGCAACTGTCATTAAATAACTATTGGCTTATCCCCCATTGTCTGTCTCTCCCATAATTTCTCACAACTGTGAAAATTTACATTAAAAATCTAAAAAAGTTTAAAATCTATAATTTTATGCAACTCTGAACATTTAAATTGATGAAAATAGAAAAAATGCTTAAAAATAAACATTTTTATCCATTAAAATTATATTTTTAAAAATTGAATTCTGCCAAACCTAATTATAAGACCCTGTTTTCAGTTGCTGATAACGTTGCCAAACTTAAAGTTTTGGGGTTAAAATTTCCCACGCTATGTGTCTGCTTCAGGCTGGATTTTTTGGGGAAGTTTCAGCTAAAATGATTCAGCCATTTCTGAGAACAAAACGGGAGGAAAATAGTTCAGGCACCACATCTGAGACCAGGGAGACTATGTCTCCTGTGTTCTCAGTGTCCCCCTGCTGGCTCCCTGGTAGGATAGAGGAAAGGAGAAAACAACCTGATTGGAATGCAGATGTGAGGAATAAGTGAGCAGCGATACAGAGCATGAACAGGGAATAGAACAGTGGTTCTCAAACTTTTGTACTGGTGACCCCTTTCACATAGCAAGCCTCTGAGAGTGACCCCTTTTTAATATATTTAGTGCTATTATAAATGCTGGAGGCAAAGCAGGGTTTGGGGTGGAGGCTGAGAGCTTGTGACCCCCCATGTAAGAACCTCGTGACCCCTTGAGGGGTCCTGACCCCCAGTTTGAGATCCCCTGAGATAGAAGCTCAGAGGAAGGGGTTAGGAGCTAGAGTCAAGAGGAGGGGGCAGTAGCAAGAGCAGAGGGGAATAGCGGTCTGGGGGGCAGGAGAGAGACAAAAGGGGAGAGATGGGCAGGACTCAGGGAGGGAGGATAGGATTAAAATGGTGGGAGATGGGCTGGAGCTGGACACAAAAGCAGAAGCTGGGGCTGGGGACGAGAGGAGGACAGGGGCAGGGGTTGGGGTGGGGGGCAATGGACAGGACCCAGGGAACATAGTAGCGAAGGGGATAGTGCAGGAGCTAGGGCATGGGAGATGAGAATAGAAGGGGACAGGGAGAAGCTGAGGCTCAGGGACAGAAGGGTGTGTAACACGTATAGCATGCTTCCCTACAGAACTGGAACTGAACCCAGCAGTCCTGAGTTTCAACATTCCTCTGCTATCAGCAAACATCTGTGACCCCCACCCCAACACTGTGTGTGTCTCATTCTCATCTAGTGACTGATCCACACAGAAGATGATAGCCTACAATTGCTACCAGTTAATCTGTTCGGTCAAGTAGATGACTGTGCTGTAGATGTAAAGATCCCACTCTGCTGATATGATTTTGGGGGGGGGGGGTTAGCTTGCTTTTTAAAAATTATAGCAAATTACATCCAAAAATGATACCTATTGAATGAGGCAGGGGTGCTGTAGAGAAAATGGTATGTGATTGTGCACTGCATCATCATGCGTACACATAAGGGAACTGAATTATAGGTGCATGGGCAACCTTCATTCTGGCATTTCTTAACTTCTGAGTGCTTGACTTTGCAACCTTAACATTTTTTAAAGTACATAGATCAGATACACATCTGGAGAGATGTATCTCTGCATCACTACTTAGGACTATGCCAGTCTGGTGGTTCATAGAATATCAGGGTTGGAAGGGACCACAGGAGGTCATCTAGTCCAACCCCCTGCTCAAAGCAGGGCCAATCCCCAGAAGATTTTTTACCTCAGTTCCCTAAATGGCCCCCTCAAGGATTCAACTCACAACCCTGAGTTTAGCAGGCCAATGCTCAAACCACTGAGCTATCCCTCCCCCCAATATGATATATGGTAAGATTGTGCCAGAGAGGCACCATCCTAAACTCATATTTAGTTTGTGATTCACCATACCCACCCAGATCCTTTTCTGCAATACTCCTTCCTAGGCAGTCATTTCCCATTTTGTATTAGTGCAATTGATTATTCCTCCCTAAGCGGAGTACTTTGCATTTGTCCTTACTGAATTTCATTGTATTTATTTCAGACCATTTCTTCAGCTTATCAATATCATTTTGAATTCTAAGCCTGTCCAGCAAATCACTTGCAACATTGTATCATCTGCAAAATTTGTAAGTGTATTCTCTATGCCATTATCCAAATAATTTATGAAGATATTGAACAGAGCTGGACCAAGGACAGATCTCTGTGGAACCCCACTTGATATGCCCTTCCAGCTTCATTGTGAACTACTGATAACTATTCTCCGAGTACACTTGTCCAACCAGTTGTGTACCCACCTTACAGTAGGTTCATCTGGGCTATATTTCTCTAGTTTGTTTATGAGAAGGTCATGTGAGACAGTATCAAAAGCCTTACTAAAGTCAAGATATGCCACATCTACTGCTTCCCTCCCACCCCCATCCACAAGGCTTGTTACCCTGTTAGGTTGGTTTGACATGATTTGTTCTTGACAGATCCATGTTGACTGTTATTTATTTAGCACCTTATTTTCTTCTAGGTGCTTACATATTGCTAATTTGATTATTTGCTCCATTATCTTGCCGGGTACTGACGTTAAGCTGACTGGTCTATTAATTCCCTGGGGTGTCATTATTCCCCTCTTTATAGATAGGTACTATATTTACCCTTTTCCAGTCCTCTGGGATTGCTCTCATCCACCATGTCATCTCAAAGATAATCGCTATTGGTTCAGAGATCTCCTCAACCAGTTACTTAAATATTCTAGGATATGCTTCATCAGGCCCTGCAGCCTTGAAGACATCTAACTTGCCTAAATAATTCTTAATTTGTTCTTTCCCCATTTTAGCCTCAGGTCCTACCCCATTTACACTGATGTTCACTATGTTAGTCATCCAATCACTGCTAACTTTTTTGGCAGAAACTGAAACAAAAAGGCATTAACACCTTTGTCATTGCTGTATTTTCTGTTATTGTCTTTTCCGCCTCATTGAGTAATGGGCCTACCTTGTCTTTGGTCTTCCTTTTGCTTCTCATGTATTTGCAAAACATTTTTTCATTACCCTTTATGTCCCTAGCTAGTTTAATCTCATTTTTTGCCCTGACCTTTCTAATTTTGTCCCTACATGCTTGTGTTGGATTTTTTTATATTCATCCTTCATAATTTGACCTAGTTTCTATTTTTTTGTATGACTCTTTTCTGAGTTTCAGGTTGTTGAAGATCTCCTGGTAAAGATCTCTTACCATATTTCCTAGCTTTCCTATGCATTGGTATAGCTTCCTATTCTGCCCTTAGTATTGTCTCCTTTAAAAACTGCCAACTCTCCTGAACGTTTTTCCCTTAGATTTGCTTCCCAAGGGATCTTACCTGCCAATTCTCTGAATTTGCTAAACCTGCCTTCTTGAAGTCCATTGTCTTTATTCTGCTGTTTTCCCTCCTACCATATCTTAGAATCATGAAGTCATCATTTCATGATCACTTTCACCTGAGCCACCTTCCACCTTCAAATTCTCAATCAGTTCCACCCTGTTTGTCAAAATCAAATATAGAATAGCATCTTCCCTAGTTGCTTTCTCCACCTTTTGTAATAAAAAGTTATCTCCAATGCATTCCAAGAACTTGTTGGATAAACTGTGCCCTACTGTATTATGAGTAGGTGATAATTACATTTTACATAATTTTATCCCTTTAACCTCAGCATTATCATGTGGAATGAATTTGGTATCACCCAGCATGTGATGTTGGAATGTTGTAATATGTCCTCACCACTATATTTCATAATCATCCAAAATACATCCACCTCCACTCAGCATCTGCCCTTCCTTCTCTCCATTATTTATTATCCATCAGATCCAAGAGAGGTTTTTTCACCCAATGTACTGCTTTTTCAAACTGCTAAAAAAAAAATCAGTTTATGAAAAATCCCTAAACTACCTTTCAATACTCATTCCAGCAATATTTCACTTACAGATTTTCAGAACTGCTTCTGCTCCAGCAACATTTACTATCTTTTGGAAAGGGACTGCTCAGTACCACAAAAATAAGTCTACTCACAGGACTGCAGGCTGGGAACTTGCTGATTTATTCAGCTGCATCATAACAGTGTGTGAGTGGGAAATCCCACTAATTACATAGGAAGTAACAGCGGTAGACATGGCTCCAACCCATAGTACTCTGAGTAACCCAGTTAACCCACAGGTGACCACTTTAGTACACTATCTTTGTTAAATTGGTTGATCTGGGCATCATTGCAGGAAGACCAGTGAAAACCTAAGCTCAGAGTGTAGTGGCATTTAAAAAAAAGCAAACAAAGTGTTAGGATAAAGATAAGGAATAGGCTAGAAAATAAAGAATAAGCAAATAATATTATAATGTCACTGTATAAACTCATGACATCCCCTCCTCTGGACTTGTGGGTTCTGTTCTGGTCGAATGGCCCACCGGTTAGATTTGGGTAGCAGCAGAAACAGAAGAAGCTTAGAGACAGGTGATGAACATTTTCCCATAGCTTTCCAAAATATGGTTTCCTGCACCTTCCTTTGAAGCATCTGGTGCTAGTCCCTGTCAGAAAGAGAACTCTGGACTAGATGGCCCGTTGGTATGAGCCAGTATGACAGTTCCAATGTGCCTATTATTTGTAATATTTTCCCCTTGAAATGCATCAGCTTTTGTTTGTGTACAGTGAATTCTCCAGTTTAGAAGGTGATATTAGCAAACCTTTTTTCTGACACAGTCGCATGTACTAGTTAATATCTGTGCAGCACTATATATACATAGTAGGATGAGATCTTAGTGCCAGGAAGCTAAATCAGGGCATAACACTATCTCAGTTATTCCAATTCCCAACTACTTAAGAGTTTCTTCCTTTCCCTTTACAAACTCTCACAGACTCAGTATGTCTCTCTTTAGTCTTTTCCATAATATCAAACTCTGGATGCTTTATGAAATGTGAATAAAAATGAAAACATCTCAGACAATGATTTTCATTGGCTGCTAAACCACTCCTTCCAGTTCCTATTCTGTTTCTCTCTGCTGAATATGCCTTTTCTTCCACTTTCAGACTACACACAAAATGCTTTCTAATTCAACTATATGTATGCATCTCCCTTACAGACCACGTAAGGACACGTAGGATCAAACCCTTTGTGTCTGGCCTCAGAACACATGGTGTCATCAGTGTCAGAACTAGGTTTAGAACTCAGGAGTGCCTTGTTCAATATACCAGTTTGGGTACATCTACACTGCGTTTTAAAACCCATGACAGCAAGTCTCAGATCCTGGGTCTACAGACTTGGGCTCAGGCTACGGCACTAAAAACAGCTGTGTAGGTGTTGCAGCTTGGACTGGAACTTGAGCTCTGAAGCTTATCCTCCTTGCCGGGCTTCAGAGCCGGGAGCCCAAACAACTACACAGAGCTTTTAGCATCTTAGCATGAGGCACGCAAGCCTGAAGCTGCAGACCTAGGCTCTGAGACTCGCTGCCACAGGTTTTAAAATGCACTGTAGACATATCCCTCAATGGTAGATAATCTCATGCACAACTCACAAGACTGTGCTGCCCTCCTCTACCTTTGACTTCTATAATAATTTTTCTATGCTAAAAATTCTAAGTCAATTAGGCAAAATTATAGCGGTACCCAAAATGACAATAAAATTATCTACCCTGTTCTCCTGTATGAAGAGCCCTGAGTAAGTAAGCATGTTTAAATGCAGCTGACAGTGTTTGCAACAGTGAGCACAGAGGAATATTTATGAGTGGATACATATATTTCTTAATTATATTTATTTCCATTTAATTGCTTTGACTAAGGGAGCGGGTAAGTGTGATAGTGAACAAGAAAGTTTTTTTTTTAAAGATTTAGAACCATATTTTCATCAAGAAAGAGTACATAAATGTACAGTCTTTTACAAATCATCCAGTTTGTCTGTGGATTTGCAATACTAGTTTAAGTATTCTGATCGGTAATGGATTTCTGGAGTGGTGCCAGCATATTTGCATGTGAAAAACTCCATGATGTAGCTCCTGCATCAAGGGACTAGGTCTAAAAACATGCATTTTTCACTGTAAGCCAACTCGCAGTAGTGAGTCAACCAACTATTAGAACTGGTCAGAAAATGGATTTTCCATCTTGCAAAAAAATTAGAGATTTTTATTTCATGCTGAATAGAGGGGGGAAAGCCCCCATTTTGAAACTTTTCATAAAACAAAATTCTGAAACATTTTTCATTTTGGGTCAATCAAAATGTTTCATTTCAATTTCAACTCTTTTTATGTATTTTTTTTTTTAGTTTATTTTTCTATACAGATGTAAGCAGAGTCTGAATGAGCTCTCCCCTGACATCTAGTGATGAGCTGTGGAAGAGGATTTCAGGAGCTGATCTTGTTTGAATGGACACACCCACTCTGCCTATGTGCTCAGCATGGTAGGATTGCTTCCCCAAATGATCGCTTTTGGCTAGTGTTGGACTTGCTGTCTCCTTGTTATAAAGTAATAAAGGATTGCTATCCTTGTTGTGTGACAAAGGACAAAATAGGCTAAAGGTGGTGTAAGGAGAACATATATAGACATTTATATGTGCCATCTAATGGAATCAAAACAAGTAAATAAAAGCTGTTGTTACAGTATATAAGAAGTGAAGGTTTGAATAAATGTCATTAGAGCTGATGCCCATTCCTTGAACTCACTTTTTGCATAGAAGAGATACCAATCATGACAGTGTATTATAGTTACTGTCTGGAACAGAATAAAAGTGAGTTAGTTGTCTGCACTCCTCAAAACATATGAGGTCACAGCAAAAAAGGATATGCTTTTATATATATGCTTCACAAAATGGTCAGGAAAAAAGTTTATTCCTCTGCCCTTTGGCTTCCACGTGTGTTATTGGGGCCAGTTTTTGTATCTCGCCCACTGTAAACCCCAAGGTTTTTAGTTACTACCAGTCCAATTGTACAGGGCTCAGAGGAAGTCACGAAAACCTCTAAAAATAACCTAAATGTTAGGAGACCTGTATGTGTCCGAGGGAGCTTGAGGAACAGCGTTCTGAATGGGAGATAAACTCGGGAGCCCAATAATTTTCCATATAGGGGATGGCAACCCCAGTCCTGGTTTTATACAGAGGGGCTCACAGGTTTGGCAAGGTTTCATGTACTTTTATTGCTCTTTACATAGAAAATAAACTGGGGCTGTGACGTTCTAGTTAAACTCTAGGTCAGAGGACTCTTTTTGACCTATGATATTCCTTCTGTAATGTCTTGAAGTGTTCAAAAATGTAGGACATTCCATCAGAAATGTAAAATGTTTCTAGGGGAAAGAACATCCCATTTTATTTTTGTTTTCACATGGTGGTCAAGTCCAAATGCCAACGTGCATCAGAACAAGAGTGAGAGCATCAGAAATGTGCCCCTGCACCCAGGAATGTGTCCCTGCATCCAGACCAGGGCTGGATTTACTCTCCTGTGGGCCTGGGGCTATTAGATTTTGTGGGGCCCCTGTATACAAGTCTTTTTCCTGGGAGGGAGTTTGGTGCAGGAGGGGGCTGGGGCAGGGGATTGCGGTGCAGGACGGGGTGCAGGGTCTGGGAGGGAATTTGGGTGCAGGAGGGGGATTCTGACGTGGGGCAGGGGATTGGGGTGCAGGAGTGGGATTCTGATCTGGGGCAGGGGATTGCAGTGCAGGAGGGGGTGCAGGGTCTGGGAGGGAGAGGGATTCTGACCTGGGGCAGAGGGTTAGGGTGCTGGAGAGGGTGAGGAGTGTGGGCTCTGGGAGGGAGCTTGGTGCTGGAGGGGGGTTCTGACCTGGGACAGGGGATTGGAGTGCAGGAGATGGTGAGGGGTGTGGGCTCTGGGAGGGAGTTTGGTGCAGGAAGAGAGTTCTGACCTGGGGCAGAGAGTTAGGGTGTGGGAGAGGGTGAGTAGTGTGGGCTCTGGGAGGGAGCTTGGTTCTGGAGGGGGGTTCTGACCTGGGGCAGGGGGTTGGGGTCTGGGTGCAGGGTCCAGCCGGGAGGCGCTTACCACAGGTGGCACCCGATCGTCAGCACAGCAGGGCTCAGGCAGGCTGCCTGCATGCTGTGGCCCCACGCTGCTCCCGGAAGTGGCTGACTGCTGGCACGTCTCTGTGCACCCCTGGGGGAGGGGGACAGCATGTCTCTGTGCAGTTCCTGGCCTTCTCCCCCCCATCCCCCCGCCAGGGGCCACAGAGACATGCCAGCAGCCAGTCACTTCTGGGAGCAGCGTGGTGCCAGGGCAGGCAGCCTCATTGCCCCAGAGATCACTACCTGTAATTTATTTTTGCGGAGCCCCCCTTGAGCCGGGGCCCCAGGCTGCAGCCCCTAAAGCCCCTGCCTTAATCCAGCCCTGATCCAGACTTAGACTCTAGGGCAGCCTAGGGACATGAACTCATCCCATATACTTTTCTTCTCTTGTCCCCCTTGCTCTGTCCCATCATCACAACACAAAGCAATACTCCCCAACCATATAACACTGACAGCCAACAAAATCTGTGAGCTCCCTATCCTATTTTAATCTGTAATCACTGGAAGACTTTGACAAATAAAAATAGCAAAACTTAAAAGTATGTGGGTGAAATCCTGGCCCCATTGAAGTCAATGGGAGTTTTGTCATTGACTTAAATAGGGCCAAGATTTCACTCTTTGTCTGGACCATCCAGGGCAGAGAGTGAAACCTGGACTCTCTTGGGAAGTTGGAAATCTCACCTTCCTAATGGGATGAAACTCCCATTACTAACCCAATGGCATGGAGATAATCAGACTTTAAAGCAGTCACATTTTTGTGTATAGAAAAGCTGTTACCCAGCTGAGGACTGAATTTTTTGCCTGTCCTGGCTCTTGGGCAAGTGTAATTTTGGAAGCAACTTTTGGGTTGTCACTTGTCACATTGATTAAAAAATTGGCTGCCAGACCTAAACAACAGGGAATGTTAAACAGTAATGGATCAAGTTTAGGTGTCCAGATTGATGCGTAGGTATGGGTGCTAAATCCTCTTTTAAATATCTTTAATTATCTGGAAGAGGGTGTAGGCAGCATGTTCATTGAATGTGTAGATGGCACTAAACTGGGAGATGTTACAAATACAGCAGTAAATATATATTAAGAGCATTGCAATAAGTATTTCACAGGGACTCAGTGGGGTTAGAAATACAAGCCAGAAATAAAATGATATTCAATCTGGAAAAATAGAAGCTAATACAGCAAATCAGAGGAAGAAAATAATCTATAGTTATTCCATGGGACCATAAGATACATGGAGATCAGCAATACAGTGAAAGATCTAGGAGTGGTCATTATAATTTAGTGGATAGAGAAGTTGATTTGAGGGTTCAGTGTGGGTATGACAGCAAAAAAGCCCATGTGATTTTGGGCTGCGTAGTGTAATGGATGAGACAACGTAATGAACAACCACTTCCCTAATTAAATTTAGAACAACTGACTCAATATTCGTATGTGAAACTGGTAACCGCTGGGCTTTGTGTGTCTGGGTTCAGTGTCAAGTAACTTATGAAGACCTTGATCCTTTGACTAGCTGGAGTTGCTAAGCTAGAAATGGGGAAGGTGTCTTCTTTAGAACTGTAGTCCTGCCTTTTTTCTCTAGGTGCACAAATCGGTTCTAGGACAGGACAGTACGGTACAAACTTTCAAAGGGAGTGCCACCTGGCTTCCATTTGTGGGTGTGCAACATACTTGTGAACAAAAATTTTCCATGCTACTGTTCATCCACATAATTTTGAGTCTTTACAGAGGCAGGTGCCATTTGGGCTCAAATTGTGTGCACTAATGAGCTGAGTGTGTCTCTGTGTGTGTGAATGCTGAATGCTGAATGCACACAAATATTGTGTACCTAAAGGATTTGCAAATGCACAGGTTCATCTTTGGAAAATTTGGCCCTAAGTGCCTACTAATAAACTTGCAACATTGGCATGAAAGAATGTACCTAAGCTTGTTAGCCATGGTCAGATTCAGTTTGCTAACTGGCTTAATCTCAGGTGGCTGTTTTAATCTTAGTGCAGGAGAGGGATGATTTGAGCTCTCGTGTAGTATTGGAACAAGTGAGTAGAAACTGAAGTATGTTTACTTCTGCCAGAGGAGCAGAGGTTTGTCAGAGGCCAGCGACTGGAAAATAAATCTTCTCTAGAATTTTGTTTCAGGAAGAAAGGAGCGTTTGGGCAGGAAGAATTAAGGGAACAGTGGGATTCCTGTAGCAGGGATGGGTTGCAAGGGGATTTCTCTGAGAATGCGCTGAGTGAAAGATTTTCCCTCTGAGCAAGTAAGGACAGAGTTTGCTTTAAACAGATCTTTCAAAATCCCTATCATTTGGAACAAGGTTTACAGCTCTGACCGGGGTGAAAAGGAAACAAGGATTTGGGTTTTTTTTCTCCTAGTGAAGTGTTTGGAGTTAAATCCTTGTAGCGCATGTTGTTTTGTAGACAGTGAAATATTTTGCAGCACTTATAATAAAGTAAGACTCACAGCACACGGCTGCCCAGTGGAATCCTCAGCCCTGAGTGAGGCACCCAGGTTCCTCATCCAGCGCACGGAGCGAGTTAGGCACCTATGAAAATGATTCACTGGGTATGTCTACACTGCAGTTCATAGGTGTGTGAACTAGGGGTGCTGCCGCACCCCCTGGCTTGAAGTGGATTCCATAAATACAGGGCTTACAGTCTGGTTCAATGACTCTCAGCACCCACACTACACAAATTGTTCTAGCACCCCTGCTGCAGTTAGACACCCGCGGCTGGCCCATGCCAGCTAACTTGGGCTCATGGGGCTCGGGCTAAGGGGTGTTTGATTGTGGTGTACACCCTCCCACCTCACAGGGTCCTAGAGCCCGGGCTCCAGCCCAAGCATCTATGCCACAATTAAACAGTCCCTTGCCCCGAACCCTGTGAGCCCAAGTCAGCCAGCATGGGCCAGCCGCAGATTTTTAATTGCAGTGTAGACATACCCTCAGCAGCCAACAAGTTGAGCAGGGAACCGCCCAAACTAGCCAGGAGTGAGAAGCAGAGGAAAGGGAGAAGAGCTTAGGGCACAGATTCACAGAGTATTTAGTTGGCTGCCTCTGACTGATCTGGGCCTGAGGCACCTGACTGACAGGCCAGAGTATAGTGCCTCCCTCTGGTCAGGATTCAGAACTGTGAACCATCTCCTGCAGTTAGGTGCCTAAGCCAGGTCAGCCCTTTTCTGGAGAAACCATAGTGAGAAACAGAGATCCCCACCCCTGTGATGTCCTGCTTGGGGTACCCAGAGCTGTGAGCTCCTGTGTTGCCCCTCTCAGCCTCAGCAAGTGAGAGCTTTGCTGCTGCTAAGCCGTGTCAGTCCCCTGACACACTAGTTCATCTGCCTCACCAGCAAACTCTTCAGGACTCTGCCAGTCCAAACTTGCCTTGCAGATAACAATCCCCAATTCCCAAGTTCCCCAGAGATGTCTCTCTGCACTGTACAGTCCCTCTTGCTGGACTCTCACAGAAGTTATTACGTTTGCTGTCTCCAGAAAGACAGAGCACGCACCAGCCAGTTACTTTTACACTCGTAATACACAGAACTGAGATGGTTTTGTAATAAAACAAAAATGAGTTTATTAACAAGATCGGAGGTTTAAGTAGTAATAAGAAAGAATAAAAGAGACAGGTGTGGTTACAAGTAAAACAAAACACGCTTTCTAACCAGTAAAGCATAGCTTCAGCAACTTATTATCTTTGTCTAAGCAGGTTTCTCACCTATAGTCAATTTCCAACGACTCTTGCCTTGCAGGCCAAGAGGATCCAACTTTCATAGGCTCAGAGAGTGCTGAACCCTAAGTCCCCTCAGTGATGGATAACCAAAATGGCTTTTGGCTTTTCTTTATATTCTGCAAATTTATTGTGTCTGTCTCAAGAGCCAGGAAGGCTTCCTGGGGCGCAGATTCTGTCCCCTTCAGTGATCATTTAGCGGTCTTCTCCTCTGCTTGTTAGCTTGATGGCTTTGTTTACCTCATAAGTAAATGTATTTGCATTGTTCTCTGCCTGTAATGAAGCTGGGCAGACAGATAGATAGATAAGCTGGGCTTATGCACTGCCTGCCCAACCATTTTAAGAACGTATTTCCAGCATACATCTATAATTCTTTGTATATACCCCAAACATACATAAAAATGATTTTTGGGTCCAGGGTGTCACTAGTTTGCATATGATACCTTCCGTGACACCTTTTAGACACAGATTATGACAACAGTATGTTGGCATAATGGATGTGTCAGGTCTGATGTGAGTTCCAGTGTGATGTGCCCTCTAGCAGCAGGTACACCTAGTTTGAGAAATTGTGTTGGGGCTTCGCTTTGAGCTAGGACTCCAGGCAGCTCCTTAGCTCTAGAGTGGCTTCAGGATGTGGGTAGCTTTGCACATGCCCCCACTGGAGGAAATTCAGTTACTTATGGGATTAGGCAGCGGCTGAGTGGTGGTTTTGCAAATGTCAGTGGCACCTAAATATTGGATTTAGGCACCTAAAGAGACAGGTACCTAAATACCCTTGCTTCTCTAGCCTAACTGACTTGCTTAATGTCCCAGAAAGAAGTCTATGGCAGAGCCAGGAATAATACACAATCCCTGCTTCCACTGCCATGTCTTTCCCATAGGATCATCCTTCCTCCCCAGTTATGCATTATATATAGTTTTAGATAACTGAGGTGGATCAAGTAACAGAGGGGTAGCAGTGTTAGTCTGAATCTGTAAAAAGCCTGTAGGAGTACACTTCAGCCTCCCTGGCCACACAATAGCAGATGTAAAAGCAGCCATCTTACAGCAAAAAAACTTCAGGACCAGACTCCAAAGAGAAACTGCTGAGCTCCAGTTCATTTGCAAATTTGACACCATCAGATCAGGATTAAACAAAGACTGTGAATGACTATCCAACTACAGAAGCAGTTTCTCCTCCCTTGGTGTTCACACCTCAAATGCTAGCAGAGCACCTCACCCTCCCTGATTGAACTAACCTCGTTATCTCCATACTGATTTATACCTGCCTCTGGAAATTTCCATTACTTGTGTCTGATGAAGTGGGCATTCACCCACGAAAGCTTATGCTCCAATACTTCTGTTAGTCTTAAACATGCCACAGGACCCTCTGTTGCTTTTTGAGGTGAATCAAGCATTTATCAACCCAACCTCTCTCCAAGACCAGGAAACCTTTGGGGAATCCAGAGATGCAGTGGGTAGCTAAACAATTTCAGCAAAACCATCAGACTATTAAAACCAAACCACAATTCTGCACGCTGTGTGAATCCATAGTCTGTTTATAAGGCGTTACAGAAGTGTTGTAATGTAACTGAGAAATGTAAGTTATATTGTGCTGTTAACTCATGGCTTGATAGTAAACAAAGGAGGAAAATATTGTTATTTTATGTGGTGATTCCTTTTCACTCATATAACCATCAATATAACTTTTCCTTTGAGCCAGTCTAGGGCACCTCTTTAGGATATGCTACCAATCCACAGAAAGGAGGGTGAGGGATATAATAGCAGATAAAGATATTACAGAGCAGAGAGGAGTGGGGAGTGTTTTCCCCTATAAAGCATTTTGAGTATTGCATGTAGGATTTTGTATTTGTTTCTGGCACTTCCAATCAATACCAGAAAGATGTCAACAAACTGGAGGAAATACCAACAAAACTGATCAAGGGACTGGAGCTATTGATTTATGAAATGTACTGACTATGTGCTGCATGGCCAGTATTTCAGCATAGAGCTGCTGGTTTTCCTCTTTGGATCCATACTACTGGGGGCTGTTACCTCATCAAAGCAGAGTAAGTGGGGTCAGGTCTGCTTATTACTTTGACTGGAGGTTTCCATGAAGACCTACTTGTGGCAGGAAGTGGCGATGGTGATTCAGTCAGGGATACTTTACATATTCAGGTGGCACTGAACCAATTCCCCAGCATGGTTTTGGGGGCACAGATGGGCTAGGGCATGTCTGGTCAAGCTCTCCCTGTGGGACACTTGCCAGACTGCTGTGAGGGGATCCAAGCACTGAATCACACATGTCCTTGGCTTGCTGGGGCTGAGTAGACTTTAGGGCAGGTGTGATGTTGGGCCTCTAGGCATGCACTCCAGGTGCAGACATAATGTCTGATGACCCTCTTGACAGTGGGGCCCCTTACAGTTCAACTGATTAAGCCCTGAAACTAGTGTTGTTTTCCCCAAACCTCACCAGAAGTTTTTACACATTCCCCAGGATCCCACCAGAAGTGAGAGCCTTCTGGTTTACATTTTCCCTCTTCAAGGGCATGCAAGAGTGTTAGCCAAGAAACACACAGACAGGCTTTGCACAGGATTCTAAACACCGTTGCTCTTTATTTAGTAGCACAAGAGATACACAGATCTGTACAAAACTATAAACATACCTGTATGCGTTCCTCTGCCTCAGGTTCCCCACCACTCTGTGGAGTTCCTTGGGTTTGGGCAAAGCCCTATGGATTGTCCAGGATCCTTCCCTGCAGCTCATGAATTCTCTCCTGAATCATCGAATCTTGCCAGCTCAGCTAACTTGCTCTGACCTTGGCAGTTAAACTGCACCCCCTGCTACAAAAGCAAGCCCATCTCTTTCTCTCGCTTACCCAAAGCTTCTTGTGTCTCCAAAAATCATTCTCTTTGTTCTTCCGATGAGTCCCCTGCTTTTTCACTTCTGTCCCATTTGGGAATTTTCTACTCTCTCCATTTCCCTGTCCCTGAAGGCAAGTTCCCCCTCCCTGAAGGAGCCAGCTCCAGCCAACCTCTTTAGTATACCCACTGTTAGGTCAGAGCACAGTCATTGCTGTTAGTGATTTTTCCATTGTCTCTGGTCTGGTAAGTACATGCTGCAGCTCATGTCAGCAAATGGTGGATTCCACATCCACACCGAGGCATTCCCTGGTGCAACAATTTTATATCAACTTCATAACATTAGATCAAGCCCTTAATATGCTTCTGGATCCAGCACAGTTAAAGACTCCCATTTTGGGACAGCCCAGGCTGTCACAGGCCCAAGGACTCCCTCCCTCAGGGGGTCCCATGGGGAGGCAGATCAGCATTGTATGTTGCTAAAGTGGTTGCAAGCATCACAAGGCATTTTGGAGGAGGGTCAACGGTGTGAGTGTGAAATGGAAGATTCCTTGGCAGGTTGCAAGAGGCCAAGAGAGGGAAGAAGGAAGAGAACAGAGAATGGGTTAACTCGACACTTTAGCTAGCTCCTTGTGAAGATAAGACGCTGGCCCCGGTCCAAGGTCATGGGCGCGACAAGAAATCTGCAGCTGTCTAGCCGTAAGAAGAGGAGAATGAAGTTGAGCAGGGCTGCAGAGATAGCAGTGAGAACAGTGAGAGTGAATGAGATGGCGAAGGCCAACAAGGGGGAAAACAAAGTCTCTGGAGCCGGTGTGTTTTGGGAAGCCGAGGGGGCCACAGCGAGCCGGTTTGGACTGGTACAAAGAGCACCAGGAACAGAGGGCCCTGGTCGAAAACACCCTCAAAGAAACCCAGGACTTAAAACCCTCCCAAGAGCCAAAGCAAGTCAGAGATTACAGCGAATCCTGGACAACCTGGGCCCAGGACAGAATTCCCGTCCACCCTTCTCCCACTTCTTCTTACGTTACACCCAGGCTTGGCCAGCCTCGGGTAGAGCGTGTGTGAGTATGAAAGTGGGTTAGGTCTTGGGGCACTAACGCTTTCTTCCTTCCTCTGAGTGACATGGGGAGCACCCATCACTCTCCGCTGTTATTTTATTATTTTATTAATAAAGCTTTAAAACTTAGACACTTGGTGTGTTTTGTCATCTCCTCCCCTAAAGATCCTGTGGCCTCAGCCTGATTACCCGATGCCTCAGGCAGATTGGTAACAGAAAGCTGTCACAAGGCCAGCCTACATCTACTTTGAGGTTCACCAAACTGCATTATTATTACTGATATTACAGTAGCATCTAGAGACACCTACTGACATCAGGATCCTATTCTGCCAGTCACAGTACAAAACATAGCGAGATAGCCCCTATTCTGAAGAGCTTGTCATCTGTGTAGGCAGGCCAACACCAAGAGTGGGAGGGGAAACAGAGGCACAGAGAGAGGAAGTGACATGCCCAAGCTCACAGACCAGGTCAGTAGGAGAGCTGTGAATAAAACAAAGGTCTCCAGAATCCAGTTCCTGTGTCCTATTCACTAGAATGGGGGTCGGCAACCTTTCAAAGAAGAAAAGCCATTTTTTTGTTTTTGTCTTTAACCAAAATATGTCGAGAGATGCATCACGCGCAAAGCTACTTGTAGAGTTAGACTTTATCAACTAATAATCATTGAACATATTAAAGTTATCACTACTCACCAATACTTTTAATGCAACTTCTGCCATTTGAATTTGAATATAAACAGGAGGGGGCTCTGAGCTGGGGCAGGGGATTGGGGTGCAGGAGGGGGCTTGGGGTCTGGGAGGGAGTTTGGGTGCAGGAGGGAGTTCTGACCTGGGCCAGGGGGTTGGGGTGTGTGGGATGGGGTGCAAGGTGCAGGCTCTGGCCAGGAGGTGCTTACCACAGGAGGCTCCTGGCTGGCGGTGCAGCAGGGCTCAGGCAGGCTGCCTGCCTGCCCTGGCCCCACGCTGCTCCTGGCAGCAGCTGGCTGCTGGCACATCTCTGCGCGCCCTTGGTGGGAGGGAGGTGGCTGCCCCCAGCATTGTCCTCAGAGCACCCATTGGCCGGGAACCAGCCAATGGGAGCTGCAGGGGTGGTGTTTGCGGGTGTTGGCAGCACACAGAGACCCATTCCCCCCCCCCCCAACGGCGCACAAAGATGTGCCATCAGCCATATGCTTCCGGGAGCAGCATGGGGCCAGAGCCCTACTGTACTGCCAGCCAGGAGTCTCCTGTGGTAAACACCTCCCAGCCAGAGCCTGCACCTCGCACCCCCTCAAAATATGTCTGCCCGCAAGAGGGCAGCCAAAGAACCGCAGGTTGCCGACCCCTGCACAGGACCATGCACACCTAGAGGTTTGCCCCTAAACCTGAAACCAGGCAAGCGTTGTCCACTTTTGGATTTTATCATGAAAGATTCCAGTAGCCCTGTGGGAAACCCATCACTCTAGTCACAGCTAGACCAGACAAAGTGCCTGAGAATGTACTCATAGGGAGCAATCCCACATCAGCAGTGTGGAAAATGTGGCCTTAAAAACCTTTTTCCATATCTGGTTTCTGTAATTCTGTGAAAATTAGATGAGGGGGGAAATTGCATTTGGTAGCTTCAGAAAGGATATTACAAACAATGGAGAATAAAAAGAAAAAA
Source organism: Trachemys scripta elegans (assembly GCF_013100865.1). Classification (NCBI taxonomy): domain Eukaryota; kingdom Metazoa; phylum Chordata; order Testudines; family Emydidae; genus Trachemys; species Trachemys scripta. Next base: position 309,040,721 of record NC_048298.1, read on the forward strand.
TGAAATACTTTCAAGTATTTCATCACATCTGGGGATATTTGAACCTGAAGGTATATTCATTTTCTTAAAGAGTTTTGTAATTATATGATTGCTTTAAGATATGTAATACCAGACCCAAATCCCAGTTTAATTACTGCTGTCCTATTGAAATTTAATTTTGTATCCATGAAATCTTGACAGCCCTTCTGAAATGTGTTTAATATTTTCACACAAGTATGCTTTGTGTTCACATGAAACACTGCTATTTTACACATTCCGCCTGCTATTACAGTTCATGCCAGGGAAATGAGATTTCTCTTTTAATTTAAATTCCATTCTATTTAATTAAAGTCTCAAGATTTGTTTTGCTTTTGAAAAAATTGTTAAATGGAAGAGTTCTGGTAAATCATTCAATATGAGTTTGAAATCTGGACAAGATTTTGTAGGTTATGAATAAATATGTAAATGCTGACAGGCCCAGAATGTTAAAGATGTAGGTGACAGAGCCGACAAGTAACTTCCTTCTTTTCCCCAGGAAAACTTTTAAAGAGAAAATTTCAGAGATTTTTCTCAAAAATTTCACAGAATCATAGAACTGGAAGGGACCTCGAGAGGTCATCTAGTCCAGTCCCCTGCACTCATGGCAGCACTAATTATCTAGACCATTCCTGACATGTGTTTCTTTCTCCTGTTTATTTTGTGTGCATGTGTTTTGAGAGGGAGATTAATGGGACTACCTACTGACATGGAGATATACCTATCTCATAGAACTGGAAGGGACCCCAAAAGGTCATCGATTCCAGCCCCCTGCCTTCACTAGCAGGACCAAGTACTGATTTTGCCCCAAATCCATAAGTGGCCCCCACAAGAATTAAACTCACAACCCTGGGTTTAGCAGCCCAGTGCTCAAACCACTGAGCAATCCCAATGAGCTATTATTTGTGCTGATTTAATATCTCTTTTCACCCTCCGCTTTCTTCATTACTGTTACTTCCTCCTCTAAAGATAACGTCTCATTTGGGAAGATGAGAGAGAGCAATTTGTTTTTGACAAGGTTTACAAAAATGACCAGTGATTTGGAGGCCCCCTCCGTTTTAGGGTGTCCAATTTGGCAGACCTTAAAGGGGGCAGAGTTTCAGAGGACACCTGCACATTGAAAATCACGGTGCAAAGGATCACAAATCACTGGAGGGTCACTGCAAAGAGTAGATTATAGAGCCCATACTTAACAGTAGTGGCTGTCACACTGTGGTTGTCAGTGGATCAAGGAACTTTTCTAAGTGGTTTGCAGAATGAAACATTTTGATAACCATAGAACTAGGGCTGTGTATTAATAGTGGTGGGTCTCCAAGGGTGGGAATGGGAAAGGGAATCTTTCTCTGGAAAAATGTTTCATAGAATAAAAGCAGGACACCACTGTGCATTTTTGCTTCTTAAAGAGAGGAACAATGATCCTCAGACAGGCAGGAAAGTGGAAAGTAGTGTACAAAGGGAGAGTAAGATCTGAACTTTAAAATCTCCAACTATTGGCCATAGGCCTGGAATGGAAGCTGAATCCAGACACTTCCCTTTCTGAGGATGGGTTTTGAAATCCAGACGGTCTCTCATATGTGACTCTAGGATGGAATAAACCACAACACCAAATCTTAAAAGCCCCATATGGGAGAGGATTTTCCAAATCAGGACATGGACTCAGATTCAAACTGCACATTGGACCAGTTCCTAGTAAATATCAGGTTAATCCATAACATTTCCAGGAGATGAACCTTTCTTTCTGCCCACTCTGCTAAAACTTTCATCCAGGCTCTCATCCCCTCCTGTCTTAATTACTGTATTCTCTGTCTCTTTCTAGCTTTCCTGAGACCACATCACCCCCTTTAGCAGATTCTGAATGAGCTCTCCCCTGACATCTAGTGATGAGCTGTGGAGGAGGACTTCAGGACCTGATCGCCTTTGCACAGGCACACCCACCCTGCCTAGGTGCTCAGCATGATGGGATTTCTTGCCCAAATTATCACTTTTGGCTGGTGTTGGATCCCCAGTCTCCTTGTTATTGGGACAGGAGTAATAGAGGGTTGTTACCTTGTTGCATGAATCAAGGGCAGCAGAACTGTACTTGGCATTCCATTGAGTCAGTAAGTTTCCTTTACAACAACTCTTATTATTATTATTAATTATTATTTTAACAGTTAATTTAGTAGCCATGAAAGATGCTGACTCATGTCTGCTGTTCATCTACTGAATGGATACTGTCCAGAGTGGGTAGTGGCTTTATGAGATACCTCACACTGACCTGCTGCTGTGCCTCAGCCCTGATAAAATGATGAACCAATACTAGGAGGAGAAAGTAGTTCCCTTTCCATGCCCCTTCAGTCCGCTGAGGCTGCCAACAGAGGTGCCAATTAACACAAATTGTGCTGATGGTTTTGTGATGTAGGCACCCAGGGCAGTGTTTCACAAACCCTCGCATGAGTAGCCATTACCAATGTGACTATCCCTGTTGACATTCATGGAACTACTTGCATGGGTAAGATCTACTAATGTGATTAAGAACTGGCAGGATCTGGCCCCTGTCTAGTGGGAACTGGACTGAGCCCAACCACCAACTTACTTCATAGTCAGAGAGGGCTGCCCCCCCCCCAACTTGCCCCCTCTTCCCTGCTGGGTAGCTGCGCAACAGAGACATTCACCCCCTAATGGAAGGTAAGTGGCAGTAATGCTGCCAGCTTCCAGTGGAGTTCTGCTAAGGGAGTTAGACCTCCCTTAATCACCCAAGTTTGAAAATACCACTTTAGTTCCACGTACTTCCTGGTACTATAGAAATAAACATACACTTTTTGTAGATTGCACACTTGGCGAAAATGTCTTCAGTGCTCCGCTCCCATCCTTTCTGAGTTCTGCCTGCTGTCTCTGATCCCCTATTCCACAGAGCACGGGTTGCAAATACCTTGTGCTGCTGCATCTCTGGGATAGGTGGAGATTTTGCTAATGAGCCCTGGCATGAGGATTCTGCTGGAGGAAGTGAATTGGAGCCCTAGTAAGTCTTAATTGTTTGTCTCATCAAATGTTCTCAGTACTAAGGTCCCTTGGACAAAATAATTTCAGAGGCAATAAATCTAAGTGTCTACCTCAATGGAAGTCAATATCAGCTTTTTATTGCAATTTTTTCCATACATTCAATGTTTCTTTTCTTCTTTTGAACCAGTTGCATCCAAGAGGCAAAATTCAAGAACATGCAGTGATTTTCCCCAAATGTTGTATTGGCTTTCCATTGCAAAATTGTATAATTTTGATAAACTGGCCAACCAACTCAACAAAAGTTGAGTCAGCTTTGTTTGATGACCAGTAGAAATTGTCAAGACTGAAAATGTCACTATTTTTTTCAACCAACAATAGTAATAAGCAGCTTGGAAGTATAATACAAAAAGACTGTGTGAGAAATGACGCCAGATGGGACTCCAGCTGCCATCTTAAAAAAGAGAACATTAGAATCCAATTAAGCTGTACTTTGGGTTATATTTCACTAAAGTTTTGCAATAATTAATTTTAAAACTATGGAAAACAACTACTGTCACTTATAATTTAGAGCTACACCTTACCACTTAGCCTTATGCTTAGTTTTAAATATGGAAAGTAGAAATATTCTACTGTTACCTGGGGTTTTCAGAACCCAAAACAGTGGTAACTTAACTGTTTCTCTCCAGGTGGTGTCAGGTATAAATCAATGGGAACACAGCACTTCCATCTCATAAATGATTGATATAAGCAAGCATGCTCTTATCTAAAGCTATTTATTAGATTTCATCCTTGCATTCTGATCTGGAACAAAAGTAAATTTTTAAATGGCTGCATTGTCTGCAAAACAGTAATTGCAGTTCCTGCATGGCCTTAGTAAACAAGTAAGAATGACCTTGCAGGTTTCATCTTAGGTCATACCTGATGTCTGTCCACATTTCACATCTGTGATAGAGTGTTCTATAGCACCCAACACCATAATGTTGAAATGCAAATCCACCACACTATTTGACTTTGCGACAGTTTCTGCATCTTGGTGAAAATGTTTAAATGTGGGGGCCTAAATTTAGGGATCTAGCTCCATATTTAAGCACCTAAATAGATGGCCTGATTTTCAGAGATGATCAGCAGCTGTAATGAAGTCCTTTTCCTTCAGATTCATCTCCACATATTCCATGATGCCATAGAACTAACCCTACATTTTTCATATAGATTAAACATACCCAGGAAACAGACTATGATTGCAATGCTCCCCACAAAAGCAAGGGAATTCAGGACAGATGCATCCATCGTTCTTTGTTCTGATAGGCAGTACACTCATAAGGGTGTACCTGAATCACAAGATGCGAGTATGCAGTCCATGATGGATCACTGCTCCTGATCATTACAATGATCTATAGTTTGAACTGTAATGAATACAGCAACAATCAATCTATCCTTTTCTTTCTTGGGCAATGTGTAAAAAAAAAAGGGCATAAATGGATAGGTATGTTCAAATACAACAGAAACAGCTGGAAATACTGCCCTGATGTGCAGCATCTGAGGGATTCGGCAGTGAAATCCAGGCAATCTCCTTACAAAGTATCATATCATGAAATGAGGAATTGATAAATCTTCTAGGCAGGTCACTTCTTCAGCCAGTTTAGTTTCAAGTTAGTTTGTTACTGCTGTTCACAAAAGCTGCAACTATTAATAATTATAAATTATTACCTCCTATTTGCAAACCAGCAGCATCAGAGGCACATCAGAAGCACTTTTTAAAATGTATATTATACTACACAGGTGTGTTATAAAGACTTGATTACTTAATGTCTCCAAAGCACCTGGCTGAAAGTTGCCATAGAACAGTAGGATTATTTCATATATCCAACACTAGATTACCTTTCTTTCATGTAGCTCTAACTAGAGGGCTGCATTTGCTTCACCCAGGAACTAGAAATCTGCTCTTCTTGGTTTCTTCATTGCTTAGGAGTTAATATACTGCTAAAAATAGCAATGCTTAGTTTAGTAACAAATACTGTGGTAGTGGGGAGCCATGGAAACCATGCTCAGTGCAATCCACATTTAGGACATTGTCTTGTGCTGCTGCTGTCTCCAGAGCCCTTGCAAGGGAGGAGAATGGAGAGGAGATGAGAGGAGCTGCTGAGAGCACCTGAAGCCACCAGGGAAAAGCAGGTAATTGGGCCTGACTTGAGAGCGCTAGAAGCACGATTAGAAGAGTCTCCTAGCCAGCTACCAGGAACTGTTCTAGGGGAAAGCATGAACTCTACTACCCAGATAACTCTTCAGTAGCAGCCACCTGGTACCAACCAGTCTCACTCACCCTATGGCTACCCACAGTCTCTCATCTCCAGTCAGACTCCTGGAAGGAGATCCTGCTCTTGCCCCACTCTCACAAACAGCTGGGGTGGGAGTAGGTACATTTCTGGTAGACTCCATAGGTTGATAGTTCCCTGGTGCTCTGAGGAGGGGGCCTTGATATAGAAGTCATCAGAACAACACTCCCTGCTTTTGTCTCATATATGGAAGTGGGAAATGCCAAATTCAATCGAATATTAAACTACAGACATTGAAGGTTTTTTTGATGCTGTTTTCCTTACAGCCCTCCAATAAGGGGCTTGCTATGGCTAATCCATCAACATTTAAAATGTGTTGGTGGGGTATGAAGCAGCAACACCAATACTTTAATAGTTCAGGGCTGTTAGCCAACTGGACCCTTGGAAAGCTTTGAATTAATTTTCCAAAGACCAGAGCCTGTGCACACCTATTAATCCAGCCCTAATTCGAGCTGCCATAGCGGCGGTGAAGGTGAGCAGCACACTGCAGCAGTTGACATGAGCTAAAAATAGACTTGTTCTCTTAGATGTAGACTAGCAGAATGTAACTGTAATGCACAATTTATGTAACTTTGTTCCTGAGAAATGCCAGATGCACCTTGCTAGAGCACTCCCCTGCTGGCCAACCTAAAGAGCTCTATTAATGTCAGCTGCAAAAGCTTTTACTTGCTCGCCCACTTCCAAGAACAGCTCGAGTAGCCGCACTGGCTATATCAAATCACAGTCACACAGATGTAGGAGAAGAATGAGGATGGAGCTGCAGTTTGCTGGGTGAGGGGCTGTGCCTGTGACCACACTGTGGAATAAATACATATATAATTTAAAAGGAGAGAAGAGTTCTCTCTCCCACTTATACAGTACAATATACACCTGGCTGAATATACACTGGGGGCAATTCAAACCTTTTCATCTACCATTTTGAACAATACTATCAGCCTGAGAGGTATTCCTGATTCCTATCCCAGCTGATCAGGGTTGGTTTTAGGAGACACAAGCTCCATGCGGCTTCTTCAAAGGAGCCAAGCCTCAAATCCTTGATGAACGCACAGAAGGCCAGGTTCCCCACTGCCCCTCACCTTCCTCGGGTGCAGGAAAGGCATATTTAAGTCACCTTTGTGCATCCAAGATTCTGGTCTAACCTAGGGGTTCCACAGCCCCAGATGCACCTTATTGTAGCCTCAGGCCTGCTCTAGATTGATCCAGCTTGTAGCAGCCTTCTATGGGCCATTGTGCTGGTGAATTTCAGCCCAAGTACACTGCAGCTCTTGACAAGCCCCCACACTGGGGAGTGCGAGGAGGCCTGTGAAGACCTCTTATGTCAGCTCTGCACTGGACAGGGAAATTTCCTGTCATAGGACAATTCTGAAGGAGCCATTTCTGCCCCCTTCACGGCCCCTGTGCAATACCAGACTGGCACAACACACCATAATGTAAGACAGAATCTGGCCCAGAGTTTTCTGTTCTTTGGAGTAGCCTGCGTAAGGGCCCTCAGGATTTCTATAGAGTGGGATTCTACTCTGAAAAGTGACTGTGTACAAATGGCCCCTTCTTACTCAGCACATCCACGTCTTGTCTATACTGGGTCATATCTGCATATGACAGCGCAGACAATAAGTTTGCACAACCATTTACTCCTATTAGCCCAGCAGAGTCAATCCAGTTAAGAGGGAGTGATGTGGTCAGTCATCGGCACTGACTCCCTTTTGGAACAGAATAGCACTGTAAGTCAATAAAAGCTCCTGAAAAATCCTAAGCATCATAAAAATACCAGTTGCAAAACTGCAGGCTTATGATCAAGTTCAGCTCTGGTGAATTAATGCAATCCTAAAAATGCAGGCTGAAAATTGCTAAACATATTTAAAAATGGTATAGTCAACTTTAACTACAAGGCTTTATGTCAATGTTGATAAACTTTTTACTGCCAGAAAATAGGTGCATACAAGCTGCTAGCTCAATAAAATCATATGCCTTGCAGAAAATAGATTAAGTTGAGCTAAGAGATACTGCACAGGCTGTAAAAACCGAATGTCATAAATAAGCAAATGATGGGAGGGGTGACACTATAAAGGATGCATCTGTATAAACATGGTTTGAAAAAAGAGGCAGAAAACGTGAGAGATTGAATGGAAGGAAAGTGTAGAAGGAAAGTGGTTCTATTTGTATAGTTGAGATGCTTTGCAATGTTATTCAGTATCTGCTTCTACAACATATTGAAGAGGCACAAAGAATGAACTCAAAGCATGATGTCTGGAGGCTACAAAATGTACTATTTCCAGCTGACTAGATGATGATGATTGGAAAAGCAAACTGGGAATTTGAACGGGTTATATCTGCAAGCGACTAAACTTCTTAGGAAGTTAATCCTAGCATTTTTTATTAATACTGTTTTCTAACTTCAGGACAGGAGCTTAGAAGTCTTCCCCCTCCCCCCACCCCTCACCCCACCCCCAACAGTCTTAAAGTTTAAGAAAGCTTTTTTTATTCTGTTTGTTTTCAAATTTTGATCCCAGTTACCACCACTCTAATAAGGCTGAGATGGTTCATGTGAGCGTAAAGTGAACACACAACACATCTCCAATTTCTGCGCCACAGGAAGTGGTTTTCCAAGTGATTTCTAACAGAGCTGTGCATTATGGGGGCTCTTTAGGGCAATGTTTGTATTTGTGAAAACTAACAAGCATAATAATGGAAACCAGGTTTACATGAAAATTGTGGTTTAAATACAGCAGTGCAATTTTATGAGATCCTACTGTATATCATTTCCATAGAACTTTCCATTTCTATTGCAGGTGTATGGAATATGCTAATATAGAAAAGCTCCTAAGATCTAAATATGTTATTAAAAGATTGACAAAGCCTCCAATGAAAATAAATAAATAACTGAATTTTGTATATGACCAATTTAAAAAAATGTTAGTAGTATGCGTTTTTTATATTACAATAGTGTCTAGGGGCCTATAATGGTCCTCACTCAGGGTCTGGTTGGGAAGCATGGCCTAGTGGTCACAGCCACAACCATTGACTGGCAATGTGGTTGTGGGGAGGGGAGCCTAGGCCCTCCCACTCCACTGGGCTCCAACTCAGGGCCCTTTGGTCTACCGGTGGTCTGGCAACCAAGACTGCTTAAAACTGTCCTCCCTGGGCCTCTTCCTCTTGGTCCCACCCGGGGTCAGCTTAGTCCAAAGTGTGAAGTACAAACCAAAATAAGTAGGAAGGGGTTACCAGTGTCCAGGGTCCACAGGCAGGGGAGAGGGGGATTCTTCCCTCTCTGATTGTCTCTGGGGCAGAGCTTTCTTTCCTTCAGGGACAACCCCTTTAGGCTTCCCACTACACTGCTGGAGCTCTGGGCTGCAGGTCATGGAATGCTAATCTGGGAGGCAAGAGAGTTGATTTTGATTACCGGATCTGCCAAGTGGGTGGCTTTGAGCAAGGCATTTAATCTTTCAGTGTTCAGACTTTGTGCATGTCTAATGGGCAGTTTGTTAAAAGCCTTAATTATAGAAATCAACACACTAATTGACTTCTAGTCAGCTTTTCTCCTTTAAATCCTCTAAATAAAAATGATTTGTGGATCATCCCAACTATCCTTACTTATCATGAATAACTGAGCCAAGTTCTGCTTCGCACTGACATCTATTGGGTGGTACCCATGTAACTGAGGCCGCAGTTCAGCAAGGTAATTAAGCAGGTGCCTAACTTTAAACACACAAGTGTTTTGCTAGTGAATACAAGGCCTATCTCTGTTTGTATATGAAGAACTGTTGCTCAATTGCCATGGAAATGTTGGTATTTAAGACAGACAGTCAAAAATATTTTGTAAAGTTGGTAAAAATGTCAGAAATGCTTTTTGCTCCAATATCTTTTCAAAACATACGGACGGTTTTGTTTTTTCCATACATAATTGACATTTTTCATTTTGGAAAATGAAAGTATTTTTATTTTGAAACAAACATGTTTGGTTTTGAATTCTTTTATCCACATGATGTGACTATACCAAGTAATCAAAACTGGTGAAGGAAAAAAAGAAATGGAAAAGTTTGAGACAAGTTTTCATGAAAACAGACAACAACATCCCACTAACCTGATTCTCCTCTCATATCAGTTTCACACCAGCTAACTATTTTGATTTAAAGGAAACAAGTCGTGCTGTGAAAGGACAGTCAAACTCCAGAGGACCTTTCTGTCCAATCAAGCTAAGCAACACAGCTGGAATTCCAGATATCGAACAGTCACAATGAGTTGCTTGCAAATCAGCTACAGACCAAGAAATATTCACAGCAAGCACTGGGCAAGGTACCTATACATCTGAGAAAACTGTCACTGTTTCTGGGTGACTCCTGCACAGAATTAAGAGACCCAGGAGCGGATTTTAGCTGATGTAAAGCTCTATTAAGTTCTACTTTACATCAGCTGAGGATCTGCTCCTAAATTAATTAAATAAATACATCATTATGAGTATCAGAGGGGTAGCCGTGTTAGTCTGAATCTGTAAAAAGCAACAGAGGGTCCTGTGGCACCTTTGAGACTAACAGAAGTATTGGGAGCATAAGCTTTCGTGGGTAAGAACCTCACTTCTTCAGATGNTAAAGGAAACAAGTCGTGCTGTGAAAGGACAGTCAAACTCCAGAGGACCTTTCTGTCCAATCAAGCTAAGCAACACAGCTGGAATTCCAGATATCGAACAGTCACAATGAGTTGCTTGCAAATCAGCTACAGACCAAGAAATATTCACAGCAAGCACTGGGCAAGGTACCTATACATCTGAGAAAACTGTCACTGTTTCTGGGTGACTCCTGCACAGAATTAAGAGACCCAGGAGCGGATTTTAGCTGATGTAAAGCTCTATTAAGTTCTACTTTACATCAGCTGAGGATCTGCTCCTAAATTAATTAAATAAATACATCATTATGAGTATCAGAGGGGTAGCCGTGTTAGTCTGAATCTGTAAAAAGCAACAGAGGGTCCTGTGGCACCTTTGAGACTAACAGAAGTATTGGGAGCATAAGCTTTCATGGGTAAGAACCTCTGAAGAGTTCTGAAGAAGTGAGGTTCTTACCCACGAAAGCTTATGCTCCCAATACTTCTGTTAGTCTCAAAGGTGCCACAGGACCCTCTGTTGCTTTTTATCATTATGAGTTATTCCCTCAGCTATTCTCTTGGTCGTGATGAGCAATTGCCATCTAATTCAGTTTGGTAGTGCTCTTCCGAAGAGGAAAATGGTTAATCCACATTAGGTGGTGTCCTGTATATTAGTACTGAATACTAATTCCCATACACTTGAGTTAGAAATCATGCTGTTGTCTGAAAGGAATAATTTAACTGCAAGTGTTTTGACAGTTTGGGCAATTGCTTGTATCTAGTACAGTAGGTTCATTTGTGCAGCAACAATGTAAGGCCCTGATCCTGCAAACTCACATCTCCTTCACTGGAAAGGAACTGCTTGGGTGCTTAAAGTGAAACTCATGTGCAAGTGCTAGAAGAATCAGAGCCTAAAGTCGCACTTTCTGTGTGTCACTGGTGAAAGCAGACTGAACGAGGAAGGGGCAGTTCTCATTACACCAGTCAAGGAGAAAGAGGAGCTGTCTACCCATGCCAGAAAGAGTGCCAAGCAACTGGCACATAGAATCATAGAAGATTAGGATTGGAAGAGACCTCAGGAGGTCATCTAGGCCAACCCTCTGCTCAAAGCAGGACCAACCCCAACTAAATCATCCCAGCCAGGGCTTTGTCAAGCCGGGCCTTAAAAACCTCTAAGGATGGAGATTCCACCACCTTCCTAGGTATCCTATTCCAGTGCTTCACCACCCTCCTAGTGAAATAGTTTTTCCTAATATCCAACCACCTAGACCTCCCCCACTGCAACTTGAGACCATTGCTCCTTGTTCTGTTATCTGCCACCACTGAGAACAGCCTAGCTCCATCCTTTTTGGAACCCCCCTTCAGGTAGTTGAAGGCTGCTATCAAATCCCCCCTCACTCTTCTCTTCTGCAGACTAAATAAGCCCAGTTCCCTCAGCGTCTCCTCGTAAGTCATGTGCCCCATCCCCCTAATCATTTTCATTGCCCTCCGCTGGACTCTCTCCAATTTATCCACAACCTTTTTGTAGTGGGGGGCCCAAAACTGGACGCAATACTCCAGATGTGGCCTAACCAGTGCCAAATAGAGGGGAATAATGGCACTCCCTCCCATAGATGCTGGAACTAGAGATGTGGGGAGGCGCTGTGCACCCCCTAGCTTGAAGTGGTTTCCATTATATACAGGGTTTACAGTTTGGTTCAATGGCTCTCAGCATCCACACTATACAAACTGTTCCAGCACCCCTGCTCCCTTCTGATTGCCCTGGTGCATGTTCACTTGCTTTAATGAATGTTTCATTCTGGCAAAATTAATGAATTCAGGTCTGAAAACTGTACGGGCTCTAAGTGACTGATTTCCTTCCAATTTAGTTAACACCGGAGGGGGAAGGGAAAATATCCTATCGGTACCTTTTTGTTGTCATCTAATTAAGCTCTGACGCATTGATTTTTTTCTTCTTCTTCTGTAATTGTTCTGTGTCGCTATAGCTACTAGCTTTGGAAACTTGAACATCCAACTGAAGATTCTTTACAACAGGCAAAGGTTTATCCTCTCACACAATTTATTTTGAATTTAAATTAGAGATGCAACTTTCTTTGGATCTGATCAGAATTCAGATTGGTGTCTTTTAAGAAATAATCAGGTCCCTGGGTACATGCTTTCAGATATCTCATAGGAGAACAGTCTGTGTGATTAGCTGAGCACCCCACTGAAAATCTTTGTTGCTGAACATGAGGTTAAAATTATTCTTTGACAGAAAAACAAGCTGAATTTAGGGAAAGCGATGTGAACTGAGATGCGCCATGAATCAAAACACCAAGAGAAACCTCCTATTGTGGTAATTAGAATACCCATACCAAGCTGATAAATTCATCCTCTAAAATGTTGTTGAGGAAGGTTTATTTCTCATGTTAACTATGCAGCCGACAGCCATCACTGCTAAATTGGGCTTGTAGGTGAAAGAAACTTCTATAGAATCATTACCCTAAAAATTAGCATTTCACCTCTTGCTTTTCACTGGATCTCTTCACCTCCTCTAGGGTGGTTTGTTTCTGTCCTGCTCCATGTTTTTATGCTTCTTTCTCCTCTATGCTTTATGATTATTATTTATTTGTAGTGCAATAGCATCCAGAGACCTTAATAAGGCAACAGGGCCCCATTGTGCTGGCCACTTGTATATAGAACTGGGTGATTATTTTATTTTGCCAAATAATAAATTTACCAAAAATGCATTTTTCAGGGCACCAAAAGTATTTGCAAATTCAAGTTGACTTCAGTTTTGATCAAACAGTTTCGCACATTGAAATGTTTCATTCAACCCAATCAAAAATTTTCAGTTTTTCATTTTGGTGAGGAAAAAATGAAACAAAACAAAAAATCTGTTTTGGTTTGAAAAATCAGTTGTTCACTCAGTTCTACACAGATATACTAAAAGATGATCCCTGTCCCAAGTTGCTGACAGTACAGCCCACCGCCCAGCCATTGTCAAGTGTTTTGTAGACATCCAGGACTCCTGGCAGAAGTGAGTTTTAGGTAAGGTGAGTTCTGACATTTTTGTCATGGCTATGGTGAGTTTTCTCCCACTCCTTGCTGGGCCTGATCCTGAGGCACAATAAGTACCCACACTTGAATGCATCTTCTTTAACCCCCCCCCCCCTTAGGACAAGGTAACTGCGATATAAGGCACTCCTTCCATAGGGTCTCTTAGTCTCTGATGAACCAGGAAATGAAGAGCTGGACTCTATTCTAAATCCCAGTGTGCTACCACTGGAAGCTTTGCAACATTAGGGAATTTTAGCAAAGCAAAAAGGAAAAAAAAAAAAAAAAAAGCCTGCTAAGGCATCTAGTGCAGAAAGACCACTGGTGGCTTCTGGCATTTTATCACTGTGTCACTAGAAGATGCTAGCAGCCTGTCTACATGAGGGCTCCCACTGCAGCCCAACTGGCAGTAGCACCTGTGGGAGTTTTTTGCTAAAATTCTCTTGTGTAGACAGAACCAGAATTATCAGTGCCTCTTTTCTCTGTAGTCCCCTTGCACTTCTATTTCTCTCACAATACCATCTCTGCTCACCCCTACACCATCCAGGATAATGCTACACTTGCATATAGGACTGAAATTGCTGGTAGTCTTATCATAAATTTCAGTAGGCTTTGGAGCTGTCCCGTAGCCTTCAGTAAAAAATGCAGATTAGCCAATTTTTTTTTTTCTGAACCACTTGGTAGGAAAACAATGCAGCTTGATCTGATCTATTTCACAGAAAACTTGAAATTGCTGAATTTTTGCTCTCATGACTGATGATTCAGTGTATTTAGGTAAGGTAGGAAAACTCTGCAGCCCATCATGAAAAAGACAGGAGGAAATGAGGCAGTTAAGCTATTTCTCCTCATTTTACATAGCGTTCTGGATCCAGACTAATAAAGATACTGCATTTGTATGGCTGGATGTTGTAAAATACTTGCTTGCTTTACTGATGTGTGATGATTTTTCATCATCACTACCATTACCAAATATATGCAAACTTTACAATATATTCAGATTACAAAACAGAGAGAGGTGCGTGCCTGAAGTCTGGGAGCTATACGAACCTCAGTAAATCATCCATCAGTGTTTAAGGCACATTCTTTTCAGTAGATTGCTTTTCTTTAAACCCTTCATTATGGTAGTTTCTTGATGAACTAACAAACACAGCTCAACTAGAGGTAAAACTTGGACGATAATATAGTTGCAATTTATTTCAATACACAGGCTATTTTGATCAAGGACAATTTAAAAATCCCATGCACAGATTATTAAAACTGCTGACATCTTCCAAATAGAACATCTGCAAAATTGGCATTAAGAACTAAATCATCTTCCTAAAATGAGAGTGGAATGTTGCAAATACAATTGCTGATACTAATTTACTTATACTTTTTTTTAAAAAACTAGGCTGTTTCTAGTTGCCAGAGGGATGAATTAGTCAATTGCATATTGTAGTGAGGTGGAGTGGCCTCCCCCTGAGCCAAAGGGGGAGGCATCACTGAACCCTGGTGGGCGGAGCCACGCTGTGCTTGCCCTCCCTCCAGAAGTCGGAGGGTGGAACAGGAGTATAAAGGACGGGTCCAGGAGCTCAGCTGGGCTGCAGACGCTGAAGAAGCCGGACGCCTCCTGCCCACTCCTGAGCTGGGAGACTGCAACAGACCCCTGCAGAGCTATGGACTGGCCAGAGCTGCTGGAGCCACCCACTGGGACCACCATGGGCCTTCTATCCCAACAAACCAGAGGACCCCCTGCAGATCCAGGTACACCCCAAGGGGAGGGGAGGAAGTGGCCCAGGGACAGTTGACCATAGTCTGGCTGCACTGATGCTGGAGACCCAGTCAGCGTGTTGCGGCTGAATCCCCGCTGACCCAGTGGCAGACTATTCTGCCACTGTTAGGCCTGGGCTGGGATGCAGTGGAGTCAGGTGAGCCTGCATCCCCCTACCCTTGCCACCTCACTCCGGGGATGGCAGTCCCCGCTCTTTAGGCCAAGGACCCTGCATTTGTTGGTTGTCTACTGGAGCTAGGATGCCCGACCCTCTTGTTGCTCGGCCTTGAGTACAGGCCTGGGCCATGGACTCTTTGCTACCCCACCCTGACTAAGGGCTGGGCCTGATACCAGTTTGCTCCTCTGCCCTGATTGCAGGCTAGAGACCCCAAAGACTACTGCTGTGCCTGGACTGTTGGCCAGAACCACCGGCTGTGTGTTGCTCAGCTAATTCCCTAACTGTGGGCAATGCCCAGCTACGTAATGAGGCAGAGTGACCTCCCACTGATCCAAAAGGAGAGGGACCACCACTAACCCACTACACACATGCAAAAAAAAAATCAAGCACTTCTAAATTACGAAATAAAAGTAATCATATAACTTGCTAGATGGAGTGAAAGAATTTAACAGCATTAAATAGGTCAACTATTTGTATTTTGTATTTACTAAGGAGAGACAATAGCATCTCTATAGTTATGGTTGATGTGCCAGTACCCATTAAAAATCTGATTTTGATTCTCTTTCTAATCCTTGCCCAGATCCACTGCCCCAAAATTCTCATTTTTTCACATTCAGAGAGGTATTGGGGATGTTGTAGATCACAGCACGCATTGCTGGCAGCATTTTACCACAGCTGAATACCTCGTGTTGCTTGTCACTTGGGTTGAGAAACCTTCTGCAAAGACTGAGAATAGCATGTTTATGATCTTATAAAGATGGTAGCACTGCCTGGTCCCCTCAGACTCGGAGGCTGTCTTCCCATTTCAAAGTGGGACTGAATTAGTGCCTGGGCCTTGTGCTGGCCCTCTGAACATGGGTGAATTTCACCTAGTATGAGTTGGCCTGAAAACTGAGCTCTAAGCCATGTCAGAATTCACATAACTTTCCTCATTCTAAGGCTTGGCATAGCTGCTGATGAACTAGACCATTCCCTCTCACTCACTAATAGGCTGTTGGATGCCCAAACGACCTGAGGCTGTCCAGAGCAAATCCTCACTAGGCGCCCATTCATAATCTTCCCCAAAACAGGGGCTATACTGATTCCAGCACTCCTTGGTCCAGCAGAATTGAACATTGACTGGGAATTACAATGACATATTTGGAGGGAAGGGGTGACTCAACATGGCTAACCACAAGCCATAAGTCTTCAGAAGGCATTCAGCGTCACCTTGCAGCCTGAGTTCTGAGGGTTCTGACACCAGCTGTCTACCTGCATTTCCAGCCATACGCAACTGTCAAGTGAAATTAAACTTAAACTTTCCTAAAGCTTAAAAACAAACCAGCCATTTGCCATGTATCTAATTTATCGCAATTACCTGGGTTTGCAGCTGATTAGCATGGGATCCAAAGTATCTTTGGGGACTGTGGATATCCTATGCTTTGTTATTAACTCAGAAGAAGCAGAGGGGGAAGGCTTCACTGCTCTACCAAAGTAAGTCCCACTACCTGGCACTTGTTGTTAGAAATTCATAGAGAAAGGAACATTTTTTATTTTTTTAATTCCCTAATTCTGGCCTGAGACTCCTAATTCCCATCTGTGACTCCAGCCTCAGGATGGATGAGCTTGCCACCTCCAGTATTTTAGAAGATCGTTTTTGGCTCCAGTGAGAGACCGCTCTGAAAAGTTATCTCGGCACAGGTTTTTCTAATCAAGTGTGATATTTGCTGAGAGTTTTTTCAGTGCTTTCTAGTAACTAATAAAACCCCCTGGAGTAGTTTGTCTGTTCATCCATGGACTTGGATAGGGCTGCTCAGCGTCTTTTAAGAAACACCAATATTTTCTTCTTGTGCTGTCAGATATTGCTGAAGAAATCTGTATTTGACTACGAATTTCTCCATTGCCCAGATTCTCCTTCTCCATCCTGCAGTGAAGTCATAGGACCGAATTAAACCTTGCTGTAAACAGACTCAGCTGCACGGACATCAGTGGACCTCCACGGCTGACTTTGCTCTCTAATCTTTATGCTCACTACATCAGCCTATTGCCAATGTAGTGTCTAAAATTTAGCATTATGACATCATTACAGGAGAGGAGGTGGAGCCTAGTTTAAAGGAGGTCACATGTCTCAGAGGATCATACAAAGGCAATGGAGGGTTTTTACACTAAATAATGAGATTAAATCCCCTCCCCCCAAAAAGTGAGTTGGAGACCAACGTGTAAAGGTATTTAGACATCTATAGCTGCAGATAGGCATCTAGTGGGATTTTCAGAAATGCCAAAGCACCTAATTCTCATTGAAATCAGTAAGAGCTGGTCTCATAGGCAGTTTTGAAAATTTCACTGGGCACTTATCTGCATCTTTAGGCACCCAAATACCCTTTAAAAGTCTGGCCCGCCATGATTATTGTTCAACGGCTGTGGAAAGGGTTGGTAACCTCAGTCAGTTTCCCAGTGAGCAGATTGTCACATCACAAAGTCTTCCATCCAAACAGATACTAATTGGCAATCTCATAGGCAGTCTCAGCAATAGGGTCAAGGACTAAATGGATTTGGAGACAATTATATGCATGAATTCTCATTGAAGTCTAACTATGGTTTGGAACTTTATAGATCACACACTGGTTTAGTGAGGAGGACAATTTCTGACATGTGAAAGAGCACTATTTTTTTTCTAAAACCTATTACTCCCTATTACTCCAAAATGACTTGTCTGATATATTTCACATTTTCTTTTTCAGAACAAAAAAGGGTCTCCTCTGGTCTCAAATGATCCATAGAAATTTCAGGCTAAAAGGAATTTTTTTTGTTTTGAGGATGAAGGAAAGCGATCAGGATTGGGCTTACCACAGTACTATCTTTCCACCTTTACCAGAGAGTCACTGCCAGGTTCTGATCATGCCTGAACTGGTTTGTCTCATTTCCACTGTCATGTGTCAAGAGCAATTTAGCACTCTGTAAATAATAAATTATAATAACGATGGCTGTGGATGACATGGTGTCAGCTTCTCAGCGCATGCTCTTTAAAACAGATAAATGTTTGTTATAAAATTATAATATAATGAATATGCATTAGTTCATTTATCTGGAAAGGAACATGGGTCCACTGCAAGCTGCTCTAGAAACTTGGCTCATCAGTGGTATGTGTCCACCAGACTTTGTGCCCTGGTAGTCAGCTCCCTGTCACTTTTCTGGCATGGAAGGACTTGAATGGCTCCTGCACTCTGTGTCAGTTAGAGCATGGTGGAGATTGCTCATTATCTTATTTAATCTGCCTATATCAGGCATTAATAGGATGCTCAATGCCAAAGTAAGTAAGAGTCAAGTACAGTTGGAGAAGAAAGGGCAGTGAGGAGGAGTCATGTTGATGTCTGCACCTCTCCCTAGCGCCTTGTAGCTTCCCATAGTGAAAAGGAGGTGGCTTGAGGGGTGGTACAGAATGTACTGATATGTCTCCTCACCAATCTGAGCATGTAAAAGGGAAATAATAGGGAAGGAAAATGTTAACAATCTCCCAAGGAATCATTTTAAACAAATGAATGAAAAAACCAAAGGAGAAAACAACAACTTGACAAGAAACTTTTCTTCATACAAGCCTGTGTCATCAAAAGTTCATATTCATTACCTGGGATTTGATTCTGACATATTTCAGATGTGGGTTAATGTATTTGAAAAATAGAGATTAATATTTCTAGTGCAACATAGTCTCAGTATTGCAGACACTACAAGGGAAATCTGTTTCTGTGCTATTCATCATGTAATACTGTGAGCTGATTGTTCTCAGTGGCAACCAATGTGGTTGTGATTTGAAAGATGTTTAAATGAAATTATTCTTTTCAATGCTTTAATCCAAGGACCTTTCTGGTGACCATCCAGGTAGAAGTTTCAGGTTCTGGTAAGTTTCCAAAAGAAAAGGAAATAACCCCAGTTCCCTCTCACTAAATCAGGTTCTAATGTAAAAGGGTACATGAGCCAGTGTCAAATACATAATGTTTGTGACCCTGCTAGCCTACAAAGTCACTGCAGTGCCAGTATCTAACTCTTGTTGCTTTGTAAAGCAGTTATACGAGATGTTAAGGGACACATTCCTCTCATGGACGCGCACGCACACTTCAAGTCAATGACTCCCTCAAGCACTGGCTAATAGATTTTTGCTCTGCTGCCGAGTCCTATAAACTAATTTTATGGGCCTGATTCACCACTGTGTTACACCAGTTTTATGCCCTTGTGTCACAGTTACAGGATAAGCTGAGCATTAGGGTACATGTAAACAGCAGCTGGGAGATGTAACTCTCAGTTCAGGTAAATGTGCATGCACTAGTTTTGCTCAAGTTTAGCACCGCAACCACAGCAGCATGGGGGTGGCTCAGGCTACCCACCCCTGTACGTATCCAGGGGTTAGATGGGATTGTACTTGGGTGGCTAGCCTGAGCCGCTCCCTGGCCCACCGTGACCACACTGTTATTTTAGGTGCTAGCTTGAGCAAAGCTAGCTGATTAAAGTGACTCAAACCAGCTTCTTCAAAACATTGTTTATTGACCCAAAGGTAAATAGCAATCAGAGATAATGGTTGAAACAAGCCTGGGTCTTACCTAAACCTTATCATTTCCTCAAACATTGGGCCAACCTAACTGCTCAGACCCATTCCCTCAGTCCATCCACACTCCATGAACAGCCCCGATGAATGAACTGCCTTCCCTCTCTAGAGAAAGAGTTTTGAACTGTTCAGTGTCCTTTTGATCTTAGTCCCTCCACCTGGGCAACCATCTATGGCAGCTAGAAATAGCATCTTCTCAATTAATGGCTCAATGATTGTTCTCTTATTCCCTTAAAATTTACTCCCCAAGATGTCTTGTCTCTGGCCATTGTTTCATTTCCTGCTTATTATTCCTAAAAGATCCATTTGATTAAACTCTATGTAGTCAGACTGAATATCACCAAAGAGTTAAACTGAGGAATACATAACATTCATGCAAAATGATACAGATATCTCCCTCATTCTCCACACCATGTAAATCTATTGGCTTCAGTTGAGTTACTCTAGATTTACACTAATCTGTGTGAGAGGAGAAACAAGCCCATTGCCATCAGTGGATTTATAGTAGAGTAAACCTGGTGTGTGAAGATAGTGAAGAATCAGGCACTTTTTCTATAGTTAGTATGACTTTCTTCCTATCTAACAATGAACCTTTCACCTTGACTGGTTAGTTGTGAGGTAATAGAAAGCCATGATAATACTGAATTGTGTATAGCTGAGAAAGAAGGTCAGTAAAGGAAGGTTCAATTTATAGATAAAATTAAGGACTAAAGGGTAGATTATTAAAGGTGAAAATGAGGGGGGGTTGTCTAACCCTACTCCCACTGATAGGGAATTGAGCAACTTTTGTGCCTTTGAAAATATCTCCACAAGCAGGGCCAGCTCTAGGCACCAGCAAAGCAAGCAGGTGCTTGGGGTGGCAAATTTGCAGGGGCACAAGAATCCAGCATGAGAGCTGAGAACCAACAGGGAGCCCTGGGAGCTGTAGTTCCTTGGTTAGCTCCCTGCCTATAGAACCAGCCCTGGAGCAGGGAAAGAACTACATTTTCCAGCATTCCCTCGGCCGCAATTAACAGGAAAGGGAGGGGGAAGGAGTGTAGAACTGAAACTTCATGCTGCAATGGTAGGAACAGAGCCAGCTCTAGGTTTTTTGCCGCCCCCCCCCCCACCTCAGCCCTGGGCTCCCCCTGCACTCCTGTGTTGCCCCAGTCCTGGACTCTCCCCCGCCCACACCCCCTGCTGCCCCAGCTCTGGCCCCCACCTGCACGCCCTGCTGCCCCAGCCCTGGATTCTCCCCCCACCCACATCTCCTGCCAGCCCTGGCCCCCACCCGCAACCCCTGTCGCCTCAGCCCTGGGCTCTTCCCCCCACACACACACCTCCTGCCCCCCCACCCCTGGGCTCTTCCCCCCCCCCTGCACCCGCACCCCCTGCCGCCCCAGCCCTGGGCTCTTCCCCCACACACCCGCACCTCCTACCGCCCCAGCCCTGGGCTCTCCCCCCATCCGCATCTCCTGTCACCCCAGCCCTGGGCTCTTCTCCCCCCTCCCTGCACCTGCACTCCCTGCTGCCCCAGCTCTGGCCCACACCTGCATCTCCTGCCGCCCCAACCTGGGCTCTTCACCCTCTGCCGCCCCAGCCCTGGGCTCTCCCCCAAAGAAAGAAGTGGGTGGACTAAATGGACATTGCATCTCTCTATCTGAAGACTAGCAAGGCAGGTACATGGATCCCACTAGAATTTAAAATGAAAAGTAAGGGAGGGGAGGCTCTACTAGACTGGGCAGCTTTAGATACAATACCAGGCACGTAGGAGGATTTACACTTCTGAGCCATGGAAGCAGAAATTGACTTTTCTTTTCCAGATTTAGCTAATATTCAGAAAGGGAATCCAGCACCTGCCTTCCAGTTTTAAACACCCTCAAAATTCAGGAGTGCTCAAGCTCAATTTGGGCAGCTGTTACTTCATTTCTCCCAAATCAAATATACTGATCCACTGTAACTTGCTGTAGGAAAAAGTAGAATAAAGTGAGCAAGAAATGCTTCCCAGTGGTTATTAGGACTGGAATTGCTATTTTCAACAGCCATTGCTTTTTTATTATTGTTATTATTTTTATTATTATTATTTTATTTTTGTTTTAGTTTTATTTGTTTAAAAGGAAGACAGTGATATTGCATTGGAAAATTCCCCATAGAAACAAAGAATGGAACAAAAGAATAATAAAGACACCTCAACCTTTCCTCATTTATGTAGGACAGTCTTATAATATGCATCCAGATATCCTCCAATCACACAAGCTGAAAATTGTTCCACTTTACTGCAGTTCTGTAACCATATGGGAACCAATCCTGTCTGTGTTCTGTGCACATCCAAAATTCCTGCTGAATGACCCGCCCTGGGAGCGAGTTACCAGTGACCCAGGGCTGGGGCGGCAGGAGGGTTCAGTAGGGTGGGGTGGGGGCAGCCAAAATTTTTTTTTTGCTTGGGGCAGCAAAAAACCTAGAGCCGGCCCTATCCACAAGGTACCAGTCATACAAACCTAATTCCTGCAATTAGCCCCATTGACTACAACAGGACAACTCACGTGCAAACTAAACCCTGTGAGTTAGGATTGCAGGACTGGGCCTTAAATATGTTACTGGGTGGTAGATGTATGTTGAATGACTCATTAAAATAAGCTGGTATAGTGGCAATAGTTATGAAAATTTTACTATACTTACCAAAATTCCAGCACTTTATGTTGTATGATTAAACCTAGTGATTAATATTTGTAAAGAGAATATAACTGCTGTGATATTGGCCAAACAATGCGTAAATTCCTTAACTTAGGTGCCAGTTGCTTTTATAAGGTGAGACATGACAGACTTTGGTTTTGCTATTTGTTGTTTAAAGAAAAAAAAGGATTTTTATTATCACTGCATTTGAGAGTTTGCTCTGTTTTAAAATAAAATAATAAGCGCACACACAAAGAACTAAATATGTATAGGATGGTCAAACAATGATTAAAGGGAATTGAGAAGCATGATTTATCAAAACTATTTATGTATCCCGCATATTATGCTGGTCTGCAAATACCGAAAGGGTTTAAACAACAAGGAGCATGAGGAATAGTTTAGGGAGGATATAAGAAGAAATGAGAAGACATTTAAGCAAAGAAGAATTTAGAAGGAATGTCAAGGAAAGATTAATAATGATGAGATTTACTAGATTGAGAAATAATCTCTCAAAAGAAGTACTAAAAGCCCCCTGGCTTTAATGATTTAAAAGTAGACTTGGACAGAGCATTAGATGATATTATGTAGAGAACAATCCAGCTCTGGCAAGGTATCAGACAGGCTAGATGACCTGACTGGTCTTTTCTATCTGATTTCCATGATTCTGTTAGTAAGAGCTCTGCTGTTACTGTCTGTAGCCTATAGAGAAATCAGCCTCGCAAAAGAGAGAATCCAGATACAACAGCAAGCAATAGAGCCTTCCTTATATTTCTTATGGTTTTGTCTTTGCTTTAGTATATTTATTTTTAATACTCCAGTGGGACGAGCCCAAAGGCTAGAATACTGGCTCTCACAATTTAGGAGCTGTGAATACAATTAGAAATGGTGAGATTCCTAAACTGTATCCAGATTATACTTTAACCTTAATCTAAAAGAAGCTGCTCCTAAAATGTCTTTAAGTGCCTCATTACTATCAAATGTCTGCACACTGAACTCCTCTCCACTGGATATTGATTCTAGGTTTCCTTTTAGTCCTGCTAAATCAAAGTCTACAAAGGTGAAATGCAAGTATCTGCATTCATTTTATGCACCATCTCCCAATGAATGCATGAATAGCTAAATAAAGATACAAAATAAGTGTGTTTTAATTAGATTAATTTAAACACACTGAGGATTGATATATTATTTTTATATTATGTTAGGTTCTCACCTTATTTATTATAAATAACACTAATAAGAGATTAGATGGCTCAGAGAATAAATGTTGGAATATGCAGGCTGTAGGCCTTTCTGGAGCCTTACACATAACTAGCAAAGTGAACCACAGTCGGCCTGGCCTTGGCAGAACAGTAACACACCAGGTATTGGATAACCAAATAAGCACATTCCTGACCAGAGAGGATGGTGCAAGAACACTCAGAGTTCTCAAGTAACTACATAAAGAAATTGCCAAGAGATTGTACAGGAACACACGTATCCCTCGTAAGATAAGGATGGGATGATAGGATAATGGATGAGGATGTTTTGTTCAAACTAGCAGGTACGAGGCATAAGGGTGGTAACTAACAACATCTGGAATGTAATACATAACTTATTTGTATCAATGTATAAAAGGAGATGTCGTAGGAGGGGCATCTTTGTATCAGCTGAGTGGACAGCATCATGTTATGTTGTCTAAGCCTTTACCTTGTCACAGGCATACGTGTAATAGTCTCCCTGTGCCCTGCTGTATGTGCTTTGCTGACAATAAACGTAGCTGAGCGCTTTCACCACCAAAGCAAGCCTGTGGTCTTTCTTTGTGTATAACATCGAGGTCTGCTGAGTCAGCACGCTGCACTGCCTGCTCATGCTGCTAACATCTCAGCTCCAAGAAGAGCAACACTAGCAGCATTAACAACTCTGCAGCACCAGCACCACGCCGCAGCACCCACAGCAGAGCCTTTCACATGAAAGGCACTGATCTGGTTTAGAACCAGGTGAGTACTGGTTGGAAATAATAGTTAAACATGGTTATTTTGTGACCTATGTGAAAAGAATCAGAGGGGTAGCCCGTGTTAGTCTGGATCTGTAAAAAGCAACAAAGAGTCCTGTGGCACCTTAAAGACTAACAGATGTATTGGAGCATAAGCTTTCGTCTGACGAAGTGGGTATTCGAAAGCTTATGCTCCAATACATCTGTTAGTCTTTAAGGTGCCACGGGACTCTTTGTTGCTTTTTATGTGAAAACAGTTGGTGGTCTCAGGTCATTTCCTAACTTACAGCTCTCAATATCACACAGACCTGGGGGGAGGGATAGCTCAGTGGTTTGAGCATTGGCCTGCTAAATCTAGGATTGTGAGCTCAATCCTTGAGGGGGCCATTTAGGGATCTGGGGCAAAAATCTGTCAGGGATGGTACTTGGTCCTGCTGTGAAGGTCCCTTTCAAGGTCCCTTCCAGTTCTATGAGATAGGTATATCTCCATATTAAACAAACAAACTGGGCATAACTTGCATTCAGACAGGGCAAAGATGACACCTCAACAGTATACCTTAGAAATGGCTAAAATAGATTGATCCGTTTGTCTGGGGGATTAAATTATCTTCTCAGAATACCTCCTGGAAGTGGTAATTCCATATCACCACTGAGTCAAGTTTGCATTTGGGGTAAGTCTAAACTACTGCTATCCTGTTTGGGGATCAAGAATGTCACTTTCTGGGAAAAACAATTTAATATTGGTCTTTTAGCCCAGTCGTATGCAGTTTAGGGATTAACTAACTGCCACTGGAATACTGCTACCTTGGGGGTATAGAATGGCAATCATTTTGATATACAGCAGTCATTGGGAGGTTAAGGCAAACATGTGCCAGCCCTTGGTGGTGTGTGCAAAGAACAGGAGAGGTATAAGAACCCTTTCCTTTCTTGTGCCCCCATGATATATATAACCATAGAAATGTATGGCGGGAAGGGACCTCGAGAGGGCATCTTGTCCTCCCCATGCAGTGGCAGGACCAAGTAAATCTAGACCATCCCTGACAGGTGTTTGTCGAACCTGTTCTTAAAAACCTCCAATGACAGGGATTCCACAGCCTCCTTTGGAAACCTGTTCCAGAGCTAAACTATCCTTATAAGTTAGAAATAAATTAGAAAGTGTTTCCTAATATCTAAACAAAAATCTCCCTCACTGCAGATTAAGCCAATTCCTTCTTGTCCAGCATTCAGTGAACATGGAGAACAATTGATCACTGTTCTCATTGTGGTAGCCCTTAATAGATTTGAAGACTGTTATCAGGTCCTCCCCCAAGTCTTCTTTTCTCAAAACATACCCAGTTTTTTAACCTTCCTCAAACATCAGGTCTTCTCAATATTTTATCATTTTTGTTGCTCTCCTCTGGACTCTCTCCAGTTTATCCACATCTTTCCAGGATAGTCCATCTGAGGCCTCAGAAGTGCTGAGTAAAGTGGGACAATTACCTCCCAAGTCTTATATATGGCACTCCTGTTAGTACATCCCAGAATATTAGCCTTTTCCACAACTGCATCTCAATGTTGACTCTTGTTCAATTTGTGATCCACTATAATCCCCAGATACTTTTTAGCAGTATTACTGCCTAGCCAGTCTATTTCTGCATTTTACAGTTGTGCATTTGATTTTTTATTTCCTAGGTGTAGTACTTTGCACTTGTCTTTATGGAATTTCATCTTGTTGCTTTCAGCTCAATCTTTCAGTTCTAATGCTGTCCTAGCAATCCCTCTGAGCCTCATGCCATTTGAAATTTTGTAAGCGTACTGTCCACTCCATTATCCATAAATAAAAATATTGAATAGTACCGGACCGAGGACAGAGTCCTGTGATATCCCAGTTAGACAGTGAATCTTTGTTAACTACTCTTTGAATAGTTTTTCAACCAGTTCTGCACCCAACTAATAGTAAATTCATCTAGACCATATTTTCCTAGTTTGCTTATGAGAATGTCATGTGAGACTGTGTCAAAAGCCTTACTAGGGTGACCACCCATCCTTTATTTTAAGGGACATCCCTTGACTATTTTAAATATTTAATCAAAGCTCACTGTATACTTGATCACAGTAGAATTGTAAACTTGAGAGAAAAACTACATAATATGCTAAGGGAAATAGTAAAATAAAGCATTGCCCCTTATTTTTCATGTGCTTCCCCCTTATTTCCATCCAACAAAGGTGGTCACTCTAGGCCTTACTAAAATCAAGATATACCATGTCTAGAGCTTCCCCACATTCACTAGGGCAGTATACCTATCAAAGAAGGAAATTAGGTTGGTTTGGCATTGACGGGTTGGGTCACAGAAACCACTTTGGGACTGCCACCTGATATGCTGAGACTACCTCTGAGCCCATTTTCCCTGCCAGCTTTGGACTTCAGTACCCTGTCTTGTTGAGCCAGACACACTAGCCTGCTGCAAACACAGACCCAGGTCTGACCCACGTCCCCCAAAAGCTGCAGACTTAGCTGAAAACAGCTTAAGAAGTGATGCTCTCTCTAGCACCCAGATACCCAACTCCCAATGGGATCCAAACCCCAAATAAATCCGTTTTACTTTGTATAAAGCTTATACAAGGTAAACTCAAATTGTCTGCCCTCTATAACACTGACAGAGAGATATGCACAGCTGTTTGCTCTCCCAGGAATTAATTACTTACTCTGGGTTAATTTATAAGCAAAAGTGATTTTATTAACTATAAAAAGTAAGATTTAAGTGATTCCAAGTAATAACAGACAGAACAAAGTAAGTTACCAAGCAAAATAAAACAAAAACACGTGAGTCTAAGCCAAATACATCTAGAAACTGATTACAGATAAAGCTCACCCTCAGAGATGTTCCAATAAGCTTCTTTCACAGACTAGACTCCTTTCTAGTCTGGGCCCAATCCTTTCCCCTGGTACAGTCCTTATTCCAGCTCAGGTGGTAGCTAGGGGATTTCTCATTACTGCAGCCTCCTTTGTTCTGTTCCACCCCCTTATATAGCTTTGGCACAAGGTGGGAATCTTTTGTCTCTCTAGGTGTCGTTCTCCTCCTCCCCCGCTTCTAAATGGAAAAGTCCCAGGTTTGAGATGGATTCCAGTACCAGGTGACATGGTCACATGTCCTGTGAGACCCCAAGCCTTCATTCTTCCTGGCCTGACTCACAGGAAGGCTTGCAAGTAAACAGAGCCATTTACAACCAATTGTCCTAGTTGATGGGAGCCATCAAGATCCCAAACCACCATTAATGGCCCAAACTTTGCATAATTACAATAGGACCTCAGAGTTATATTTCATATTTCTAGTTTCCGATACAAGAATGATACACTTATACAAATAGGATGACCGCACTTAGTAGATTATAAGCTTTGTAATGATACCTTACAAGAGATCTTTTGCATGAAGCATATTCCAGTTACAGTATATTCACACTCATTAGCATATTTTCATAAAATCATATGGAGTGCAACGTCACAGGCATGATTTGTATTTGACAAATCCATGTTGGCTATTACTTATTATCCTATTATCCTCCATGTGCTTGCAAATTGATTGATTAATAATTTATTCCCTTATCTTTCCAGATATCAAAGTTAGGCTGACTGGTCCACAATTCCCTGGGTCCCCTTTGTTCCCCTTTTAAAAGATTGGTACTATGTTTGCCCTTCTCCAGTTCTCTGGTTCTGAGATTTCTTCAGCTAGTTCCTTAATTACACTATGGTGAATTTCATCAAACCTTGCCAACTTGAACACATCAAATATATTATCTAAATAGTCTTTAACCTTCTCTTTCCTTATTTTGGCTTGCATTCCTTCCCTGTTATTGTTGATATTAATTGTGTTAATGAAACAATAACAATTTACCATTTTATGAAGACTATAGCAAAAAAACCACAAAACCCTAAAATGGCAATTCCCCTGGTTACTACTTCTACTCTCTGAAACAAAAAGTTGTCCCCAATACATCTTAAGAATTTAATTATTTTTCAACAGATCTCTGGGTCATTAAAGTCCCCCTTGGTACCAGGTCTTGTGTTTTGGATATTTCTATTATTTGTTCTATAAATGCCTCATCCACCTCCTGCTCCTGACTTGGTGGTCTATAGTAGACACTTACATGACATTGCTCCTGTTTTTTTCCTTTTATCTTTACCTCACACCTCCTTCTGGACATCAGAACAACTGTAAACATTCTTGATGTACAATGCAACTCCTCCTCCCTTTTTCCCCTGCCTGTCCTTCCTGAACAAGCAATACGCCTCTATACCACTACTCCAGTCATGAGATTTAACCCACCAAGTCTCTGTGATGCCAATTATGTCATAACTTAACTTATATACTAATACTTCCAGTTCTTCCTATTTATTCCCCATACTCCTTGCATTTGTGTATAGACATTTAAGATGTTGAGCCAATTCCCCTCCTATTATCTTTCTTTTTGCTCCTAGGGCCCTATTGTAATTTTCCATTTCTCCCTCCCCCTACCATTTAGTCCTCTGTTAAGGTCTCCTTTTTTATACCTGCCTGTTGACTTTTGTCACCTGCCCCTTTTGCACCTAGTTTAAAGCCATCCTTATTAAGTTGGTGAGTCGGTGTGCAAAGATGCTCTTCACCTTCTTGGTCAAGTGGACCTCATCTCTTCTCAGCAGTCCTCCTTCAATGAACAGCATCTCACAATCAAGAAAGCCAAAGCCCTCCAATCAACACTATCTGCACAGCCATGGGTCCCTTGCCTGGGCCCTTACACTTAATAAGAAGGATGGACAAGAACACCCCCTGCACTCCCAACTCTTTCCACCTTACTCCCAGAGCCATGTAGTTACTGGTGAACTGGTCAGGATTATATTTGGCAATATCATTAGTACCCACAGGGATGAGCCAAATGGCGTATTGGTCAGTGAGACTGATGGGCCTCAGGAAACTTTCTGTAATGTTGCCGGATGCAAGCTGCTGGCGGGCAGCACACCTCCCAGGATAGCATGCCAGAAAGGCAGATGGATGCCTCCATCCCTCCATCCCTTTCAGAAGAGAGTCCCTGACCACTGCCATCCTACTTCTCCTCCTCTTGGGTTTGGTGGCCAGGAATCTCCCAGGCTTGGGGACAGGTGGTTCTCCTCCTCAGCCATTTCAGTCTGCTCTTCTCCTCATGTTATCAGTACAGCATACTGGTTCCTGACCATGTTGGATGGGGATTCTGGGTGAGGGATGCAGAGGTGGGGTCATGGCCACAATGGGCAGTACATCTGGTCAATGGCAGATGGACATGTTCATAGTGTTCACTCTGGGGCAGTGCACTTCTGAACCACTCCTACCACAGGGCTGGGCCTCCAGGAATAACAGAGCCCTGCAGCTGAAAGTAAGGGGGAAATTTTAGCTATATAGAAAGTACTTAATGAAAGTTGGAATTTGGATGGGATAGCCCCTATTTGGAATGGTCTAGATAATACTTAGTCCTGCCATGAAAGCAGGGGACTAGACTAGATGACTTCTCAAGGTCCCTTTGATTCTACCACTATCAATGGCCCAGAGGTCTTTAATGCCACTGAGTGATCAGGGCCTTACTTTTACCTCCATGTCCTTTATCCAGGTACTCTCATATAGTCCTTGCATACGTACCCTATGTATTTTCACCTCCATTACTTTATTCCTCTCAGTAGCACATTTCTAGACTGTGACTTTGATTTGCTAGCAATTTCCCTCAGACTAACGAGAAGAAGAAAGTGAGTGACAGTCATTACATTTTCTATGGGCCTTATGGGCAAAAACACCTGCAGAGTCATCATGAGCTGCTTGTTACTGAATTCATTAAATGTGGAGCCTGTGCCTCAGTCTCTTTTCCACTTAGCAAATTGCTTACAATCATTTGCAGCCTCTACTAATAGTCTCCTGCAAGCTGCTCTATTTCATCCAGATGCCTACTTCTGGTTTTTTTGAGGCTCGTCAAAGCCTACAGATTTTCCATGACTACCTCATGGTCTCTCATTTACAAGAATAAATTGTTTCAAATGTCAGCTCAAAAGAATTCTGGGTACCAAGGAGTAGTTTAAGAAGCTGGAATTATCTCATAAACATTGGAACAAGTTTAAGCAGAATAATTACAACTCAATTTACCACCCTTTTGTATCATTTAATAGATTTCACTGGACACATACTGGTGTACTAGAGTGGTGACTAGGCTGCTGGCAGTGCAAATTCTTTTCTTGTCTGTTGTTTTGTGAATAGTAACAAACATTTTGCACACAATGTTGCTTAAAACACTAAATATTACCTTAGTTTAATTAATAGAACCTAAGCAAACCTCTGATGTATATGTTACAGACTGTACAGTAATTGTTACAAATTTTAACAATTTAAAGATAATTATCAGTATTTGTTAAACAACGGCCTAGAGCCAGAAAGTATGGATTTGAGCAAGGTGAATTTCAATGGGAGTTGAAGATGTTCAACTCCTAGCAACACAGACACCTTTAGAGTGTACTGGTGTAGGGCTAAATCGTCTTCGCATTGATATCAATGGAATTTATGCCATTGATTTTAATGGGATCAGCTGGCCTTTAGTTTTCTAAATCTTTTTGGCTACCTTGAAGATGGAAGTATTGTTTACATCCAAGCTGTGAACAAAAATGGAACATTTACTGAACAATTTCTCTTAAATCTTCAAGATTTATGGGCTGCAGGAGTACTGGAATTTAACCAAAAATCAAATATTTTATGTGTGTACTGTTGCAAAAAAACAAGCTTTGCTTCATCTTCTTTCATTGACTTAACAGAACCTGGGAATAACAAGTACACAATTACTGTATGTACATACATGCAAATTAAAGAGTGCATGCAGAATAGCTATTTAATGTGAACCCTGCTGTTTGTTTAAAGGAAACATTTGCTTACCTCTTCTTACACTGTTTATGAGAGGAAAAGCAACAAAAATCTAATTCTTTCTGTAACATAGAATCATAGAATCGTAGGACTGGAAGGGACCTCGAGCGGTCAGCTAGTCCAGGCCCCTGCACTCATGGCAGGACTAAGTATTATCTAGGCCATCCCTGACAGGTGTTTGGCTAACCTGCTTTTATAAATCTTGAGTGATGGAGATTCCACAACCTCTCTAGGCAATTTATTCCAGTGCTTTACCACCCTGACAGTTAGGAAATTTTTCTTAATGTCCAACCTAAACTGCCCTTGCTGCAATTTAAGCCCATTGCTTCTTGTCCTATCCTCAGAAGATAAGGAGAACAGTTTTTCTCCTACCTCCACATACAACCTTTTATGTATTTGAAAACTGTTATCATGTGCCCTCTCAGTCTTCTCTTCTACAGACTAAACAAACCCAGTTTTTTCTGTCTTCCCTCATAGGTCATGTTCTAGGCCTTTAATTATGTTTGTTGCTCTTCTCTGGACTTTTTCTTCAATTTGTTCACATCTTTGCTGAAATGTGGCTCCCATAACTGGACACAA
Organism: Trachemys scripta elegans; assembly: GCF_013100865.1. NCBI lineage: Eukaryota > Metazoa > Chordata > Testudines > Emydidae > Trachemys > Trachemys scripta. The sequence continues at coordinate 309,072,256 of NC_048298.1, forward strand.
TACTCTGGTTTAGGCCTAATCAGCGTAAAGTAGAGCAAAAAATAAACTTCTTGTGTCTTGCTTATAACACTCCTGCTAATACATCCCAGAATAATGTTTGCTTTTTTGCAACCTTGTTACACTGTTCACTCATTTAGCTTGTGATCCACTATGACCCCCCCAGGTCCATTTCAGCAATACTCCTTCCTAGGCAGTCATTTCCCATTTTGTATGTGTGCAACTGATTTTTCCTTCCTAAGTGGAGTACTTTGCATTTGTCCTTATTGAATTTCATCCTATTTACTTCATACCATTTCTCCAGTTTTTCCAGATGTTTTTGAATTTTAATCCTATCCTCCAAAGCATTTGCAACTGCTTGGTATCATCAGCAGATTTGATAAGTGTAACTCTCTATGCTATTATCTAAATCACTGATAAAGATATTGAACAGAACCATACCCAGAACTGATCCCTGCGGGACCCCACTCAATATGCCCTTCCAGCTTGACTGTGAACTACTGATAACTACTCTCTGGGAACAGTTTTCCAACCAATTATGCACCTACCTTATAGTAGCTCCATCTAGGTTGCATTCTCCCAGTTTGCTTATGAGAAGGTCATGCAAGACAGTATCAAAAGCCTTACTAAAGTCAAGATCTACCACATCTTCTGCTTCCCTGCATCCACAAGGCTAGTTACACTGTCAAAGAAAGCTATTAGGTTGCTTTGACACAATTTGTTCTTGACAAATCCATGCTGACTAATAATTATCACCTTATTAGTGTTTACAAATTGATTGCTTAATTATTTGCTCCATTATCTTTCCGGGTACTGAAATTAAGATGACTCGTCTATAATTCCCCATTTTTATAGATTGGCCCTATATTCACTTTCTTCCAGTCCTCTGGAATCTCTCGTGTCTTCCATGAGTTTTCAAAGATAATTGCTAATGGCTCAGGTATCTCCTCAGTCAGTTCTTGAGTATTCTAGGATGTATTTTGTTCTGTGTTTGTACAGTACCTAACACAGAGCAGTCCTGGTCCATGGCTAAGTCTCGTAGGCACTATTGCATACTAATATTAACATAATATCTCCCATGTCATATGTGACAGAATATACCCTTGTGTTGACACCCCACAAACTATTGTAATAATGTTTGTATAAGGTATGCCTTGTAAAGTATCATCTGAAAACTCATAATTTGCTGGTCAGTATTATCCTGATAAAATATGTGTGGCAACATTGTATGTGAAGTTATAAGATTCTACTGTATGGTGTTAACAACACATGTTCCAAATTCCACAGTCCTGCCCAAACAGAAGTTGGCAAACAGGTTTTTCCTGAACAATGGAATACGTGCTCTGCTTTGTTTACTTCTTAAATGCAAATTGAGTCATCAACCAGGAAGGCAAGACAAAGGAAGTTTAAACAGGTGAAAAAAACAGCAGGGAACATCATTCCACATAAACTCTTTGGCTCCTGGTTCTCGGCTGGAAATGTTTTTTCAAGAGGGGGACTGAAACTATAAAAAGGAGGGCTAAACACCTCTCTCTCTCTCTCTCTCTCCCCCTGACCATCACATTCACTGCACCTGTAGGGAAGGGGTCCTGACCTAAAGAGTTTGGTCAGTAAGACTGCTGAAAGCATGTGGCAATAAAATTTTGCTTTGAATCTAATGTAGTTTAAGTTTGGCAGCCATTGGTGTTTTATCTTTATTTTTCTTGTAACCATTTCTGACTGCTATGCCTCATTACTTGTATTCACTAAAAATTTATCTCTTGTAGTTACTAAACTTGTTTTACTGTTTTATCTAATCCTGTATGTTCAAGCTGAAATGTCTGAGTAATTCCATTTGGGGTAACAAGTTGTGTGCATATTATTCCATTAAAGGAATAACAGATTCAATACATCTGTACTGTCCAGGAAAGAACTGGACAGTACAGGACATATGTTTCTCGGGGAAATCTGGGGCTGGGAGTGTGTTAAGGTCACCCTCTACAGCACACACAGACAAACTTGGGAGTGACTTACATGCTGGAGGCTGTGAGCAGTGCAGGCTGATGGCTACGGCAGCAAGGCATTGTAAAGTGCAACCCCTGTTACAGGGCAGGCATGACACAGCTACTCACTAGTCTCAATTGTACCCTGCTTTGTCACACAATACACAGCTGAGGACGTTCACATGCATTTTTTTATTCAATCCAAAGTCTAAAATAAGTTGCATTTTAAATGTGTACCTTAATATGTCATTTTCAGACAGCAGAATAAGACTAATTGATGCAGATAAAGTAAGAGTACATTGGACTCTGGTCCTGTTAAGTTTTGGCCCTTCAGCCCCACTTCCCCACCACCACACACTCGTAGCAGTATGTGCAGCATAAACTAAACAAGTCAGTCACATGATTCCCAGTCATATCCTCCCCTTCCCTTGGGTCTTGTTATGATGTGACCTGAGCTGTTGGAGCTGGGGATGCATCTTCTGTTCCCTGAGTCCTACATCAGAGCACTCAGACAAGAGTAATTAGTCATGTGCTGCAGCTCATAAACTACTCCTGAGTCTGCTCATGGAGGCGAGAATCAAAGCTTAATCCTTCCCTAAGCCCAGGCAGACATGTATATCTGTACTAATGTCCATTGAGTGGTTTGGGCTCCAGTATCTAGGATGTAGAAACCATCTACCTCAAAGGCTCATTATACCATTAAGACACCAATACCTATCTTAGAGAAGGGCTTCTGCTTTTCCATTTTAACTGATAAACACTGATAAAACATCCCCAAGGTAAAGAAAAAGAAATCAGTGTTTATTCAATAAACACCAGAAACAGTCACTTGTATCTAAGGGCTTGTCTACACAGAGCCGTAATGTGTACTATGGGAGTGTGATTTCTAAAGTGCACTAACTTGTTGCACATTAATTGATCTGTGTAGAACTTGTGGGTGCACACTAAAGATTCCCTATTGCACTTTAATTTAGTGCTGTATGAAACAGTCCTACTTTAAAGTGCACTGGGGAACATTACAAAGAAATTACTCATCACAGTATATACAAAAGAGAGAACTCAAAAAACTGCCAATTTTTGGACATCTATATCAAACTCAAAAATTGCTAAAAATATCCCCCCCCCCCAGTGAAATTAATAAACCCCAAAAATCAGAAGCCTTATTCAGAGTAAAAATAAAATTGTAAGGGTTTTACTAGCACTATTTCAGGAGACCAATTGGACCATTGGGGATTTGGATACACAGTACAAGGAAATGATAAAACCTCAGATGAAATATGCAACTATTAGCCAGAATTATACAAACAGAGCTAAAACAGGAATAAATGAGATATTTATTCAATTTCAAGAGATATTCCAAAGGCAGCGGATCTTTAGTTAAAGACATTAAGGTTAGAAGTCCTTTTAACCCCTACAGAGGTTAAATAAGAGACTGACCTTCTGAATATCAATTGAGTAATTTACATTTAGTCACCCCAGAAGTCAACAGTATTACCGTTATCATCCTGGTGATTAACCAAACATTCTGAAGGCTGTGCTGGTAGGAGATGGACTATATGGCCTAATACTTTTTTGCATCTCTAATTTGGGTCTTTGCTTTCCATTATACTTCATTATTTTTGTAACACCTCAGCAACTAAGTGAACCAGAAGGTGAAGATTTGGAGTGCCAGAAAGCTTCTTTCATTAAGATTTCTGACTCTCTTGTATAATATTAACACCTTCATAAGAGGAAGGACAATGTTAAAACGACACTGTGCATTTCACCAGGTGAAAAAGTTTACAGGGGAATAACAAGAGAACAGCTCCAGTTTTAAAATGAAAATTCACTGTAGTGTAGGGCCAGTGACAGCTCATGGGCTTTGCATGTCTGGAACAGTTTAATGACAACTTCAGTGCCGTCATATTTTTTCTCTATAACTTTAAAGTTTACTATCAATTATTATATTTTTGTATACCAGCAGCACTGTCCCTACACACAAGAAAAGTTGACAGGCTGAAAAGAAAAGCAACAGGCAAATAGACTGGGAGAGGGATAACATACAAAGAGTTTACTTTAAAGATGCATGGGCCTGATTCTCATTTACACCAAAGCCCTTGACAGCCCTCTGGCACTGTAAATACCTTTTTTTTTACTGACAGAATGGTTTGAAGCAGCCTCAGTGATGTCAACGAGACTCAGGTCCATACAGTATTAACCTCATTTCTTTCTTTCACTGCTTTTGAACTTTTTTTGAGGAAGACCAGGAGGACAAACAGATCCATGGTAAAGCCCCCATAGCCTGCCTGGGGGGGGGGGGGCCATGATCCCTCCTTGGGCTTAATCCCTTATTTTCCGTTACAGCAAATGTTCCACCCAGTCCTAGAGTGTCTCCCCATGGGACTAGTCAGGTGCAATGCCTCTGACAGTCAGAGCCACTGTAATAGAACATGGCAGCCATTGTCCATTAAGGCTCTGATCCAGCAAATCATCAAAGCGCATTTTAGCAGAGTCCAGGAAAGAGTTTGGGCTGTGGTCTAGCCAGCTATCTATATAGTGAGTTCTGGTCTCTGGCATGTCTGCCCAGTGTTGGTAGCCCAAGTCATTTAAGTGCTTCAGCTTTACCCCCTATAAAATGTACCCAGCTCCCAGAAGTGTTATGAAGATTAATTAGCTAATGACTTTGAAGTGCTATATAAGTGATAATTAGTACTAATATTGTAAAGTCATTATTATGTAGAAGTGGAGGACTTAAATGGGATTTAAATGGCGCATACACCTCATGCTGGTCTCCTGCACAGAGGTGAATTTCACTCAGAAATTAGGACTTGCAATATTGAGCCCTCTGCTAAATATGCCATGACAAGGTACATGGGAAGAGAGCTTCAGGAAAGATGGGGGAAAGGTTTTATAAGCTCCAGGGTGCTAGTTTTTGCAAGGAATGTATCATTTCTTGGTTTGCTTGCTTTGCTTTATTTTTATTCATTTCGATTTTATCAGGTTAGAATTGAAATGTTGGTAATGATTATAATGATTATGTATCAGTGGTGGCAGATGACAGAACAAGGAGTAATGGTTTCAAGTTGCAGTGGGGGAGGTCTAGGTTGGATATTAGGAAAAAATATTTCACTAGGAGGGTGGTGAAGCACTGGAACGGGTTACCTAGGGAGGTGGGATGGAATTTCCTTCCTTAGAAGTTTTTAAGGCCAGTCTTGACAAAGCCCTGGCTGGAATGATTTAGTTGGGATTGAACCTGCTTTGAGCAGGGGCTTGGACTGGATGACCTCCTGAGGTCTCTTCCAACCCTAATCTTCTATGATTCTATAATTCTATATTAGGTATTCCTGGCTCAGTGCAGGGGGATAGACTAGATGACTTTTCAAAGTCGCTTTCCAGCCCTACATGTCTGATTCTACATGACAATTATCAGTTATGATGTTACATACAGATCCTTAAAGAATATCAGTAGTCAAAGGTGCATAAGGGCCAGATTCTGACACCATACACATGTTGAATGGTGTCTCACTCTACTGAAGTCAATGGGAGTATTCATGGAAGAAGGCATTATCCAACATGAGCAAGATTATCAGTCTGATCTGCTCCATTGTAAATAAGGGTATTCAAATCTGACCCAGAATGAGGTGCCACTCAACGTGAGTACAGGTAACTGAATCAGACCCTGTTTCAGTTACAGGATAAAAAGCTAGAAAGCAAGAAAGCGAGCAAGAAAGACACCTTTACCTTCCTGCTCCAAATGAAAAGTTTCTTTTGCTTCTTGTGCCTTTTCAGACTGAGCCCCGATATGCAGCCACCTCTGTAGTAGCCTGCACAGCCATTTTGTGCCAGCAGCATTACAGAACAGTTATTAGAAGACGAAGCACAGCTGAACTCAAATGACTCACAACCTTGGGAGTTACATAAATGAGTTACAATAGACTGACTAGTTCAGTCTATTGATATCTAGCCACTTTGGAGCTGATAATAAAAAAATCTGCAGTTCACGACAACTCTTAATGTTTGTACAGACGTAGCCCAGGGCTTGTAAGAAAACTCCCTGTTGTGATTAGCAACCACTATTTACCTTCACTGTAGTTCACTTATGCCCTGGAAAGGAAAGAGACAAGATAGAGCAAGTATTGCAGATTGACTTTGCCCTAAAGTACTATTTAAAAATTAAATTAACATGAATTTCCCTAAAATATCTACTTTCCATGGAGAATCACCATTTGTACTAGCTCATTTGTACAGTTCTTAATGCAATGTCAGTGACACACGCAGCATAGGAATTTTGATTGCATAATCCCTTCACAGCAAGTGTAGCCTAAAGCTACCAGAACTACCAGGCATGACCAGCTATTCATTGCTTCGAATCCGTAATTGGAGTGGAGAATTTAGGGGATGTTTGGTTAGTATTAGAGTGGCACTGTTAGCTCCACTACAGATAAGGTTGAATTGGCTACTCCATGATAAATCCCTGCTTTAGTATTCATGGTACACTAAAACTACAGCAAACTGTACTGGTCATGGTCAGCCTAGCTGATGGTTTTAAAAACCCTTTTTTGTCCCCCATGAAAATAGCTTAAATTTGGGGGCTGGGGGGTTAAATCAAAGAGCAGCAAAAATTTGCAGATTATAATGGCTCGTCTATATTGGGATTCAGCTCTGAGGTCAGCAGTTTCAAACAGGAGTAAGCTCCACTAGTGCAAATCATTGCCTTCCCAGTCTACATTAGGGGTATGTCTACACCACAGTTAGACAGTCGTGGCTGGCCTGTGCTGACTTGGACTCACAGGGCTCAGGCTAAGGGGCTGTTTAATTGCGGTATAGATGCTCAGGCTCAGGCTCTGGGCTCCTGCAATTGGGCACTACTGGGAGTTAGGTACCTAAATACCTTTGAGGATATGAGCTGTGATCACTGGCATAGCTTCATGAGTTAAACATCTCCTTTGGGTGAGAGTCTCAGCAGTCATGCAGTCTTCTTGCAACAGTCACACACTTCAGTACCTCACACAGGCCAAAACTGCAGTCACATTTTCAGGTTATTTTTGGTGCAACATCAACAGGGCTCCTTAAATTAAACTGGATTAAAAGGTTCTTAACAGCAGGCAACGTGGTTCTTGTTTTAATGGAGCAGGTAGCTTGTTCCAGCTGTTCCAGCTTCCTGAAGTTGGTTTTAGCTCCAGGCACTTTGAAGTTAATAGACTGGCTTGAGCAAAGGACATGTTAGTTGTCTGCCTTAGAGAAAATTGAACATGATTATGGTACCAAACTATAAGCATATCCATAGGCAATAGTAAAGTGATGTTCTGTCTTCACTCAGCAGGACATTCTACTCAGCTGACAATTAAATCAGTTTCAGTATCAGTTACATAGCTTATGCCAAAGAGTCATGACTTCCCCAGAAAATCTAAACCTGCAGCATTTATTATTCCACCTGCTGAAGTATCATTCTCGGTCTATTTTGATATACAGTCCTCATCATAATAATCCTTAACAGAACTGACAATGCACTTGACTATACAATACACAAAATACCATCCCTACCACTAAGAGTTTACAGCCTAAATGATAGACATATAAAATGTCATGATACACTGGGAAATCTGGAGGTGGGAATAGTGTTTTTTAATTCACATTATTATCATAGTTCTAAATCAGATCCCACATAACTTATTGTTAGACAGTGCAGTGAATAAAGTATGCTCGGCTATCAGAGTCCCATAAATCTGGATGTTATATGCCTTATGCTGCACAGAGACTGGAATCCTATAAATGATATTGCAGGGAACACACTTGCACCTGCAGGACTAAATTCCCTGACAGCTAGAGTGTAGGGCAAGACCAGGACCTTAGTGTCTAGAAAATCCTTGAGATTAGCATGGCCTAGAGCATCCTCTCCAATCCTATGCTGGCCATGAGTGTCCTTGGGTAATTTACCAACCTGTGCCTTCCACGGGGCTCTACTAGTACTGATGTTGGTAATAGGCAGGGAAATAGCACTCTGTTAAAGGACTTTCACAATAGCTAGGCATGTATAGTACCGAAACCTTTAACTTCTAGTTTCAGAATGTAACATCTGCTCATTTGTTAACTGAAAGCAAGTGACTACGCAAGGAATAGTGCACAGGCACATGTTAAATTTGAATTGGAAGTAACAATAATCAAGTGAAGATTCAGGCTAAATTATGTTAGCCCTTTTCTTTGGAATGTGCCACATCTTGTGGGAATATAATGAATTCCCCATGTTGTCACATATACAGAACCATTTCAAGAAGTCTTTTCTTAGATGGAGTATACAGGCATAAAACTAAAGTAACATAGTGGTTAATCAGGCTGATACAATCTATGCTAAAAAGCAAATATCCCATTTTATTTAAAATAATTCAGGCAAGTCCAGGAGGGAACCATCAAAACTGTATTCATAAGTATAAATATCAGCAATCTCTCATTATCACACAAGTTTGACAAGACATATCTCCCAAGACCACCAGGAGAAAAACTAGGTCATTAAAATTCCACAGACTTATGTTCATCAGCGAATATGGGAATACAGACTAGGGAAATTGCTAGAGGTCTGGATTCTAAAAAGAATCACATGCTGAATTCAATATGCATGGTGAGAAAAAGGAATAAATGGATATGGGCTATCGAGAGACACACCATGTGCAGCAGGCATATGGTTAAAGACATTTAAGTGCAGTGACTTTGTAAGAATGGCATTGTGGGGTACCATGTTTATAGCTCTTCAATTATTTCTGTGAGAACTCTACTCAGTTTACAAGCAATTTTTTTTTCTTAACTGCCCAGTCTTGCAAACAAACTCTGGGCCCAAGAGCCTAGCTATACAATGGGCCTTTTCGGACTGAAACCAATTCATCTAAACTAATTTGAAAACTGGTTAGAGTCATATAGCCCTCAGTCTCATTTGCACTAAAGCCGTTCTATACCACTCTGGCAGTGTAAAGAGGCCCTAAAGTTGATGTCAATTAGGGCTTCACTGTAAATGAGAATTTGCCCCATAGCACAGAGCTTGTTTAAGCATAGGTGCTGGAACTAGGGATGCTGGGAGTGCTAACGCACCCTCTGGCTTGAAGTGGTTTCCATTATGTACAGACTTCAGAGTGGTAGCTGTGTTAGTCTGTATCAGCAAAAACAACTAGGAGTCCTTGTGGCACCTTAGAGACTAACAAATGTATTTGGGCATAAGCTTTTGTGGGCTAGAACCCATTTCATCAGATGCATGGAGTGGAAAATACAGGAGCAGGTATAAATACATGAAAGGATGGGAGTTGCCTTACCAAGTGTGAGGTCAGTCTAACGAGACAATTCAATTAACAGCAGGATACCAAGGGAGGAAAAATAACTTTTGAAGTGGTAATGAGAGTGGCCCATTTCAGACAATTGACAACAAGGTATGAGTAACAATAGTGGGAAATTGGTATTGGGGAAATTAGGTTTAGGTTTTGTAATGACCCAACCATTCCCAGTCTTTATTCAGGCCTAATCTGATGGCGTCCAGTTTGCAAATTAATTGCAGTTCTGCAGTTTCACATTGGAGTCTGTTTTTGAAGTTTTTTTTGTTGAAGAATTGCCACTTTTAGGTCTATTATTGAGTGAGCAGAGAAATTGAAGTGTTCTCCTACTGGTTTTTGAATGTTATGATTCCTGATGTCAGATTTGTGTCCATTTATTCTTTTGCATAGAGACTGTCCGGTTTGGCCAATGTACATGGCAGAGGGGCATTGCTGGCACATGATGACATATATCACATTGGTAGATGTGCAGGTGAAGGAGCCCCTGATGGTGTGGCTGATGTAATTAGGTCCTATGATGGTGTCCCTTGAATAGAAATGTGGACAGAGTTGGCACCGGGGTTTGGTTCCTGGGTTGGTGTTTTTGGTGTGTAGTTGCTGGTGAGTATTTGCTTCAGGTTGGGGGGCTGTCTGTAAGTGAGGACTGGCCTGTCTCCGAAGGTCTGTGAGAGTGAGGGATCGTCCTTCAGGATAGGTTGTAGATCCTTGATGATGCGCTGGAGAGGTTTTAGTTGGGGGCTGTAGGTGACGGCTAGTGCGTTCTGTTATTTTCTTTGTTGGGTCTGCCTTGTAGTAGATGACTTCTGGGTACCCACTAGCCGTCACCTACAGCCCCCAACTAAAACCTCTCCAGCGCATCATCAAGGATCTACAACCTGAAGCAAATACTCACCAGCAACTACACACCACACAACAACAAAGCTGGTTAGTTTGTTTGCCCTTTAGAGGTTTGATCTTATGTAAAACTTGTTGGCAGATGCTTTTCACCTCATAGCCCTTTAGATGAATGCGTCACTAGGAATGTTAGAGGCTTGAAAGTTTTGTGAAGGCATCTCTTCTTGGTGTTTCAGAATGACGGTCATTTTGCTTTTGAAAGGACCTCATTCCCTTCCTGTGTGTGATCTCCCCAACCAAATGACTGTCCTAGTGCAACGAAAGCATCCTTCTGGATAAAAAATAGCTCAATTGTGGAGCTAGATCATCGGTCCGAGGCAGAGACAGCTGACAGGCTTTTCCTCACAGTTTCTTTCAGTGAATGCCTACATAAGCTTATGTTTCTAGCTCAGCACCACCCCTCCACTGAGATGCACAGTTGACTGACAGAAAAATTGCCAACCTGCTAGTAAAGATATCTCAGTATCTTTTTTAGACAGAACCCTCTAGCCAAGGGATTGAGCATTTCTTCAGAGGAGCATCATCTCTCTCACTGCCCTGAATGACCAGCAAAGGCCACATTAAGCATTGTGTATAGTCCCATTGACTGTAATGGGATTATTCATTCACTTAAAGTTACGCACATGTTGAAGTACCTTCCTGACTTGGGGCCTATGTCAGAATCAGAATCAAGGAGCCCTGGATCCCCTCTCCACAAATTTTATGTGGCACTCCTAATATTGTGCACATCTTTACCCTTTACCTGAGCTTTATATGTACATTGACTTCAATGAGGCTACGCACAGTAAAGTAAGAGGTGTGCAGTATGAGGAATGCCATGTAAAATTTGTGGAGAGCTGACGCAGGACTCCTCGATTCTGCTCCCAGTTTAGGTCCCAGTTCAAGAAGGTACTGAAGCATCTCCCTAACGTTACGTTTTGAGTAGTATTTACATAAAGTTAGGGACATGCTTCAGTACCTTCCTGAACTGGAGCCTGTATTGCTGATTCATTGTGTGATTTCATCTCGCTCTGCCTCGGTTTTCCCATTTGTAAAATTAAGATAATAAAACTGCCCATCCTCACAGGAATGTTGTGAGACTTGATTAATTGCTGGGTGTAAAGCACTTGGAGATGCTCAGACGAAAAGCACTACGTAGTGTAGAGTGTTAGGATTAGCATTAGGATTATAAAATACCCCGATGAAGCAGCTGCAGGCAATTTGCTGAAACATCACCTCAAACAAGTTGTTCTAACACCATTAGAATAAGTTGGGGTTTTGTGACAGCATCTCCAGACTCGGTGATAAGAGGTTAAGAATATCAAACACACGGGCTGTTTTTCACAATTAAATATCTCAGCCAGCTTGCTTATTTTTGCAAGATTTAAGGTAAGGAAGGTGCTCCAGCAAGCTGTGGTTCTGTCCCCGGTGCAGAGTGTCTGTATTCACATCAACACACACAACCATCTGGGCACTTGCTGTTAAGCAGAATTGCACACACTGTTCACAACGAAATGCCAAACTATAAGGAAATTTCTTGGAGTCCAGCTTTTGTTATGAACTCAGACAAAGTTCATCCCAATGGCCTATGAGTGTTTTCAAGTGAGCCTGGACTGATCTAAGTTTTCCCATTGAAGCCATCACCATCTCCATCTCCTGGCTTCCTTCAGCTGAGTTTTGCTTTGTTTTTGGCTTCATTCAAAGTCAGCATAAAATTCGGAGAATGCAAACATTGGAAAAAACTATGCTCATGTCACCCCCTTCAAAAGCTGCAGAGTTTCATACAACGGCACCAATCAATCAGAATTAGATTTCTGCATTCCATATTTTAAAATATGTTTGCTTCTTTATTAAACAAACATTTTAAAATAATTAATAATTTTACAACACCACTATCGAGATATGATTCTTCTCTTATTTTGATAGGTCAAGCACATGACCAAAGAATGAAGATAACCTTATGTGACAGACCCAGACCAGTGGGGTACAGAAGTCTGGTAGACGGCAAATATACTGGTCACTGGATGAGTAGTTTTCTGTTCCCTGAGTGACCAGAGCAGGGGCTGCACTAGAGTAATCAGGAACCTGCTAGAACCAGTTAAGGCAAGCAGGCTAATTAGGACACCTGGAGCCAATTAAGAAGAAGCTTCTAGAATCAATTAAGGCAGGCTAATCAGGGCACCTGGGTTTTCAAAAGGAGCTCACCCCAGTTTGTGGTGGGTGTGTGAGGAGCTGGGAGCAAGAGGCGCAAGGAGCAGAGAGTATGCTGCTGGAGGACTGAGGAGCACAAGCGTTATCAGACACCAGGAGGAAGGTCCTGTGGTGAGAATAAGGAAGGTGTTTGGAGGAGGCCATGGGGAAGTAGCCCAGGGAGTTGTAGCTGTCATGCAGCTGTTACAGGAAGCACTATAGACAGCTGCAGTCCACAGGGCCCTGGGCTGGAACCCAGAGTAGAGGGCGGGCCCGAGTTCCCCCCAAACCTCCCAATTGACCTGGACTGTGGGTTCTTCCAGAGGGGAAGGTCTCTGGGCTGTTCCCCAACCCACATGGTGAATCTCTGAGGCAAGAAAATCCGCCAATAAGCGCAGGACCCACCAAGATAGAGGAGGAACTTTGTCACACTTTATAACCACATTGTTTAATGCCCCAATGGAAGTTGCTCAGATACTACGGTGTTGGCTGCAATATATGAACCTATATAGAATAGAAAGAACAGAACTGGGCTGAAGTTCAAGTCGGCATTGGATGTAAAGCATAGCAGACCCCAGGTGCCAAGCGATGTCGTGGTCTACAGATGCCGGGTGATGCGCAATCAACTTTTTAGACTCAGTTACTAGGCAACAGCTGGAGCTGACATTTGACCATGAATAGCTCCTTAGTTTATTTTTTTTAACCGAGCTGCGGGCTCTGTATTAGTACTACTACTTTTTTTTAAGGTATCAGACATAGATAAAAGGATCACAGAGTATAATGGTTTGATTAGATAAGTATTTTTATACTAGTGATGCCTATTCAATAAATGCTGTTCTTTTGTAGCTACAGTATCTAATTGCTCTTTCAAAGCCATACCTTTCTAGATCCAGGATATTCAAGCTTCAAAGAAAGCACATGTAGGAAAATCTCACAAATGCTCAATACTGTACAGTAAAAGTATCAGCATGTAGTTATGATTTTTGTTTAGGTTTTCTTTAATCAGTCATTTCTGCTCTGATGTTTTTTCCTTTCGTAGAGTTAAAAATAAAACAACTCTTGTTTTCAACCCTCCTCGTCATTGCCATTAAACTATGAGCGATAGTTTCATGAACAATAAAACGTTCAACTATATTACAATTTCTTGTTTCCCCATAGTCACGCCCAGCAAAAGAAGGCTTACAGACTGATAAAATACACAGATCGGTAGTACTATCATTTACAACCCAATAAGCAGTCTGCTGCCTAGCCAGCTCCTCAGAATGGTTCCTGTCTCAAAGTCTGAGGTCAAGGCCCAGAAAAAAGCAATTAAATGCACTGCCATGCTATGGGAGTTCTAGCTAAGGTACTTATATGCCCCTCCCCCATCACTGTATTATCTGAGCACCTTAGCCTCTTTAATGTATTGATCCTCACACACCACGGCACAGTAGGGCATTGCTATTATGCCCATTTTACAGAGGCACAGAAAGATTAAGTGACTTGCCCAGGGTCATGAGGGAAGTCTAAGGCAGAACAGGGTATGGAACACAGATCTCCCAGGTCTTAGCCTAATGCCCTAACTGCTGAACTATCCTGCCTCTCATAACAATGCATCAAATACTGTGGCCTGATTCTGAAAAGGGCTGGATTATATCATAGCCATGAACTATGGGGCAGACCCTCAGATGGTGTAAACTGTCATAGCTCCCTGCTCCAAAGAACTTACAGGCTAAGTGGATTTAATGCCTCAACCATATATATTAAAGGATAACGCATGACAGGATGTGTGGATGAATCATAAATCTGTGTGTGTGTGTGTACACACCTGTATATGCACATCTGGTCTGCTGCAAGGTTTATATTCAACACTAAGTTTAGACTATCAGTGTTACTTTGGATTCCTGTAGTGCCTGCCATTTTACAAGCAGCAGTGAGCAAAGCCTGACAATATCTTGGTTAAGTGGGGCAGTATTATTATGTCCAGGTTACATGTGAGGAAAAGGAGGCATAGGGTGATTAAACCAATATTGTCAAACTTGGATGCCTAAAGTTAGGCACCTAAATAAGTGGCCTGATTTTAAGGGTGAACTCAATGGGAGTTATGGGATTCGGCATTCCTCCATATCAGGCCACCTATTTAGCTGCCTACGTTAGGCACCTGCATTTTAGTTGCCAATGGTCCCACAGGAAGTCAGGATCGAAGCTGGGATAGACCCCAGATCTCATGACTCTCCAGCCCCATGTTGTCTAGACACTTGTCAATGTTTTCACTACAATATGGTGGGGAGAATGAGAAGGCATTGAAATGCCATTTTCAGTGCAGGAATAAAACATCCATTTTAAAGCAGGGCACTATCACTGACATCGTCCTTTGGTTTGGCGAGGTTGAGAATGCACTGAGGACAGCTTCAGTTTATAGCAGTGATTAAACTTTGCCCTATTAAAGCAGATTTCAACCAATTGAAAACATTAAGCTTTTTCTTTTTTCAAAAATATTTCCCTTTGGCTAGGGAAACAAACCCATTTGATAATGCAAGAAGAAAGTGCTGCATCTGGTGGGCAGCCAAAACGCTGAAGGCTTGAGGATGGTTTTAATATTCATCTTAAATCAACTGGCAATGCTAAACAATTTAAGAGAAAAAAAAAAAAGTAAGAACTGAACCAGCATCTGACCGGTGGAGGATTGCTCCAAGTGATGCATAAAAAGCTTTAGGACCAAACAATTTAGAACCATTTGGCTGATTCCTTTTTCTCTGATATCATCACATAAGGGCAAAAGTCATTAGAAAAACTGCCCTCGGCCAGTTGCATTGTTCCATTATAAAACAAGGCATATCCACCAGCTAGGCCTTCTGTGGAGTGAGGTTGCAAGTACAGAAATCAGAGGCCATGAAGCCACTCTCACAGGTTTTAAGTCCAGAAGGGACCATTTAGTCTGATCTCTTGTATTAACAGAGGCTTTCACCTAGTTACCCCTGTATTGAGTACAGTACGTCCTTCCAACTGCAGCAGTACAGCTCCACAATGCTCCTAAGTGAGGGCTCTGCTTAGAACAGCGGTTCTCAGACTGTGGGTCAGGACCCCAAAGTGGATCATGACCCCATTTTAATGGGGTCACCAGGGCTGGCTTAGACTTGCTGGGGTCCGGGGCTGGGGGCCAAAGCCCAAAACCAAGCCCGAGGGCTTCAGCCCTGCGCGGCAGGGCCCAGATTACAGGATCCCTGCCTGAGGCTTGGGCTTTTGCCCGCCTGGCCTGAGGAGGTGGGGCTTTGGCTTTGCTCCCCTCCTCCCCCCGGGTGGTGGGGCTCAGGCAGGCTCAGGCTTCAGTCACCCCTCCTGGGTTCCTGTAATAATTTTTGTTGTCAGAAGGAGGTCGCAGTGCAAAGAAGTTTGAGAACTCCTGGCTTAGAGGAAGCCATGACTAGAGCTGGTTGAAAATTGAAAAATATTTGGGGGAAATATTTCAAAATGTTTTGTTTTGAAGTGTGAAAAATGCCCCCCCCTTTGAAATTTTTCACAACTGTAAATTTTTTTTAATGCCAAACATTTTGAAAACATTTTTGAAATGTTTTTGTTTGCTTAAAAATCTGGCTTTGGGGAAACAAAAAATTTCAGTTACCATTTTCACAATATTACCTATAATGTTCCTGAAAACGAAGTTTGGAGGTGGGCTAGGGAGTAGAAAGAAGCATGCAGAGGGCTTTGGAAGTTTTGCAAGAAACAAAAAAATCATTTTTGAAAAATAAATGCCATTAATCAATGAAAAAATATTCCATTTGAAAACTTGAGACTAGATCTAGCCAGGTCCAAATACCCTGATAGGGAGGCACATTGCTTAGCAGTTAAGGCACTGCACTGGAAGGGAGGGAGGCAAATTTCTGTTCCCAGCTTTGCCAGTGACTAGCTGCATGACCCTGGGCAAGTCACTTTCCCGCTCTGGGCCTTTGTTTTGCCCATGGCCCTTTGTCGATTTGGATTATAAACTCTCCAGGACCGAGTAAACCTAAACCATCCCTGGCAGGTGGTTTGTCTAACTTTTTTTAAAACCTTCCATGACCCACCTTGGAAACTTAGTCCAGTCCTTATAGTTAGAAAGTTTTCCCTAATGTCTAACAAATCTTCCTTGATGCAGATTAAGTTGATTTCATCTTGTGCAACCTTCAGTAGACATGGAGAACCATGGATCAACATCCTCTTTCTAACAGCCCTTAATATATTTGAATACTGTTATCAGGTGTTCCCCTGAGTCTTTTTTACTCAAAACTAAAAATGCCCAGGTTTTTAACCTTTCCTTATAGGTCAGGTTTTCTAAACTTTTTTATCATCTGTGTTGCTCTCCTTTGCACTGTCTGCAATTTGTCCATATCTTTCTTAAAGCATGGGGCCCAGTTATGCCCCATTTTGTAGTTGTGCATTTTCTTTCTCAGTGTAGTACTTTGCACGTGTCTTTATTGAATTTCATCTTGGTGATTTCAGACCAATTCTCCAATTTGTCAAAGTCATTTTGAATTCTAAACCTCTCCTCCAAAGTGCTATCAACCCCTCCCAGCTTGGTGTTATCCACAAATTTTATAAGCATACTTTCTACTCCACTATCCACATCATTAATGGACCATATTGAAAAATACAAGACCCAGGATAGAACTCTGTGGAACCTCACTGGATAACTTCCCCCTCCCCCCGCGCACCGTTTAACTATTTGAACGATTGATAACTACTCTTTGAATACAGTTTTCAACCTGTTTTACACCTACTATATAGTAATTTCATTTAGACCCCATTTCCATAGATTGCTTAGGAGAATATCATGTGGGACTGTGTCAAAAGCCCCAATAAATTCAAGATATATCATATCAGAAGCTTCCTCCCTTCTACTAGCTTCCCTGTCAAAGAAGGAAATTAGGTTAGTTTGGCATGATTTGTTCTTGACAAATCCACGTTGGCTATTTCTTATTACTTTATTAACCTCTAGATGCTTACAATTTGATTAATAATATATTTCAGTATAATTCCAGGTATCAACGTTAGGTTTATTGATATATAATTCCCTGGGTCCTCTTTGTTCCCCTTTTTAATGATAGGTACTATGTTTGCCCTTCTCCAGTCCTCTGGTATCTCACCTGTCCTCCATGAATTCTCCAAGATAATAGCTACCTGTTCTGAAATTGCTTTGCTAGTTTCTTAAGTACACTAGGGTGAATTTCATCAGGGCCCTACTGACCTGGATACATCTAACTTACCTAAATATTTTTAACCTGTTATTTCCCTATTTTGGCCGGAGGTCTTTCCCCCTTGCTAATATTAATTGTTAAGTGTCTGATCACAATTTACCTTTTTGTGAAGAATGAAGCAAAATAGACATTAAACACTCTAGCCTTCTTGATGTCATCCATTATTAGCTCTTCTTCTCGTTAAGTACAGGACCTACACTTTCCTTAGTCTTTCTCTTGCTCCTAATTTATTTATAGAAAATTTTCTTGTTACCTTTTATGTCCCTTGCTACCCGTAATTCATTTTTTGCCTTAGCCTTTCTGATTTTGTCCCTACAAACTTGTGCTTTTCTTTTCTATTCATCCTTCACAAATTGTCAATGTTTCCACTTTTTGTAGGATTCCTTTTTGATTCTCAGGTCATTAAAGAGCTCCTGATGGAGCCATCCTGGCCTTTTACTATTCTTTCTATCTTTCCTTGGCAAGGGAGTGAGAATTAGAAAAGCCATTTTAAGCAAGAAATAAGACAAAGATCATTTTAAGAATACTTTAGACTGGAATAAAAATATATTTACTTCAGAACTAGAACAGGATGATTCTTAAAGCTATGTTGACTCATTGTGACAAGAATCTGTAACACTTTACATCTCATGCTGAAAACAGTGTGTTTTTAGTTCTCCAGTAACATTTGTTTCACCTCAGAGCACCACCTGGGGTTGTTTCCATGTCTTTGAAAAATAGCCTATAAGAGCCATGAAAATAAAATAAAAAATTCCTGTAGTTTTTTAATCTATGCTAATTATTGCAAGACTTAAATATCTGTACAATACTGCAGTGAGCATTTACAATACAAGTTTGATCAGTGACCTAACTCTTCAATGAGCTGTCTGCCTAGATAAAAGAAGGACATTATACAGTTTTATTAAATATAGAAAATCTGCATGCACAAAAAAGGATCTGTGTGCATAAAACATAATCCTACATTACAACGGTCTGCTCTATACCTTTTTAAGGTATAAATGTATAGTATAAGGTATAAAATGTATAGTTTTTAGCAATGCCTGCCACAGATTCTTTTGTTTACAGTTTAGATTAAAAATTCAGCAGCCAGACTGTACCACAATCTGAATAGCACACCATCATAAATTTGTTAGTTTTACAATCTCTGAGTGTCCTCATTAACATTGTATTGAAATGCAGGCAGTGAGTTGAGTTCTTGTCACTAACATTAGTTATCTTGTTAAAATGATCAAAATCACCTTTAAATATGTGTTTTCTTAATTAGCAGCCCACAATTCAAAATAAAGATAACACCAAATACCTGAATTTTAACCTGTCAGTTTAATTTAATAGAAGAGCAAGATATTCCACATTAAAATTCTAACTGCTCTAATAAGCAATTGGAAGTCCTGCATGGGCAGTTAGGGAAAAAAAGTCTCAGTACATTGGGTTCTTTGAAATGAGCAGGTTATTCTGGCATGTTCATAGTTTTATATAATGCACTTTAGAACTAATTTGAAAATAACCTTCTTCAAATAACAGTCAGTGAAACACAAATTGAAACTGAAATTAGAATAAAATGGCAACATTCTGCAATTATGTAAGAGCCTATTATTATCACATTCATCCCTAGTCTTTGCTATGGATAATATGCCTGCAAAGAATTGGACAACAGTTATGCTGCAGGTGTACTGAGACGACTGCCTATTAAACTGATTGTTTCCTTGTACTCCCCCATTTGTTTGTATCTATCTGATGTCACCTGGATTCTAAGATCTTGGGGTAGAGATCATCTTTTCATTCTGTGTTTGTACAGCACCTAGCACAATGGTGTCTGGTTAAAACTAGAGCCCCGCGGTGCTATGGTAGCAAAAATAATAAATAATAATATACTGTGTTTGTGAGAACGTCCTATTGTCCATTTGCCTGGTGCTGACCTTTTAGAATTTGAAAGGGATGTGACTTACCGCTGTGACAGTATTTGACTAAGGCCATGTCTACATTTACTGGTAGATAGGCATTGCTGCGATCGATGTAGTGGTGTCGATTTAGCAGGTCTGGTGAAGACCCGCTAAGTCATTGACTCTGCTACTCCAGCTTCCCAAGAAGAGTAAGGTAAGCTGGAGGGAGAGCACCATCAACACAGCACAGTGTAAACACCAGGGTAAGTCGACTTAAGCTACGTCAACTTCAGTTACGTCTTTCACGTAACTGGAGTAGCGTAACTTAGGTCGACTTACTGTGGTAATATAGACAAGGCCTAAGAAGTGAAGTCCTCTGCAGCAGCGCAAAGTGTTCCCTGAAAGTGGAAGTAGTCACTCCTCCCTTTTTTCCCAAGTTAAAGCTACAGTCAGTGAGAGGTGGAGAGGCAAGAATAGAGAGAGAAAACAACAAAAGGAGAGAGCATAGTCAGGTATAGAACCTCAGGTATACCTGAGCTAACTTGTGCCAGGTGTAAGAGCACCCAAGAGTTATTCTGCCAGCCTGGGATCACTGGAGTGCACTGCAATTTAGCCCAGGGGATCAGGACCAGGTGTTTAAGAACATCAGAACAGCCCTACTGGGTCAGACCAAAGGTCCATCTAGCCCAGTATCCTGTCTTCCGACAGTGGCCAGTGACAGGTGCCCCAGAGGGAATGAACAGAACAGGTAATCATCATGTGATCCATCCCCTGTTGCTCATTCCCAGCTTCTGGCAAACAGAAGCTAGGAACACCATTCCTGCCCATCCTGGCTATTAGCCATTGATGGACCTGTCCTCCATGAACTTATCTAGTTCTTTTTTGAACCCTGTTATGGTCTTAAGCCATCTGTGGGTACATCAGAAGCAGGAAGCCTGCTAAATAACCAGTGTGGCCATTGGACAATTGAGATGCTAAAGGAGCATTCAAGGACAATAAGGCCATTGAGGAGAAACTAAATGAATTCTTTGCATCAGTCTTCCCGGCTGAGGATGTGAGAGAGAATCCCAAACCTGAGCCATTCCTTTTGGGTGACAAATCTAAGGAACTGTCCCAGATTGAGATGTTATTAGAGGAGATTTTGGAACAAATTGATAAATTAAACAATAAGAAGTCACCAAGACCAGATGGTATTCTGAAGGAACTCAAATATGAAATTGCAGAACTACTAACTGTGGTATTAACCTATCATTTAAATCAGCTTCTGTACCAGATTATTGGAGGATAACTAATGTAACACTAATTTTTTTAAAAAGGCTCCAGATGTGATCCCTGCAATTACAGTCTAGTAAGCCTAACTTCAGTACCAGGCAAACTGGTTGAAACTATAGTAAAGAACAGAATTATCAGACACATAGATGAACATGATTTGTTGGGGAAGAGACAACATGATTTTTGTAAAAGGAAATCATGCCTCACCAATCTACTAGAATTCTTTAAGGGGGTCAAGATGGATGTGGCAAGGATGATGCAGTGGATATAGGGTACTTAATTTTTCAGAAAGCCTTTGACAAGGTCCCTCATCAGAGGCTCTTAAGCAAAGTAAATTATCATGGGATAAGAGGGAAGGTCCTCCATGGATTGGTAACTGGTTAAAAAATAGGAAACAAAGGATAGGAATAAATGGTCAGTTTTCAGAATGGAGAGAGGTAAATAGTGGTGTCCTCCAGGGTTCTGTATTGGGCCCAGTCCTAGTCAACATTTCATAAATGATCTGGAAAAAGGGGTAAATAGTGAGGTGGCAAAATTTGCAGATGATACAAAACTACTCANAAAATGGCTTGTTCAAAAATTTTAAGTTGTTAGTTCTCCTTTATTGGGGTAAAAAGAAGAACAGGAGTACTTGTGGCACCTTAGAGACTAACAAATTTATTAGTGCCACAAGTACTCCTGTTCTTCTTTTTGCGGATACAGACTAACACGGCTGCTACTCTGAAACCTGTCTTTATTGGGGTAGGTAGCAGAGCAGTACCATGAGAGGAGTAGAACAGGAAGGCAGAATTGAGACCTTTCAAAGTTTTGGCCCAAGCGAGGGAGCATGGGAGCGTCATTTGAGCTCCCCGCCTCAGGTGCCAAAATGTTGTGGGCCGGCCATGCAATCAGAGCCCCCTTTCTTGGGAGAGGAACGAAAGCAAAGATCAGGAAGGTCTCTACAGCAGATACTACCTTCTATGGACTGATTAGCATGCTTGGATGCTAGATTGGCCCATGTAGATCAGCATCTGCACTGTGAGGGATTCCCCTGGAACGCTTATCAATATCTCCACAAGGGAGGAACAGCCCTAGTGCTGGGATTTTGCTTTGTCTTGGATTTAAATGCCCTGGAAATTTAGCTCAAGATCACTACATATTAGACAAATGTGCTCAGAAGAACCACTCAGTGTGTTACCACTACTTGGCTTGTATTCCTGTAAATTGTTTAAATCTGCTCTGTTTCAAAGGGCTGGACTTTCCAGCTCCAGCCATGTACCGGCACAGGGCCTGAAAAAAACTTGATTTTGCCTGCATCCTCCTTCCAAAGTAGAAGGGTCTCAGCCTGAGTCAGACCAGAGCTTGGGTTCTAACCCACACACACACACCCCAGTCAAGTAAACTAGCCTGAGCTTAAAGCACCTCCACACACAGAAGTGTCTTTGTGTGGATGATATGTAGGGATTGGACTAAAACCAGATAACAGCCTGGGTTAACCTTGCAGCACCCTTAGGGACTTGAACTAGGAGGAAAGATTACTGTGTGTGTCCCGATTGCATTTTGACTCCTTAGAACACATTGTATACATTGCATAAAAATTGTTCTCAGTGAGTAACCCCCATTGTGTACATGCCTCTCGAGCCACAGCAGAAAAAATACTGAAGCCAGTACGTGGAGCATTCGGTACATGTGTATAACTGCACTCAACATGGTGCAACTGGGTTCACACCATACATGTTCACACCTAATGTTCAGTCGAGAAGCCCGGTTACCAGTCAATCTCTGCTTTGGAGTGTCTTCAAATGGGGCACTCCCAGAAACATACTTGGGGTATGTGACTCGCCTAAAAAAATCAACTGAAGGAGGCATATCGGATAGCGATGCAAGCAGCTGGTCACCAGAATCAAACAAATAAAACCCAATATGATCAGCGAGTGAGGCAATAGAAGATTTAGGTTAGTGACTGAGTTTTGGCCCAAAATCTTGGACTACAGGGAAAATACAAAATTGCAGATCGTTGGGAGTCACACCCATACATTATAAAAAAGAAACTTGGGGATCTACTATTATTTTTTAGTTCTGTTATCAGTTCCTCTTTAGCTATCTAATAAAGAATTCCCCCTTGTTGGCTGTAGTACTTTTTGAGTGGAGAACGTACTACATCACTTGGTAAGGTGTTCCAATGTTAAATTGCCCTCACTATTTGAATTTGGATTTTACTCTCCATCTGAATTTTTTTAAACTTCAACATCTAGCTATTGAATCTTGTTCTGCCTGCGTAGGACTGGATAGAGCAGAAGATGGAAATGGAGTATTATGTCATTCGCCTTTAGGGTCCAATCCTGCTCTGATTGAAATCAATGACAAAACTCCCACTGACTTCAGTGATGCAGAATTAGGCTCTGTAGCCCAGATCCTCAAAGGTACCTAACTCCTACTGAAATAAATGGAAGTTAGGACCCTAAATACCTTTGACGCTCTGGGCCTATGTAACCCAGGTCAGTATGTAAATTGTTGCCACTTACCTAGTAGTCCCAGTCCATGTCTCAGAGATAGATAACCACATCACAAAGTCTATCACCACAATTGGCAGTAAGCAGAAAGGCTGAGAAGATGGACATGAAGATCTGAAATTCACCTTTACCCCTAGATGTGGGTCCTCCCAGGCAGTGCTGAGGCCTCCCAGTAGCAGGCCAGCTTGGAGACATTTGAAGCTGCTATGGTCATGTGAACCTACAGACATGCAGCCTCCAGAACTATTGATTTAGCTCCTGCACTGAATTTCTACAGAAATGCACAATGATTTTTACATAAATTTAATGTTATTTAGTTAATTATAAATCAATGTTATTAACACAAGCATCTCCCTTTGATTGTTATACTCACAGTGCAGTATTTGTTTTGAAATAGCCCCTGCTATTATGGGCACAACTGTGACATAACTGACTGCAGTGTCTGAGTTGCATAATCCATGGAAGAGCAATGACAGAAATCAAGGTCAATTACGTCTCCGTGAAAAACCCTTAAAGGAGAGTATCATTGTCCTGTAGAAAATGCCATTGTAAAATGTTTTGTTATTTTCAATTAGCAAATGTGGATTTAATATCAGATTAGCAGTACTAGCTGTAGCAAAATACAGCCTGAGAAACAAAATCCAAGACAGTCTGTGAGTTTCTTTCTAACATAAACCCACTTGGAATTTCACCAACTGTTCTAATTTCCTTATAATCATACACATTAACAACCCCACCTATTCATATTCAATGGCTCCAGCTCCTGAGCCCAACATATTGTAAAGATTTTATACAACTGGGACTGAGTTAACATCACAAACAATTCAAGTTACTCAATATGATCTTCTGTCTTCACATTATCTGTCTTACTATTATCACCACAACCAACCGGCTTTAAAATATCCCCACTTGTGTGTTCAATCATCCCTCTGAATCATTACTGAACTGAGTGCTAGTATTAATTACTGTAAGTATTATACTATTATATATATATAGCACCATATGCATAATATTTTACAGACATATATGTGGACAATGGTAAAGGACTATAACTGTTTTGCCAGGAAAGCAGATTGTATGAGCTGATCGTTTGATACATGGGTGCATTATAATAGTTTTGCTATGTTTTTTTTAATGGCAGGCACCAAATCACCAGAATGGAGATTAAGGGTGGCTCGCTAGACAAATGAAGTTGAGTGAGAAGCAAAGGACAGAAAAAGAGGAGTTAGTGCCCATTGTGCATAGACGAATGGTGGCTGTTCTGGGCATAGGGGTATTTTGTGAAAAAAAGGCGAGATGTCATGAGTTGGAGAAGACCAAAAGAGCATGTAACAGGAGCCCATCTCCTTCCCTACTGTGCTCTCAGTGACTCTTTATTTCAATTCCCCTTCACCAGTATCACCGCAGTCCCTCATGCTCCCACCTATTTGCAATCTTTGCCGAGCTTTAGGCCCCCTCAGCAGGACCTGAGGGGAACAGAGATCTCCCTACTCTGAGGGCTTGTCTACACTATGGCTAAAGTCGATGTAACTTACATTGCTCAGGAGCGTGAAAAAAAACACATCTCTGAGCAATGTAAGTTACATCAACTTAAAGTGCTGTCTCCACCATGCTATGTTGGCGGCAGACACTCTCCCACCGTCAGAGCTTCCGCCTCTCGTTGAGGTGGAGTAATTATCTCAATGGGAGAGCAGCTGCGCCAATGTAGTACGGTAGTGAAGACAAGCCCTAAGGCTGCTATATAGCAAGGTTCAGCTAGCCCTGTTCCTCCATCTCTCCCACTCGGATACAGTGGGGTCCAAAAAAACATTTTTGCTATCTATATACAACATACAAGGCTTAGCTACATTTACACTGTAATATAAGACCCTCAGTGTGACTGCAGCTGGCGCAGGTCAACTGACTTGGGCTTTCAGGGCTCAGGCTGGAGCCTAGGGTCTCAGACTCCAGGCTCCAGCCTGAGCCTAAACATCTACACTGCTATTTTTAGCCTCACAGCCCAAGCCCAGAGTCAGCTGACTTGGTCTTTGAGACTCGGTGCCCTTTGTTTTTAAGTGCAGTGTAGACACACCCATACAGACACTGATGCTCTAGCAGGTTTCTAACCAGAGAATACAGATAGCACCACTAGAGGGCTCATACACTATTTAATGGGATAGTACCCAATTACTGTATAGTGCAGTTCACGCTTGAGTCTAATAAAAAGATGAAAATCATGATTCCCATGATAGCCGCAACTCAAACCAGCCTTAATTATGATTAAAAGTACTGAATTAATCCAGCAGAATAATTTTTCTCCAATTTGCCTAATTTATACATTTTGTAGTCCTGGAATTCTCCAAGGGGGCGGGGGAGGGGGGTGTGGTAGGAAGGGAGAGACAGGCTGAGGTGCAAGGAGAACATGCCAGTTCCCTGATACTCCAAGCTAGCCCCAGCCTCATGCAATTTAGAGTTGCTGTCAAGCATGAATAACTTCCACCATTGGTTTAAAGGCCTTAAAGACTTACACTAGTGGAGATTTGTCTTGAGCGAGCAAAGCATGATAAAACCCTGCTCTCTGGCAACTGAAAACTTTGTGAATATTTACAACACAAACAATTGTTTTAAAAAGTCATAAAAATCTTTCAAAAAACAATTTTTTAAAAAAAGTTGAATTTTTTTCAAAAAGACATCAAAGAAAGGCAATTTTTAGATGGAAAAATCTTTTCCATAGGTTCATAGTTTTAGGTCAGAAGGGACCATTATGATCATCTACTCTGATTGCTTGCATAACACAGGCCATAAAATCTCACATGGTGATTTCTGCATGAAGCTCATAACTTCTGTGTGATCTATAGCACTTAATTTAAAGACTTCAAGTGATGTAGAATCCACCACACGCTTAGGTGAGTTATTCTAATGGATAATTACCCTCAATGTTTAAAAAATGCCTTATTTCTAGTCTGAATTTGTCTAGTTGTAGCTTCCAACCACTGGATCTTGTTATAGTTTCCTCCCTTCTCCTCTGCCCCACCCCCCTTGTGAAGATACTTGTGGACCACAATCAAGTCACCTCTTAATCTTATCCTGGATAAACTAAATAGATTCAGCTTCTTAAGTCTCTCACTATAAGATATATTTTCCACAACACTCTTGTAGCTACTTTCTGAATCCTTTCCAATTGTTCAAAAGCTTGCTCTAGCATTTAACACTTATTCTTGGCTGGATACACTGTGAAATACCCATTATAGGGGTTACATCTATCTCTTTCCCAGGATCTCCAAGAGGAAGTCTCTTAAGGAATTCCAGAAGATATGCAACAGGGGAAATTTCATTTTACTTCATTCCTATCTGGCTCACTTAAACACCCATAAGAGGAGGTTACTCACCCTGTGCAGTAACTGATGTTCTTCGAGATGAGTGTCCCTGTGGGTGCTCCACTCCAGGTGTCGGTGTGTCCCTGTGCCTTTGCTTGGAGATTTTTACAACAGTACTCGTACCGGTCGCACACGCGCAGAGCCTGCCCCCACCCCGCTCTGAGTGTACTTTAATAGTATGCGTGCGTGACTGGTCTCCTCAGTTCCTTCTCTACAACGGAGGCTACCCCAACTCTGAAGTAGAGGGGAGGAAGGTGGGTAGTGGAGCACCCACAGGTACACTCATCTCGAAGAACATCAGTTACTGCACAGGGTGAGTAACCTCCTCTTCGAGAGAGAGATGTCCCTGTGGGTGCTCCACTCCAGGTGACTGAAAAGCAGTGTATCTCAAGGAGTTAGGGACTTTGGATTTGGTAGGAATGCAGTAGATAATACAGCTCTGCCTAATCGTGTATCAGAGCGAGGTCCTTGAGTAAGGGCATAGTGCTTAACAAATGTGTGTTCAGAAGACCAAGTGGCTGCTTTCCAGATGTCAGCCAGGGGAACTTTGCGTAGAAAAGCCACGGAGGTAGCTATAGATCTAGTGGAGTGAGTTCTGATGCCGGCTGGAGGCGTCACTTTCTTTAGCTGATAGCACAGTCGGATACACTCAGAAATCCAGTTTGAAAGTCTCTGGGCAGAAATAGGTGTCCCTTTGGAATGCTCTGCAATGGAGACAGAGAGTCTGGAAAAGTTCCTAAAGGGTGTGGTTCTATCCAAATACAAGGACAAAGCCCTGCATACATGGTGGATTCAGAGTTTGCATGTGGTTTAGGAAAGAAAGTTGGTAGGTGTCTCAGCTCATTGATGTGGAATGACTAATGCACCTTTGGAAGGAATTTGGGGTGTAATCGGAGGGTAACCTTGTCCTTAAAAAATAGTGTATATGGTGGGTCTGCCATGAGAGCTGCTATTTCTCCTGCCTATCTGACTGAGGTGATTGCCACTAAGAATGCTGTTTTCATAGAGAAGGGAGCAAGTGGCTAGCGGCTCGAATGGTTGTTGAGTTAAGCAGGATAAAACTAAGTGAAGGTCCCACGGAGGGGTAGGAGGTTTAATGTCCGGGTATAGGGATTGGAGTCCTCTGAGAAAACGCTTTGTGATTGGATGAGCAAAAACAGAGGTATCGTCGATCTTGTCATGAAAAGTTGTAATAGCTAAGTGGACTTTGATGGAGCTGAAAGAGAGGCCCTATTGTTTGAGGTCTAATAGATAGTCAAGTATGAGTGGAAGAGGTGCAGAAGTAGGAAGGAGTTGTTTAGTTGAGCACCATTATGTGAATCGCTTCCACTTTCGGAGATAGGTGATGCAAGTAGATTGTGTTCTGCTATGTATGAGCACTCTTCAAACCTGCTTAGAGCATGCTAGTTCATTTTGGGAGAACCATGTAGGAACCAAGCTTTGAGGTGACGCATGGACAGGTTGGGGTGAAGAAATCAGACGTGTTGCTGCGATAGGAGGTTTGGAGTGAGGGGCAACGAGATTGGTGGGCAGATTGACATTCTGGTGAGGAACGGAAACCACGGTTGTCTGGGCCACGATGGGGCAATCAGAATTACCATGGCACACTCTGTCTGTATCTTTGTTAGAACTCTGTGGAGAACCAGTATCGGAGGAAAAGCATATAGCAAGTCCTGGTGCCATGGGATCATGAACGCATCTCCCAGGGAATGTTTGCCTAGTCCCATTCTGGACCAAAATTCGGGACATTTCGTGTTTTTCGCAGTTGCGAAAAGGTCCATGGTTGGGTAGCCCCACATGCAGAATATGTTGTGGATGATCATCTCATTTATCTCCTATTCATGATCCCAGGGAAAGTGTCTGCTTAATTCATCCACTGTGGTATTCATAGCTCTGGGAAGATAGGTGGCTGATATCCAAATGTTGTTCGCAAGGCACCAATTCCAGAGCTTTATGGCTTTGGTGCAAAGTGAGTGAGAGCAAGCCCCTCCCTGCCTGTTTACATAGAACATGCAGGTGATGTTGTCTGTCATTATCTGTACATGTTGGTTCCGGATTAATGGGAAGAAGTGACGGTAGGCATTGCGTATGGTTCAAAGTTCTAGGATGTTTATGTGCAGGGAGGATTTGGTTGAAGACCATATCCCCTGGGCTGTGTGGTGGGACATGTGTGCACCCCACCCTGTGAGGGATGCATCGATAGTTATTATGAGGGATGGAGCATCCTGGAGAAAGGGGACTCCAGAGCAGAGGTAGGAGGGAACTGTCCACCATAGGAGAGAGTCTTTGACTCTGAAAGGTATGGATAGAGGCTTTTTTAGAGCGTGCACATTCAATCTGTAAACCGTGGTCAACCAGCTTGGAAGCACTTCATGTATAGTCGTGCGTTTTGTACCACGAAAGTGCATGAGGCCATGTGACCTAGTAGTTGTAGACAGTCTCGAGTGGTGACCTGAGGACTGTTGTGAAGTTTCGTGGCCGGGAGTTTTATGGTATTTAAGCGGTCGGGTGGGAGAGATGCTATTCCCATCCGGGAATCGAGGTGTGCTCCTATGAACTCCAGGTGCTGGGTAGGAGATAATGTGGATTTGTTTTTGTTTATTTGTAGGCTGAGGGATAGCAATCAATCAATGGTGAGCTGCATGAATCAAAGTGCTTCATCGAGCATTGAGGCTTTGAGGAGACATTCATAGAGGTAAGAAAATATTATGACCCCTTATTTCCTAAGGTAGGCAGTGACTACAGCTAGGAGCTTGGAAAAAACACAGGGGGCGGTGGACAGGCTGAAGGGTAACAGCACCCTCTATTGAAAATGTGTCGAGCCAAGGGTAAAACAAAGGAAACATCTGTGGGCCAGATGTACAGTCACATGAAAATAGGCGTCCTGTAGGTCGAGGGTTGAAAACCAATCGCCCTGCTCCAGCACTGGGATTATGGTGGTGAGGGTAACCATTTTTAACTTTTGCTTTTTGATACATTTGTTGAGCCACCTGAGGTCGAGGATAAGTTGTCATCCCCCCAGTTTTCTTTTCTGTTAAGAACTAATGGGAATAAAACCCCTTCCCTCTGTGTCGTTCGGGTACAAGTTCCACTGCTCCCAATAGAAGGAGATGTTGTAATTCTTGGAGGAGCAGTTGCTCGTGAGAGGGGTCCCCAAAGAGGGACGGGAAGGGTGGGTGGATAGGAGGCAAGGATAGGAAAGGGATGGAATAGCCAATTGTGATGACCTCTATAACCTACTTGTTGGTGGTAATGTTCTGCCATTGATGGGAGAATGGTCGTAGGCCGTGTCCAAAACTAGGGATATGCGGTGTAAGCACTGAAGTGGGAACTTTGTTTTCTAAACCCTCAACCAAGGCTTCAAATCTGCTTATTAGTCAGAGGGGGTTGAGACGCTGCCAAGGAATTGGGATGGCAACGCTGGTATCTGGGTCTCTGGCGTTGCTGCTGTTGTTGTTGCTCATGTGATCTATGGAATTGCTGGGTATATGTGGTGTAGCATGGACACTGGTAAGATTGATATCTATATTGTCACCTTCTGGTCGTAGGGGTTTGAATTCCTAGAGACCAGAGAGTTGCCCTTGAGTCTTTCATTGAATGAAGTATGTCGTTTGTCATGGAGGCAAAGAGTTTGTCGCCGTCTAAGGGAAGATCTTCAGTGGCATTCTGGACCTCTTGAGGAAAGGAAGAGGAGGAGAGCCATGAACCTCAGTGCATGACCACTGCTATAGCAGTGGATCTTGCTGCAGTGTTGGCTGCATCAAGGGCCGCTTGAAGAGAGGTACATGAGATGATTTGTCCCTCGGAAACTAAAGTCATGAATTGTTGTTTCTTTTCTTCCGGAATGTTATCAATAAAGTCCATGAATTTGTTGGAATTTTTATGGTCATATTTTGCCAGAATGGCAGTATAATTAGCAATGAGAAACTGTATACATGGAAGATGCATATACTTTGCATCCGAGCAGATCTAATCGCTTACTGTTCTTGTCTGATGGGGTGGAGCAGGGAAACTGGTGTTTGGTCTTTTGGTTAACCGCGTCTACTACCAGCGAGTTTGGCACTGGATGAGTGAAAAGGAATTCAGAGCCCTAGGTAGGCTTGCAGCAAGAGTCTACCAGATGGCCTTAGCAGGTTCCAAAAGGGTTGCGTTGATCGGTAATGCAATCCTAGAAGAAGAGGGCTGCAGGATGTCCATTAACTCATGCTGCTGTTCAGGAACCTTCACCAAGTTAATTCTTAACTCACCTTTTGAAAAGGTCTTGAAATTTTGAGAAATCATCCCAAAATGTGGGGGGAGGAGGAAGTAAAGCTTCATCAGGTGTAACAACTGGGTCTACTGGGTTTGAGGCAGCTCGTGACTGATCCTGCAGTTGTGACAGTGCTGCCTGGTGCCTTATGTCAGTGGCAGGTTCATGAGCTGGCAGTGCCAGACAGGTGTCGCGCCTGGTTGAGGTGGCATAGCGAGTGTGGGCTCGAGGATAAGATGCCCATGGGGCCCAATATTGCCACTGTGGTGGGAAGGTCATAGGTGGTGCCATCCAGGAGTTTACACACCACAAAGCAGGATCTTGAGAGTAGGATGAGGTAATTTTTCTATGACCTCTATTGATTGGGGTCTGAGGATGGGAAATTTGATATGGTGAAAATTCCCTCTGCAGTCCAGCTTCCTCATCACTGGAGGAAGGCTGTCCAGATCCTGACTGAGCATTTGGAGAGAAGTAGGCATTGAGTAGGGGCGACTGCAGGATGGGTGACACCAGGAGGTCCCTTGACTATGTAAATTGCAGTGCTGAAGCTCCTCTGTGAGGTGAGGGATGTGCAAGAGGAATCTGCTGTGAAGAAAAGTTCCTCTGCACCGGTGTCCTAAGCATTGTTTCACTGCCGTTCAGCTCAGCGGGTGTCAGTGCCGGGAAAGCAATAACAGCCTCGGAGAGTTAGGCATGTCAGCATGTGTCGGCACCACTTCCGACTAAGTACTACTGGTAACAAATTAACTAACTAGAAAGGTAATTGTAACAAAGGGAGAGAAAGTCTCTAAAGAGTCTGCTGAGTTCTTTCTCAGGCCAGAGACGGTAGAGAAGGAACAGAGGAAACCAGTCACGCACGCGTACTTTTAAGGTACATTCAGAGTTGGGGGCGGGGGCAAGCTCTGCGCATGCGCGACAGATACAAGTACTGCTGTAAAAATCTCCGAACAAAGGTGCAGGGACGCACCAACACCTGGAGTGGAGCACCCACAGGGACATCTCTTGAAGAAGAACTGTGGTGGTAATAGATGAACAAACTTCTCTGAGAATCTTGAGA
Organism: Trachemys scripta elegans; assembly: GCF_013100865.1. NCBI lineage: Eukaryota > Metazoa > Chordata > Testudines > Emydidae > Trachemys > Trachemys scripta. Next base: position 309,104,109 of record NC_048298.1, read on the forward strand.
GCTTGCAAGTTAAACCTTGGGTGATGAGAGAAGCCATCAGACAAAAAATTAGGGACAAAACTGTGGCAACATTTAGAACATAGATCAGTGGACTCTGAGTGAGAGCTTCAGTTCAAGAGGTCATGAGGCTACCACAACCTCTTAAGTAAAAGTCAATTAAAAATATTGGGTAGCTGATAAGGATTTACAAAAGTCAGCACTAGTATGCTAATTTCTATATACTAAAATAGTAACTTATCTCTACACATGATTTGTAGAGGATTAATATGGATATAAATCAATGCCTGCAACTTTTAGCATATTATTTTAATATATTTTCATTACACTGTAACTTTTGCAAAAAAGTTGCCATAAAAATGGCAGCCTTTTATCATAATTTATATGCAAAATCTAAATGAATAATTCCATTTTCCTTAAGTATTCTTTGGAAAATATATTTTACCTTGTGTAATGTGAAGACAAAATAATTATCATATTTATCTTTAAACAGTCATTTGAACTGTAAAAAATATGGCAGACTAGTTGCAAACTAGCCTTCATAAAGGCTTTATGATGTGTGTGGTAAACATTTGTGGCATGATCCAAATTCCACTGAAGTCAAGGGAAAGACTCCCATTAACTTCAATAGGCTTTTGATCAGGCCTTGGTGCATGCATACAGTAAGCTGTCAGGTGAAAAGGCCTGTGGTGCTGTTTGCAAGAAAATAAATAATCTTAGAAGATTCACTGTATAAAAATAAATTGCAGGGATTTTATAAAAATATACGCTACTTTGAGGAGCAAATTTCCACAAGTAGCATAACCTCAGCAGATGTTTCAGCTGACATCTCTGGACTATATACATGAATACATATGTAACAATTTAATCTGATTTTCCCATAGGACATTCCGTTTCATTACACTCACAACACTGTGAAATCATAACTAATTGAGACATTATGTGGGTTATTACATGTAATGGTTATTTTTACAGATGGTTTACCCACTTTGCCAAATGTCTGTTTTTGACACCAGGCCATAACAACCATTGTAGATGGTAGTCTCCATATAATGTGTTAGGCAATGTTGCCTTAAAGAGACATTGTCAGGTACTATTCTTTAGTCTTTAATGATATTTCATGCTATTTTTATCACCTTGAAAAAGGCATAAAAGATTGGTTGTATAAACCTTGCAAAAATATTAGCTTATTGGGTAATTGGTTGGTTCAGAATCTTAGAAACAAAATCTAGAGATGTTCATCTCTAAGTCACTGGCTCAAATCCCACCCAGGTTTGTTTTTTCCAAAAATCATTTGGTGGTTACAGATATGAGCTGGTTTTACTCTGGTTTCTGGTTGACAGATGTTCCTATCACATGTTCACCATCCCAATCAGTCTCAGGGAAGAGACCAAGGACTGAATGCACATGGATTCTGAACTACCTTCTCATGGCCCCTCCAGGTGAAGATTAATGTATATTCGGGCACAGAAGCATAGTTGCCCATGCAGTTCTGTGCCTCTTCTGTCAGCAAATAAACTTGAAACTGTAAGTTATTTGGGGTAGGGGTTCTGTTTGGCTCATTCTATCTGCGGTAAATCACCCTATAAGTCACACTGCTATATAAATAATAAATACTACTGTCAGCCTGTCAGAGCCCTTTACAAATAATCTCAGCTACATTTTCCACCCCTCAACCAGATTCCTCATCATCCTTTTATCCCAGAAGGAAAAGCTTTCTGAAATAGTCAGTGGTACAGATTTTGGGCCCTATATTAAGATTATTTACTCAAGTGTAAATCCAAAGTAATTCCATTGTCTTCATTGGAGTTACTCTGAATGTGTTTTGATGCAAATGAGATAAAAATATGATCTATCATTTTAATGGTTAAATGTTTCCTGTTTATTACTGTCTTTTCAAATACAATAAAATGTCACTCATGTAACTTTGCAAAGTTAACCCCATACTAAACTTGATAGCAATCATCGGTAGTGAGGATAGTTAGCTTGAGCAAGCTTCCAGGTGGTGACTTGAGAAAAAGAGTTCCTTCTTCTTTTACTGATTGTTACAAAAGGATGGTTTTAATAGAATTAGTACTTCTATAGTGAAAACTAATAATGTGGGAGGTGAGTCCGGGGAACAGAGCCCTGCAGCCGCTCAGCTGGGGAATGGGGCCAGATAGGCATTGGGGGCCAGGGGTGATGTACGGGGGGGTGAACTCGGGGCCAGGGCCGGCTCCAGGCACCAGTTTACCAAGCAGGTGCTTGGGGCGGCCACTTCGGAGAGGGGCGGCACGTCCAGCTGTTCGGCGGCAATTCAGCGGACGGTCCCTCACTCCTGCTTGGAGCGAAGGACCTCCCGCTGAATTGCCGCCGCAGATCGCGATTGCGATCACGGCTTTTTTTGTTTTTGTTTTTGTTTGGCTGCTTGGGGCGGCCAAAACCCTGGAGCCGACCCTGCTTGGGGCTGGCAGTCACTGCCACACAGCTAAGCACCAGGGCTGGATTGCATAGCCCACTGCTGTATGGCCGGAGCCCGGGGCCAAAGGAGGCAGTGGGGGGGGCGGGGTGAGCCTGAGGCCAGGACTGGGGTCAGGGCTCAAAGCCCATGGCCAAGGGATGGAGCCTACCGCCACATGGCTGGGGCCTGCCACCCGCCACCCCAGGCCTGAAGCTCGAGCCCCACTGCCTGCCTGCTCCTCCAGCGTTTGTGGTTCCAGAGAGGGACAGGACCCAACCCCCACTGGCAGCCCTGGGGAAGAGGCTACTGGTTTGCCCCCTCCCCCCATTACTACCCAGGAGGCTGTGGCCACACGCAGCCACGGTGGCCGCATTTGATAAACGCTGCTCTAGAGTATTTAGGTAACATAAGGGAAGAGGGTGGGTTGTAGTAAGTGGTACTGTGTTTTAAAGAAACAAGATTTGGACTGGGGCATTGGAGTGGGGAGCAGAAATCATAGAAATATTCAGTTGACTGTGCACATACTCACAAGCTCAGTATATATACACTACCATAATCATTCCCATACTTTCATCACGTCATCTCATTTGCATACCAGTAACTCAATACCTCTCCTTGCAGTGGTGTTCCTGTGATGCAAAGTTACTGGCTTCTCAGCAGCTCCATCCTTCAGTTTAGGGTTGGTGGCTAACTCAGGAAAGCAGTGTTGCAGAGGTGATGCCCCCTGTCAAAAGTGTGACAGCATTGCTCAGCTTGTTTGAAGTCCTACACTTTCCTGGCAACTTTAAGTTTAATATCATAGTGACGTAGCCATGCCGTGGGAAAGAATGTGGCAATATTGGATTTAGAATACACTTAATTTGCAAAAATCAAAGCAAGTGGTAGTTTAGAGAAAGACATTTTGGGGCAGGATTGGCAGGAGAGAGACTAAAATTACGTAGTGTGAGGGATAAGCAAAGCCCAGAAAAAGAATCTCAATCCAAGGAGAACATTCAGATTCCAAGTGCTCTGAGGAAGTGAGCAGCAACTCACATGGACCAACTAGAATATAGGGAGTATGAAATGGTCATACATAAACAGCCCCAAAAGAGCACTGCCAAATCTGGGAGAATTGGGGGTGCAGAGTAGTAGCCCAAGGCTGGAAAGAGTCCATGTAAGAGTGTGGCAGCTCAGTGAATTAAATCTTAGAAATACAACCGCCTAACCAAAAGAATCAGAACAGGCCAGCAAGACAAAAAAGATTATTAGCCCAGAGTGAGACTCCGTGAATAAATACCCACTGGGTGAAATCCCACCACACTGAAGTCAATGGAGTTTTGCCACTGACTTTACTGGGGCTGTGATTTCCCATAAGAATTCTATTTTCCCCATCTGCTTTTCCTCCTACAAATTTAGTCAGGCCTCCATCTGACTCCACAGGACAACACGTTTCTTTATACAGTGAAGGAAAGTGCATAGTGATGGAATAGCAAAAGAAGAAAAATAGTCTTCTTGGCTTTCCTTTGTAATTCATATTTCACTTAAACTTTAAAATTCAATCAAGAGACTCTCAGTCTGATTGTGTGAGCATCCTGTCCAGCCATCCATCTTACAGCTGTACAATTTGCTGCATGTACCTTGCTACCAAATGTAGAACTAGAATAGCTGAAGCAGGGTGTCGAGCATAGAAAATCCCTTAATTTATATTGTGCCCTCACTATATTACATAGTCTAGAGTATTTTAGGTTTTTCATTCTAATTTATTTCACCTGCAAATTCTGAGAAATTATTTAATATATTAGCTATATTGCAATTATTAGATAAATAGTCTAGAAATTGAAGGCTACACAATGAGTAGCAGAGCCGGGATTAGAATTTAGAACCCCTTGTTTTTTAAACTCTGCACTCATTCCTCAAGATCACATTACTTCTCATAATAGGGTTGCTCTGTTATTTTTACCTTTAATTTTCCTCATACCGCCTTTATATTCACAGTCCTCATAAGTGCCTAAGATAATTTATTGTTGTTGTACTGTTGGTTTTACAAAGTTTTATCCTGCATTTTATCCATGGTTGTGTGTTATTCCTTTTTGCAAAGCTAATGCCACAAGCAAAATAAAATCTATAGTTTATTTAGTCATAATCAATTACTAATTCTTCCAGAAGATTGTACGGGAGAAATTCAGTTGATTTGGGGCCTCACAGAGATTGAGAGCCAATGAATTATCGTGCAACCACATTTGAGAGCTCTGGGAACCAAAATCTGTATAATTTCATGCACCTAATTAAATGGCACATATTTTTCTGACATGACTTTTTTGATGCCAATAATTTTGCTTCTTTACAACTCTAAAATAATTAATAGATGATATGTTCCTCCATATCAGACAGAAAAAAATTAAAAGTGGGCAGAAACCTCAGCTGGTGCAAATCAGGGTAATTTCTACCTCCGAGGATCTGGCTCAGAGACTTTTCTTAAATTAATATGTTCATGAAAGGTATTGGCTTGTCAGATCTGAAGAATGAACTCTTCTAATTACCCACAGAACAGATAATGCATCAGCACAGCAATGCAAGATCCCTGAGTTGTTCCACCGATTTTCCTCAACTCTGATCTTTATGGACCAATTCTAAAGTGCTACTCTTCCAACCCCTTTTGGCCCTAAGCCTCAGTTCTGACATTGGTAACAAGACTGCTAAATCTTGCCAGTTGTAGCAATGATTTTTGTCATGTGGTCCTAGCTCCTGTAAAATGTTCTAGGGCCATCAGGGCCGGGGCTTCCACTAGGCAACCCTAGGCGGTCGCCTAAGGTAACAGGATTTGGGGGGCAGCATTTTGCCGCCCTCAGCGGAAATTCGACAGCAGGGGGCGGGCCTTCTGCTCCGGGGCTTCAGCGAAAATTTGGCAGCGGGTCCTTCACCCGCCGCCGAAGTGCCCCGAAGACGCGGAGTGGAAGGACCCCCGCCGCCGAATGCTCAGAGGGCGGCAAAAACCCTGGTGCCACTCCTGAGGGCCATTAACATTTCACATAGACCACCAAACTGCCAGCAAATCATAACACATTTTCATTACTACTAACTTTGGCTGGATTTGAACCAGGGACCTACAGGTGAAAGGCTAAAAGCAGGAAAAGCCTCTGTTCTATCAGATCTAGTAGGCTAGATAAAGAATTTGATTTGGGAAATAGAATTAGCCACCAGAGGGAGCCAATACAGTCCTGTAAAAAATAATCCTAACATTTGAAATTAAGGAAAGCATCATTAAAATTTGTATATAAGAATCACGGCAACTTACATGTAGATGTAAAATGTTAAGAAAAGTGTATGAGTATACTGAAAAACAAAAGTAACCAAGCCCTACAATTGCACTTCCAATAGTTCAGTCCCATAGAAAAGAGACAAAGTATTGTTCTTTTTCTACTTACATGAGAGTTACCCGTATTTATAATTATATAACAAGTAAAACACAATTGCTTCAAAACACTGGGCATTTGGCAACAATGTAACAACCACGTAGTAATTCTCTGGGAAATGGTATATACATAGTAACTTGTAATACAGTTATTGATTACTTTTTAAATAACTAAAGTCACCACTGTAAATGACTTAGTAATATTTATTTTTCTTCCAGTCTAGACTACAGAGCAGTAGCCTCTAAAATTCTAATTAAAAGCAAAACGGTTTTTAGTTAAAGGGGTACCCTCTCTCCCTCTCTCTTTCTAACATTGGAGTTCTCTTTATTCTTTCCTTGTTTCCATTTCTATAGCTGAAGATTGTCTGCACTGTTATTTTTTCAAATATGAGGAAAAATAAATTTGCTAGATGGGGTTCCTGTTTGCAAGTTTCAACCTAAAGATTGTACTTATGGCAGTCAAAACCCCCAGAAAAAAATGCTGAAATAAACTTACAAATAAATGAGACAAACAGTAAATTTAGTTCAATGAAAGGCCGGACAAATCTGCAAACCTCATTCTATAGAAGCAGTCCTGACAACAGCAATGTAAGCTGTGCTGCCCTGCCAAGGTACCCCAGCCCTAATGGGGGAGGGAGGTGACCTTGTCTAAAGACAAGAGAGTATGTCAGAGCTGATGGTCATCTCTACTGAAATGGAAGACTCTGTTGCAAATTAGTGCCAAATATGATGATGATGTGGACAGCTGTCTGCTAGAAAGATGACTAAGGGCCTGATCCAACTCTCACTGAAATCAACAGAAGTTTTTCCATTGACTTCAGTGGGAGTTCAATTGAGCTCCCTGTGAAGCAATTGGATCTGAAGAACTGAGCACAGGACAGATAATCAGCAACTCCTAATTTCAGTGTTGCCACCAAGTTGCTGTGTGGCCTCTTAGTTAATGTTAACTTCTCAATTTACCTCTTTGTAAAATAGAGACAGTAATACTTGTCTATCTCACAAGGATGTTGACTGGTTAGTTATTGTTAAGCATTATAATATTTATTTATAGTTATTACATATACCTCCCAACTAGGGTGACCAGATAGCAAGTGTGAAAAATCGGGACAAGGGGTTGGGGGTAATAGGCGCCTATATAAGAAAAAGCCCCAAATATGGGGACTGTCCCTATAAAATCAGGACATCTGGTCACCCTACTCCCAACAGCTATGAGATAGTAATGGACTATAGGCCAAATCCTGTACTGAGAAATATGTCTGCCCTCACAGATCCAGTCGTAGGATCTGGCCCTTCCAAGTGAAAGACACTTTGTCTATTCCATTATCCGTCTTCACTCAGCTGTCTGGTTTCTTGCATAATTTACCAGAATGGTGTTGGTTTTAAATCGAAAAAGACCACATAGACCTGCTATTAATCTTTTGTTACCATAGATTGGAGCAATGATTTCACTTCCATCTTTTTCATATATTGTATGAAAGATTATACAAAAAATCTGTTGATATATAAATAATTGTATATATATATTCAAAATCCTTTAAAAAATTCACAGTAAGTTGAGGACATTTGCCTTAGGCCTTGGCTACACTTACCAGCTAGTTCGACGGCTGGAAATCGAAGTTCTGGGTTCGACTTATCGCGTCTAGTCTGGACGCGATAAGTCGAACCCGGAAGTGCTTGCCGTCGACTGCGGTACTCCAGCTCGGCGAGAGGAGTACCGCGGAGTCGACGGGGGAGCCTGCCTGCCGCGTGTGGACCAAGGTAAGTTCGAACTAAGGTACTTCGACTTCAGCTACGTTATTCACGTAGCTGAAGTTGCGTACCTTAGTTCGAATTGGGGGGGGTAGTGTAGACCAAGCCTTAGAAATCCAACAGAGTTAATGTAAGCCATTTCCTTCTAGGTTTTGGGTTTGTTTGTTTTTTTTGTGGGGAGGGAGAACCACCATCAGCCTTATTAATACTGAATGCTAAGTGCAGAAGTTTAGCTGTAGCTGTAGAGTTTTGAAGCAATTGATTTGACAACTTCTATGCATAAAACCCTTTTTTAAAAATCCACATTTATTCCCCAGATTGCTTATTGTTTCATAAAAATAAAAACTTACATAGCTTGCTGGTATCAACTTGATCTCCTAAAACTGTTCAATTAAATCTTGTAAAACCAGTACTTTATGCTACGTCAGTGTCCTGGAAGTGCTTATGAACATTGAAGTAATTCAGGATGGTAATGAGCAATTATAACTTCTGCTATCTTGTATAATTTAATTTACTTTGTTTTTTGTATAAAACCTTAAGTTGCACCACAAGAAGTTCACAGATCTGAGAAAATTAAAGTCAGTATCAAGTTTTACTATAGACCATATAATTTACATAGATTTACATAAATACAGATATATTAAAAATTTAAATCTAAGCTAATTAAACAGAAGGTAGAGTTTTAAATGTGAGAGATTTTAAAACCTAAATACATTTCTGCAACTACTTTTAGTGGCAGCAGAATTTTTATATACACACACACACACACACACACACACCAGGCTTCTCTCTCTCTCTCTCTCCCCCCTCCTTTTTCTTCCAAAATAGGGTAATTTTATAATCGCAATAAGATATGACAGGCAGTACACTTCTGGGGAATTATTGCATGCCTTGAGTGTATAAGGCAAAAGGAAGAATGACTGACTTCAGACACTAGGGGAGCGGAATCATCAACCAGAAATGCACTGAAGTGATGTGAAACATCTTATTGCTTTTACAAAATTGAAAATTATACATTGTTTAAAAAGACAAAAAAGGAAGGAAAAAGTAATATTTCTGTTTAGTGGAGATCACCAACAACCAGGAAACTCCACTGCTGTTCACTGAATTCTCTTCATTATTCCATGATGGTTCATTAATGAGCTGCAATTGTACAAGGGGGTCAAACACAAAAGTTCATCTATTCCACACTGGAAAAAAAGGGATAGCCTACTTTCTTATCCAAAGAGAACAATATAATCATTAGCAGCTGATCATAGCTGCGATGAGAATTAGATGCCAGTCTCATCAAACTGCAATGTAAAAATATTATTAACTAGACATATTTTACCCCACTGAGCTGAGCAGATGGAGCAGCAGCTTTAGTTGGATGATGGAGCATTTGCCTAAAATGCTGGAGACATATATTCTAGCTCAACAGAGATTTCTCATCTGATTAGCTAGACGTGAAACAGAAGAAATATGGAATGGATATACAGTACCACAACCTCTGCATTTTGGTGCTGTAATAGGATTACAAATACCAGTAAATGCTCTATCTACTGCCCCATCCCAACACCACATTTCTCCATCTTTAATTTAATCAACTGTATTAGTCACCTGTTAAGTACTCCAGTACCTCCCATTGTGTACATATTTTTAAAACATAACATCCATCTTTTCCACCAGGATTTGGAGGGGAGAGGGGATTCTATAAATTAAAGATAGTTGGAAATTACGTCCAACAGGTATTTATTTCTAGCGTGTATCTGGGAAAACATCCTCTTGGATTATTTTTTGTCTTTGTGTTTACTATTCATTAACATGGACAGAAGAGCATCACCTCTGATCTAATACTACCACCAGGAGAGGTTTCAAAGTTTAGATAGGGCCATTCTGTTAAGGCACCGTTTGCAAGTCATGGTGACTGGTTTAAGTGTTTAGTCGAAGCTGCATTTACTGTAATTAAATTTGCCTTGGATTCCCCCAACACATACAGTAACAAGCAGCCACTCAGACACTTCCTTCCATAGTCAAATAACTGTTGGTCCGTTCCTGGGAGACCTACATCAGCCTCTTTTGAAATATTAACCATGATTTAATAGACGGCATTTTCACACATCCATTAGGGTTTTGTTCAGGGCCTGGGGGAGGCAGAGATATTCATAACAGTCTAGTACAGGTTCAGAAGATATAAAAATGCCTTAAAAAGTAGAAGCCAGATCTGTACTGCTGCTGAATTCATTATTCAATGGGTAAAAGCTATAAACGAAGAGGAATATACAGTGTACAGTGCATAGTACAGAACAACATTTTGCTTCAGTACCAACAGGAGGTATAACAAGGGCACACCTCTTTAAAATAAATAATCAAACATTCTGAGGGGGTAAACTACTGCACATCACGTAATACTCTGTTAGCAAAAAAAAGATTCCTTATTCCAGGTTTAATAGAACGAATGGAGTATTACACTAGAAAGTGACTTGGGGTGGGCTGGGGTGGGTGTAGGGGAAAAGACGTAACAGCCCACTGCCTCCCATACAAGAAGCACTGCTAGGCTGCTTTCAAGCGTCGGGACACACGGGGCACTGGCTATTGCAGAGAGAGAGAGCGAGAGCTAAGGGGCTTACCATGGAGTGGGGAAGGAGGGGGAGGGCTGTCGTTTTACTTGCACTCAACCAGGGGAGGACATTTCTAAAGAAAACAATATCCAGTCTTTGGAGAGGGAGAGAGTTATTGATGCAGAAGAAGAGACCCTACAGAAAGATCGGGTCTTTCTCCGCCCCTGGCAAAAGGTCCCTGCCTTTCGCCATGAGCTGCACTCATCTCCTTTGTTTGAGAGACTAAGGATCCCACTGCATCGTTCAGATCACTCTTTCTTTGTCTCTCACCCTGTGCCATGCCCTTCCTCCCCCCAATCTAAACTGTTCGTTTATAACATACAATTAGGGATAAGCCCAGGAGAGGAATGGGGGGAAATATCTTCTCGATCCTTATGATAACTCTGTGCATCACACTGGGATCCCCCACCCCCACGCCTCCGGGCAGATGACTGTATATTTGGTAGCACTGTGCAGCTTCTTTTCCGTTAAAAAGACGCATCCTTTCTTTGCACAGTCAATGAGAAACGCAGCGTGATTTGTCATGCGCTTGAATTGTGGGTTTGTTCGTTCGTTTTAATTAATAACTTTTCTTTTCAGAGCCTACAATCATCACTGGAGTATTTACAAACACCAAACAGAGCCTTGGCGAGGTCCCCCCAAAATAATCATGACAACACCACGGTTTGCAGGAGCCCCGCACTAGCTGTGTCCAAACAAGATCTTGCCGGGTGAGCGCTCCGGGGCTCCGGGGGAGACGGGCGCTGGATTCCCGAGTCCTGGGTGGAGCTTCCCAGCCGGGGGGTTCTTCCAGGGGGTGTCTCTCCCTGAATACCTGCCTCTGGGCTGCTGCTGCTGCAGTGGTCCCGTTCATATTCCTCCTGAGCCCTCTGCATTTTCCGCTTCTTCATCTTCCTCTTGTGGACGTGGAAGGTGGTGAGGGAGAGGAGGATCAGGCAGAAGATGAGGGTGACCAGGACGATTAAAACCAGAGTGGAAGAGAAGGACTGAAAGAGCTGCCCCACCTGCGCGATGCAGGTGCTGCTGGCGTTGGAGGAGGCAGATGTCCTGTTCAAGAGACAAGGTGGCAGAGACAGCCTCAACTCCTTGGAGAGCTTGGCACTCATTGAGGAGGCTTAAGAAGATGAGGATCTTCCTCTTCTCCCTGCAGATGCTTGAATTTGAATTGGTTCCGGGCTGGGGGTTTGCACTGGCTGGAAATGCGCTGGACGCGGCTGGCTCTCTGGAGATGTCAGATGAAAGATCAAGCCTGCAAAGGGACCCAGAGGAATCAGTGTTCGGGACCCAAATCAAGAAACACACAATTCACCGGCTGCCACCAAAGCCTCCCACCCTCCTTCCAGCCCCAACAGGGTACAAAGTCGTCTAAACTCCGGCACACTGGGGGATGCTGCCTGATTGACAAACCACGCGCATTACAGAGAGTTCCCAACCCAACCCAGCGCCCCTGAAATAGACCAGCCCCAGCCCACTGGTTAGACGGCTCGAGATGTCTTCAGCCCTGCCAGCCCGAAGCGATGCTGGCCGTGCCCTAAGACGGGGGGAGCGATGCACCAATGCGGCGGCACCTGATCGGCTCCAGTTACTCCGCACAGGGGGCAGTTTTGCCGGGCATTTCCCAACAAGTTCCCAATGACACCAGCCGCCGCCGCGGGAGCCCCGGTGTCCCCGGCGCGCTGCCCAGCCCGCCCCAGAGGCAGGCGGCACCCGAAGTTGGGGCTCCGGCGGCGCTTGGTTCTTCACGCGCCTCTGGCTAGAGCAGAACGCGGGCCCCGACGGGCTGCCCCGGGCCCTGCTGCCGGGCACGGGCGGGGGCACGCGCCTTACCTGGGCTGCCACTGGCTGGAGGGAGCCCCCGGCCGCGCGCTCGCCGAGGCTGCAGAAGGCGCCGAATGAGGCGGGCAGAGCCGGAGCCGGAGCCGGCGCCGCTTCAGGGAGCTCAGCGCGCAGCCTATCGCCAGCCCGGCCGGTGACGTCAGGCAGCCAGTGCCGGCTCCGCTCCCCCGCGGCTCGGCTGGGCGGAGAGGGGCAGCCCCGAGCGGGCACCCCGCCCCCCCCCCCGGCCGATACCCCCCACTTACCTAGTCATCCCGCCCCGCCCCCCACAGGCCAATTCCCCCCACCTATGTACCCCCCCCATCCATCCCCCCGCCGGCCGATACCCCCCCACCTACCTACCCACCCCGTCCCCCCCAGGCCGATACCCCCCACTTACCTAGCCATCCCGCCCCCCACAGGCCAATTCCCCCCACCTATGTACCCCCTCATCCATCCCCCCAC